>NC_044244.1:93935080-94239428 GCF_003957555.1 Calypte anna
GGCTGAGAGACTGGAAAGCAGATTGTCAGAGCTCTGTGGGTTCTGGTGGACACCAAGTTGAACACAAGCCAATGTGCCCTTGTGGCAAAGAAGTCCAACAGGTCTAGGGCTGCATTAGGAAGAGCATCCCAGCAGGCCAAGGGAGGTGGTCCTTCCCCGTTGGCTCAGTGCTTGTGAGGCACATCTGGAGCAGTGTCCCAGCCTGGGCTCCCCAGTACAAGGCAGGCATGGGCTACTGGAACAAATCCAGCAAAGGGACAGAAAAATGCTTAAAGACTTGGAGCATTGTTTGTATGTGACAAGGCTGAGAGGGCTGGGACTGTCCAGCCTGGAGAAGGCAAGGCTCAGGGTGATCTTATCAAGGTGTATTAATGGGCAATAAAGAAGATAGACCCAGTCTTTTCTCCCCTGTATATAGTGAAAGGACAAGAGGCAACATGCACAAGGTGGGATACAAGAAGTTCTGTTGGAACATAAAAATCCAGCTTTTTGTGTTGTTTGGGTTTTGTTTGGTTGGTTTTAATCTTATTTTTTTTGTTTTAGTTTTGTTCTTTTTTAATGGTGATGAGGAGTTGAACATTGGAACATGTTTTCCATAGAGGTTGCAGAATGTCATTCCATGGAGATTTTAAAAAAATCTGACTAAGCCTTAGGCAACCTTCTCTAGTTGACCCTGCTTTGATAAGGGTTGGACTGCACAGTTTTCAGAGATCTCTTCCTACCTGGATGAATTTGTGTTTCTTGGGGACCCTCTCACATGTTCCTTCAAAGCGTCCATGTGTGACATCATCAGAAACAAGGCACTGATTTGAGTCCTAGTTTGCATGGAAGTCCAAATGAGGAATTTGCAATTTGAGGTAAGGGAATGAGAGAAAGGTGTTCCCTGAGTGTCTCGCACCTAGCAGAGACACCTCTATGTGTGCCAACTGATGCCAGATTATAATTTTACACATAACTAACTCCGGAAAGGCAGAAAAGGCAGTGAAGAAAGCCCTCTGTGATATAAGTGTGGACCTTCCTATATGTACACATCTGGACACATAATTAAGAATGCTATCGTTCCCCATTACACTTTATCCTTTATTGTTATAGTTCTTGTTTTCCTACTATGGCTTTAATTACTGGCATATATGGGTATGTAAATCATCCCCAGTCTGGAATTATGATGAAGCAATTGCATGTTATTTCCCAAAGTGGGATAGGACACAGATGAAGACAGTGCCCCAAGCCACAACCCTTAGCACAAGGTACCATGAGTTTTAAATGACCTGTTTGAAAAACAGGGGATGGGGAGCTGGGGAGCTGCCACCAGGAAGGTCCATGGGAAGAGGTGGAAGCCTGATGAAGGACAAGAGACAGCACTTGCTCCAAAGACAGACTCCAATTTCTGTACAGGGAAACTGCCTGTCTTTGTGCATTTCCTCACAGTGCAGGGAAATGAGACTGGAACAAAAGACAGAGGCTGTGTATCAAGAAACACTTTGCTCATGAAACTGATTTTTTCTCCACATAGAAACAACCCAGCAAAGCCTCCAAAGCTAGGCAATGAGCAAACAGCATACTGGATTTTTCTTGAAGGTATATTAACAGTGTATTTTTCCCAGCTTCTCAAGGAGATATTTCCCTCTTCTTTCTATTTCTTATTTCAACATTCCTTTTTCCCAAGCCACACAGCTTTTGTGTACACTGCAGAGTTACTTCTGTAAATATAGCCTCTGTGATAGGCCTCCAATATGTAGTTCAATGCTGCTTTCTGAAAGCACCGATAGGATTTTGAGAAAGAAATAATTCTTTAGTTAAGAGTAGGTCAGAGAGCATTACTTACTGCTCAAATGTAGGATCCCTCTCTTACTTCACAGAATCTGGAGCTCTGCTTGTGCTCTGACTTCAGGTTGCTCTGTGACAGAGCTGCTTGGGTTACCCTGTAAGAAAAGTAAGAAGGCAAACATTGCAAAGGACATTTTAAGGTGAATGTAAAGTCTGACTTTATGGTACTTTAAGTCTGGCTATGGTATTTCCATACAGCTTCTCTCATCACAGAGCTTCACTGGTCCAATCTTCTACACTAATATTCAATAATTCTGGACCAAACTTGAGGGCTGGCCTGTTAGTGGGATGTAACCAGTGCTGGGTGAGGAAGAGAAGGAAAAGTGGCAATTACATCAACTGCATCTGGCTGCCATATCAGTTTTCTCAAGGATCCGTTGTCAGCAGCTGCCCCACCTAACTAGGTGGTTTGAACTGGAACTGCAAAGTGCTGCTATGATGATCAGCAAGTTCTGGCTGCAGAGGTGTCAGCCTCTGAGTGCCATCTTCTGTGGAGCTAAACTGGCTTACATAAAATTACAGAATCATTTTGCTTGAAGAAGACTTTTAAGATCATAGAATCCAACCATTAATCCTGAACTGCCAAGTCCACCACTAAACCACATGCCTCAGCACCACACCTACACATCTTTTAAAAACCTCCAGGGATGGTGACTCAACCACTGCCCTGGGCAGCCTGTTCCAGAGCCTGACAACCCTTTCATTGAAGGATTTTTTCCTAATATCCAATCTAAGCCTGCCCTGTCACAACTTGAGGCCATTTACTCTTGATTCCACTTGTTACTTGGGGGAAGAGATTGACACCCACCTCGCAAAACCATCCTTTCAGAAAACTTTTCTAGCAGAATCCAAGATGCTGTGGCAACAGCTGTCACCCAGACAATGTAGCATTCAGTCTCTCTGGTGCAACTAGCTGCTGTACTCTCTGAATCTCAGCCCTGTCATCCTCATAGGACCTTTGCAGTAAAATAAAATGGCCTGCAGGTGTAGGGTAAGGCTGCTTCTTCTGTTACCGCAGATGTGAGACTTCAGGAAGAATTTCTCCTTCCCAGAAGTGTTTCCCATTAGCCCCAGTTTCAGGCAAACAGTTTTGGGATTAACTGGTATAATTCAGCAGGACAACAGTACCTTCAATGTGCTCCTTTCAGGGCTGTGTACTTTGTGCATTAGTCCCTCCTGCCCTGAAAGAAGCAATGTCTATATTTACAGGTATCCAGTAAATGTCTGTATGTCTATATTTACAGGTTGCCATATCCACATGGAGCAGCGTACACTGAAACTTTAAAATGTGCCAGACTCCCTGCCTTTTTTTCCTTTAAGCCATAGGGTGTTTCCCATTTGTTCTTTACTGAGCCCTCTGAAACAGGTGAGTGTTGTGCTGCTGAAGTGGCAGCCTTGGGCAAAACGTGGTGTGTGATTTTTCCCACCAGCTCTGGGGTTAAGTACTGTGCCTTGCCCCTCCTGTCCTTTCACAAGAAGGGTGTAAATACTGCCCCTGTCATTAGCCCCCATCCATTTGGGATAACAGGGGCTTCTGCCTTGGTCCCCAGAAGTGGAGGCAGCCCCTGCTGCTGCAGCATCTTCAGCTGCAGCCCTGCTGAGGTGCCCCTCCTACTGCTGAAGATAAATCCCCAGTAGCTCTTTTAACCACTCTGCTCATACTACTTGAATGATAAGTTTCTATTGTCATTAACACTGATCTATAGCCGCATTAATGTGTGAAATCACTGGGTGTGAAAATAGTGTACTAACCACTACTTAATGTAATATTACCACAGTAATGTCTCTAAAAATATCTTGTCCACTTGATTGCTTTCATTGTGAACTAGAGATAATGTACCACTTACAGCTGATTATTAAAATTCATAAAGCTTTGGTTCTTAATTACAGCAACTTGCAATCAAAGTGGAATGTCAGATCCTGAATGTTATTTATCTGTATACAAATTCACAAAAACAAGAAAATATGACGACCGTCTACACAACAAAGCTGAGCTGCTTTGTTTTAAGGTCAAGTAAAATAAATACTCATATGAGTATTTATTGAGGCAGCAGGTTGGAATCAGTGAGCATGAAATCTTTGACGTCGCAGAACTCATCTTGTATAAAATACATCTTTGGCAATATTCAGATGTTTAAATTATAGAAGAGAGTTGGAAAATATATCAATGAAGATGGAAATGTAAGCTTCATAGAAAACTGTTGTGGGTGGAGGGAAGTAACTACTTGATGTGTTAAGAATAGAAATTTTACAATTCAGGCTCAAGGTTAAACCAAAGATGGAGATATCCGAAAATGCAGAGATAGATTCCCACTGCCATGGAGAATTAGCATGGTGGCTGGCTGGAGAGAATAGAGTCTTTGGTTTCAAACATCAAAATGGCCTAATATAATTAAGCTTTTGGTCAACAGGGGCACAGTACAAAATAATAACGTTCTTTTGTATGCCCTTAGCTCTGTAATTTCAGAGCTGTGGGGTGGGGTTTTTGGGGGGTTGGATTTTTTTCTTTTTTTCAAGTTACTGCTCAGCTCTGAGTGTTTACAGTTCTTACTGTAAATTTATTAAGACATGCTTTTAGCGATAGCTTTTTTTGTTTGTTTGTTTTGGTCTTGGGGTTTTTTGTTTGTTTTTTGGTTTTTTGTTTTGTTTTTTTGTTTGTTTGTTCTGGTATGTGAGCTACAGGCATAGCTAAGTGTAGAAACTACAATTCTGTTCCATTTATACTCCCACTAGAGTTCTTCAGTTATTGTATCTGTCCTGTGCCAGTCTGGAAAAATCCAAACCAGAGGGAACCAATTTCTCATAATATTAAAATAAAACAATATTAGAACAATGGGATCACTTCCTTACTAAATCTGAGTAGCACCATTTCTTTCTTCTGATTAATTTTACTTTGAAAGAGATATGGCCCATTGTTTGGGAAATTCTTTAGAAAAGCTAAGCTTTTTCCCACAGGACATACCCACTGTCTACACACTAATTATTTTTTTAATCTTTTTTACTAATAGATTTAAAAAAATATCTTTACATAACTGGGAAATCAAACCTTGATAACAGTTATAATTTTCCTAGGCTTTCCATACCGCTTTTCCCCTCAGGTGTTACTCTTCCTGGTTGTTTTGGTTATCTTTATTGTGACACTGATGAGGGAAGTACTCAATTTTAGAGCTGATCCAGTAGACCCAAGTGTTATTCCCATGTCTCACAGACATTTGCTATTTGCCTGCCCCTGTTCCAGCTACACTGACAAACATTTTTGAAACAGGAAAATTATTTCCTACACTGGCCACATGATGCACTTCTGATTCACTGTGACTCACCCTGGCATGGAGTCTGTCCTGCTGGCTGTCGTGGCTTATGACGATGTTGTAGCTGTCTGCTGATGTTTACACTTACTTGTGTATCACGAACAGCACAGCTTGTTTGCAGGGGGAAGGATTTCTACAGCTGTGACATTTGGTGAGCTCCTGGGTATGTGCTCTCCTAACGTCAGCCTGAGCCCTCAGAAATTCCTACAAGCTCCGTACTTCTGGGCTGTCCCCCTGCCACCAAAGCTCTCCTGCTCTGACTGCTGCTGCAGCAAAAGCTGCTCTCCATGTGGATTGTGCTCCTATTGGAGCGTGCCTGTTCCTGTGTGCTCTTCTGTACCTGCTTCATGGGTGCCATCCAGACAACTTGCCCATTCACAAGTAGAGCAGAAGCCTCTGAGAAATGCAGAGGCAAAGTCAGTGACCTTCCCTCTCCACTTTTGCCCCTTTATCTGGGGCATGTTATGAGACTGCTGGGATGTTACCAGCTTCAAAAGGTCTCTCACGGAGTCCTGCTCAAGAGCTTTCCCCACTTAGTACCTGATCCCTGTTTCAGTATATAAGGTGTACGTAGCACAGTCCAGGCCAAACAAGAAAATTCTCATAACAAAAAAATACTGTTTCATTCCTCCTCTTAACATCCCAGACAGAAAACTAGTAGAATATTTGATGCTGAGATCATGCTCATCCTTATGTTACACCAAACTTGGCCCCTCATATCTCAAGCAATGGGTTTGCAATATATCACTTCCTCCAAATCTGTAAGGCAGTTACCTGTCCTTTTTAGTGACAAATGTATCATGTTTTATGTCAGGTGGCTTGCAGCTGCAAGAGCATCTTTGTGTACCTCCTAGTCTGTTTCCAGAACCTGAACATGTTCATTTGCAGGTAACTCATCCTTACCCTCCATGGCAGAATGCAGTGTGAACATACCCGTTTCAGCTTACTTTTCCAATTGCACTCTTGGGGCTGCTCACAGTCCCTGGGAGGTCTCAGTGCTTCTCTTGGGAGTTCGCAGCTGTGGTGAGAGTCTGAAAAGAGATACACTCAGCTAAGCTGTGTCTACACTGCACACAGAGGTACAGGTAAACGCCTCAATTTTCACAGTGTGATTGCAGCAGGCAGAACCCAGCATAGCAGCACACAGACGGATAACTGGGAGCTGCCCATCTTAGGGACCAAATCCAGGATTTTATGAGCAGACTGAGCCCACTGAGGAACGTGTCCTCAAGAGGCAACATCTGACAGCTATCCCACTCACAGGAAACACCACAGATCGAGGAATTTAACACAAGCACAGCAGGCCACGTTTGCATTTTGCCTGTTGCCTCTCCACACTTCCCGAATGCTGCAAAACACTCAAGCACCAAAGGGGAGGCAGCCCCTGGCAGTCGTGCTTCGAAATTTCCAGTTTGTGCACTGGAAATCCTGCAGGCTCACACTGCCATATGCTGCAGGTTGCTCAGGGAGGGAAGGCTCTCTTGTGCCTCTCACATTAGCCTTTAATTCCGTGTAACAGGTTTGGGGCTGGTGATGACAGCTTTGCACCTAGGGGGGAGACAGTTAATTTAGATTGGACACCTGTGGCTCCCTTGTCCTCTCTGGCTGAGGATAAATCTCCTTTAAATACTGTATTCATTACCTTCTCTGCGAGCAAGAAATCAGACTCAGCAAAGGAGGCACAACATATAAAAAACATGTCCTCCCACACTCCCTTTTTTACAGGATAGGCGATGTTTGACTTCACACTCAAAGAAGCAGCTGAGAAATCCTTCAGATAGCTAAACATTTCAACTGGTTTGCATGGGCAAATGCCCTAGATTTTAAAAATTTCATAGAAGAATTTGAGTTACAAAGCGGACTATGAAATGTTTGTGGAGATGTTCCTACCTTCCTCCTGCTGACATCAGAATAATGGGGTAAGGGAGAGGCAGTAGGAATTTTAGGATAACAGGAAAATAAATGGGTGATAATAGGTTTCAAAATTAATTTCTCATCCTTTGGGAAGGACATCTTATGCTTGCCTGGATTTCGTTTCCCTTATTTCAGAGGCTATTTAATTTCTGTGAAAATTCGCCATTTCAGTTTAATAGCATTTATGTTTTGAGTGATGCTTTCCATCTGAGACGTCTGCAGTCCTGGTGACCCTGGGCTGAGGCTTGGGCTAACCAACAGCCACCAGGGAATCTGAAAGGGCAAATTGCCAGTGCTGGTAAATTACCATTTAGTAAGAGGAAAATGTGTATTCTGGAATACATAATACTGCTCCTCAGCGATGCTCAGCTTCAGCTTCTCATTCAGCAGCAGGGACATGAGTGATTTTTCTTTCACTATGTAATGAATACGATGCTGTTGACAAGTCCAGGTCTTACTGCCCTAGGAACTGAGCCCTGTGGAAGCCTTCAAGCAGAGAGGCAAAGGATCCTGGCTACAGACTGTTCTCATCCAGTTTCAAGATTGGAAGAGGAAATAGAGTTTATACAAAACCGAGCCCAACCCCCCAGAAACATCTTGCTTTGTTTATGTTCTGAGCTAAGCCTGCAACTCTCACTGTTCAGAAAAGATCCAGACATTTCTCCATCTGACTGACTTCACATCGTTTCCTTGATCTCATTGAGAGATTGGGCTTTTAGCTTCGGCTCATGACATCCCCCCCCTTTTATTTTTCTCTCTCTCTGGTCTCCAGCATCTGAAAGATCCCTATATAACATGATTATGCAGCCATGCAAATGGACATGGTTCTTTTAATTTACTGCAAACCCTGTTCTGTGTCTCCCATTAGGAAAGCAGAATCATCTATGAGAGACACGCTGTAGAAGGTAGCAGGAAGGGAGTTTTATGTGGCTGGGTTTGGATGCTTGAAGGTAGCATTACAGATGGAAACAGACTATTTGAAGCAAGCCGGTGTGCCACCATCTCTCCACGGGAACCGGCATCCACTAATAGACTCAGACAGTTCTCCTCTGAATCCTTTCCCCTTAGGAAACGGCAGATACTTGCCTTCCTGCTTGTTTTCCTCAGCTGGAGTTCTCCCCCCGCTCCTCCTCCCAGAGCTCCGGGGAAAATAGCAGGGTGGCTCTCCCAGAAGGCTAATTTGCACCCTCCCACTGTAAACAGGCAGTTGCCTTCTTCACTTTGCACCCAGGCGGGAGGGCCTCAGGAGGCACTGGCACATCCTGGTGCTGCTGAGCACGGCGCTCAGCGCAAGAGCTGAGGCTGACTGAGGGGTGAGGGAGTCCCTTATACACAGAGGAAAATAAATAAAATCCACAAAGACTGTACTACTGGGTCAATGCTTTGAGACACTTGGGCCACCTCCTGTTATTCTTATAGGTGAAGATGCACCTCTCCACCATGGTAGGAGCTAGCACCTCTTCAGTGCTGCTGGCCTTTCCTATCACAGTGCCCAAGTCCCTTGCTGAGGCTTCGCCATCCCAGAGAAATTCCCAGCGTTACGTGTGCTTAGAGCAAAAGTTGAGAGCAGGCTGAGCTTTGCCGCTGCTCCACGGTTGTGTCTGTCTCCTTTCTTCACTCTCTGGTGGAGGTGCTGCTCCACTGCCTGCATAGTGAAAGGGACACATTTGCTCTCCCCGAGCCTCTCCTGAAAAGCTGTCTCCCCATTTCCCTGCCCTTAAGGTGTGTGTGTGTCTTCTCTATTCAAAAAATTCCCCTTATTGAGTAACCAGGGCTCCTGCATCCATCCAGCTCCGCGTACTGGGTAACCGGGACTCCCTCCCAGACCTGGGCAGCAGTTTGCAACTCCTGTGTTCTGAGAAAGCACCGGGGACCCCTCCTGTGGCAGGTGCTACAGGAGCACAGACGCCGAAGCCCCTGCCCTGCAGCAGCCACACGGCGCAGCTGAGGCGGACCGGCATCACGGCCCACGGGGCGGGAAGGCAGGAAGCAGCGGGGCTCCTCAACACCGGGAGGCCCCGGAGGCGAGGGGGCACCCAAGCTCGGCGGGTGCCGGGGACGCGGGGGGCCCAGAGGGGCTCCCAGGGTCGGGTCGGGTCGATTCCAGCCGGGTCGTGTCGGGGGGGTCCCTGCCGCCCCCCGCCGCCCTGCAGGGGGCGCCCCGCCCCGCGGTGCCGGCAGGGGGCAGGCCCCGCCTCTCGCGCCGCGGCGGGGCACTGGGCCGCCCAGTCCCGATGGGGATGAGCCCGAGGCGGGATGCCCGCACGGACCCCCGCTCCCCGCGTCTCCCTTCGGTTTTTTCTCTTTTTCTTTTTTTATTTCTTTTCCCCTTCAAATTCCCCCTCCATTTTTTGCCCTTCCCAATTTTTCTTTCCCTTCTTTTTTTTCTTTTTCCTCTCTTTTTCTCCCCCTCCTTTTTATTGCTCTTCCCCTTTTTTTCTTTTCTTCCCTCCCTTTTTTCTACCCCCCTGGCCCCCCGTTTTTCTTCCCCCTCGTTTTTCTTTCCCCTCTTTTTCTTCCCCTTCTCCCTTTTTCTTCCCTCCTTTATTCTTTTTTTCCCCCTCCTCCTGACTTTCCCCCCTCCGCTTTTTTTTTTTTTTTTATTTTTGTTGTCCGGGTAGTGTTTGTGGGTGTCGTCGTTGCTGCCTCTCCCCTCGGGTTGTATTCGTCTCTCGCTGCCCTCTCCGCCTGCCTCTCTCCATTTCCTCCCGCTCCCTCTGTCAGCTCTGCGTATCCTGGTGTGTTTCTCTGTTCCTCTCCTCGCCGCGCAGCCCTCCCTCTGTGCAGCTCTCTCCGTGAAATGGAGCTGAACAATTGCACCGGAGCAGCTTTTACTGTTGCTGCCATATGTCCGTGTGCCGAGGCACCATTTCTCTTGCGGTGTTTTGAATGCATTCGTGCTGGAAATACTAGGACAATAACAAAACTGTGAATTTCTGCCTGTGCTTTTTTTTTTTTTTTTTTTTTTTTTTTTGGTCACAATGAGATTTGAAATCCAGCATTAATGAGATCTGATGGATGGTTGTGCTGATATTTTGAGCTGGTTTAGTTCAGAGTCATCTGAGATGCCTAGGCCAGATGCTGTCAGGCAAACGTTCCAGGAGGAAAGGAGAGCACTCCCCTGATTATTACTTGCCATCCAAACACCAAAAGATACATGCTATGTCTCTGAAGTGGCATCATCATTTGTCGTCTTTTTTTTTTTTTTTCTTTTGAAGGTAGATACAGTTTTGCAATCAAAGAACCTGCAGTAATTGCCCAGTTCCTTAAAAGATCTTGCTTGCATTCATCTGCAGGGTACCTGAAATGGTGGTAGCTGTGATCAGTGTACCCTGCCCCGTGCACCTTAAATATGGTGTTTGCTCAGTCTGGCTCAGTAGCACAAGACTCAATCCTTGTCCCCCATGAAGCCCCTGCTGGAGCACCCCATAGGACTGTCTGCTCTCATGCACGGGGGGTGATACACAGCCCTATGTCCCTCTTCCTGTTAAAAAGGAGCTTTGAGACTGGGAGCTGTACAACCCTGTAATTAATGTTCACTCAGCCTCAAATATGCAGTGACAACAACTTAAATGTCAACATTCTTAGTTAATCCCTTGCTAACAAAATATGCCTGGAAAGAGATGGCCCTGTGTAATCTCCAGTGAACAAGATCTTACTTTAGCAGTACAAACACTTGGGAGATTTCTCCAGTTTGACCAACGGAAAAGAAAGATTTGCTTTCATAATCTCAGCTGTAAATGACGCAGTTGATCCCCTTGGTGAAGAAACCCACTGCATGTGTCAGAGCGTGCAAATCCTCCTCTGCCCGAGCTCTTCTCTAAGAGCAGCAACAGGCTGGTCTTCCTGGGTGGTGTCTATGACAAGGGATGTGATTTCTGTTCTCTGATGTTCAGCGCTTTCTTCTCTGTTCAGCGAGATGTCCACAGACTCTTCCTGAATTGTGTTTTCCAGATCAAGGAGCTAACAATATTAAAAAGAATGTTATAGGGGAAAACTGATTTCAATACCCTTGCAGGAACATTGGACCAAGGACTACAGACATGAGGTATTTGGACTCTTTTCTTTACATGTGGAAGTCAGCCTTATGCTTACCCTGAGGAGCCCAGTCAGATCCTGAGTGGTGTTCATGTTGTCTCCCTGCAGAGGTTTTAAGCCTTCAGTGTAGGCATAAGGCTGAGCACCCAAGGTGAGGAGATGAAACTCCTTGCTGTGCAAAGCAGACTGACATTTTCATTGCTCTGGCTCACCATAGGCAGAATACCAGTGATTCTGACATCCTCAGTTGCAGGGCAGCAGCATCTCCCCTGGCGAGCCACAGGGTTTCTTGCCTGGGGAGGATCACTGTCTGAGCTCTAGGCCCAGCAAAAAAAAAAAAACAAAACATGGTAGAAAAATTGATGGGCTATCATTCTTCTGGAGATAGCCCCAGTTTTACAACCAATTCCTCCATCCTTGGCTATATGTGTCTCTGGTATACAAGCATGTGTTGGGCAATTTTGCTGTTCTGACTGTGGTTTTCAGTCAGTGGGTTCCTGCATGCTAGCATCATCTTACACATGATAATAACACAATATCCACTTCTTTCCCTTGCATTTCATGGGATTTTTTTCCTTTTTTTTTTTTTTCTCTTTGTCACTTCTATTCTGAAGGATGTCCGAGGGGTGCTCTCCCCACCATTATTTCAGTCTCATTTCAGCCTGACTATTGATGCTCTTTCTCACACCACCTCTTTTATTCTGCTTTGTTCTTCCACCACCACCTGTCACCAAAGCCTCTTCCTTCCCTACTGCATTATCTTCTAGAGACCTATCAATCTCCTTTTTCTCCAAGCCTAATCTCTTCCTTCCATTATTTTATAAAGTACCCTCTCTGTTTCTCTCTTTCTCACTGCCCAACACTTGCCCATGCCGAGCCATCCCTCCACTGCTTCTTGCTGTGGAAACAACCCCTCCCCTCCAACCTTATGGCTGCTCCACGCCTGTCGTATGCCACAACTGTGCAGCAATGCTCCCTTTCATAGAATCATAGAGTAAGGTAGATTGGAAAAGATCTTTAAGATTACTGAGTTGAACCATAAATCTAGCATTGCCAAGTCCATCACTAAAGTCCTTAAGCACCACAACTACATGTCTTTTACATACCTCCAGGGATAGTGACTCAACCACTTCCCTGGGCAGCCTCTTCCAGCACCTGGCTACCCTTCTTGGTGAAACCCTTTTTTCCCAATATCCAATCTAAATCTCCCCTGGAACAACTTGAGGCCATTTCCTATTGTTGTACCACTTGTTACTTGGGAGAAGACATATATCCCCATCTCACTACAGCCTCCTTCCATGTAGCTGTCAAGAGTGATAAGGTCCCCACTCAGCCTCTGTAACAGGAAGAGCCTTTCTTGCTCCTGAGGCTCAACGAGCTGCTGACCTCTCCATTGCCCCACAGCAGAGTGAGCTGAGCTTCCTCCTTGTGGGTGTGTGTCCCACCTTTATTGGCCCCCTGGTAATAGGGGGCCTGTCCTAACCAGGCACAGGTGGACTCACACCCACTCTTTGGCAACTCGAGGCACCTGGTTTATCTTGTTTCTCTACAAGCCTCCTTTTCTTTTGCAGCACTGTAGCCTCACCTGTGTTCACTCTGTGCCTTGTGTGAACAATCTGTGTACCCACTGTCACCTCTGTTGCAGGCAAGCAGCCATGTGTCAGGCTGGGAGGGCAGGCAGTGGGAAAGCTGCTTGCCCAAACCTCCTGCAGCCTCTCATCCCCAGGAGTCCTTCCCCAAGGATGTATTTGCCCTTGTATTTGCTATTGCTCCTCCAAAGGAGGTCTTGGGGAGCTGCAGTTGTTTGCCCCTCTCCACCATCCCTGTTCCACAGCTGCCTTCTCCTGCCTTGCCTGCTCCTCACCTCTGGGGCCGTGAGCCCTGCTAGAACCACCATGCTGCTGGTACTCTGGACCCTGGCAGGATGGAATTGCAAGGGCCTTGCTCAGAATAAGTCCATGTGGAAAGATATTACTTCTTGTTCCCCAGCTATTTAGTAATGTGTCTAGAGTGCTTGATGGTAACTAATGGCTAGAGATGGCTTTGTGTAACCCTTTACCATCACCTTTAGCTTTATAGCCTCTTTACCATCTTGCTGTGCTGAAACAAGTGTCAGACTCCGGAGATAACTGTGTGTTTTCAAAGCCTCCGTTCTTCTGCAGGACTTGTAGTGCTTCCATCTTTCTCTGCCCTCACCTTATTGCTGACTCTCTTCCCATCTACTGTGTTTTCTATTTTTACTCTCAACAAAGGGTTGTGGGCTTGGAGGCTGCTCTTGTAGCTGTAGATGTAAAATTCCTGCTGCGTGGAGTTTGTAATGAAAGAACCGCTCCTGGAAATTAACTAATTCACAGACCTAACTAATTAACTCTGCAGCCACATGGAGCAGTGGAGGAGTGTCAGTGTGGTTTCATTGCCCAGGGCACTGGGCTGGAGGAGAGGGAGAGAAGGGAGGCGGAGAGACCCGTGTCTGTGATCCCAGTTCTTCCTCTGGCGTCTGCCACCGTAAGCAAGTTGTTTCCCATCCCTGCTCCCCTTCCCCATGTTCTCACTCTCCAGTGGAGCTGCTCAGGGCAAGAGCTGTTTCTCATTATGTCTATTCAGTGCCTTGTACAGGGAGGCCTTGACATTGGCAGGGGCACTAATCGCTGCTGTTGTGCAAACAATAAATACTGGAGGGACAAAGATTATGGAGTCCAGATAGCTCCAGTTATCAGTTTGTTTCTTCCTGGATTTTCTTCCTTTGCTATCTCTGCCTCCAAGAGAACAGCAGCACGCTTTTGACAAGGACACATCTATCCTTCCATAGCGGCATCACACCCCATCTCTTCTTCTTCTCTCAGGCCTCCCTGAAGCCAGTGAAGATATTCCTGCAGAAATACACTGGAAGTGGATCAGGGTCTTCCACCCTAAGCAGCACAGTTTTTACATCAACCCGACCAGAGTTTAGAGTGCACTGTGAGCCAGACAAGGTTGTCTATGCTATTCCAAGGCTAGATGTTTGATAGGAGAGGTTTCTGTAAGTGCATATTCCCACAGAAGTTTGGGATGTCCCATACTACCCTTGCTGTCTCACTCTCTCCTCTGTGAGTGCTGCTGGAGCCCCAGGGAGCTCTGCTGGGCACCTACCTGAGTAGCAGTCACCAGCAACGCATGGATGAGGTGAGCCCACTGCCCAGGAGCTTGCTGAGAGACAGCTGGAAGCTTCCCTGACCCACGTGGAGAGTTACCCCTTCCTTCTGCCTGCCCCTGACCAGGCAGCACAGTAACTGCAGCTTGTCCTTGCAGGGATGCTGGTTAGGACAGGGGCTGACTGAATAATGCACGGCTTGGATGGATTTCTGAGGCTCAGGGTGGCCAGAACACACAAACTAGGAAAACACCATTCTGCTGAGTCCCAGAGCTGCTGAGGCAGTGGCAGCTGCTGCTGTCTGGGATCAGGGATTGTACCCAATGTTGCAGCTGCACTGCACTCCCAGCTGACACTGCAGGGCTGAGCATTGCTGGGACTGCATCCAGCATGTGAGGAGGCAGAGGCACTCAGGATGGGGACCTAGAATGAGGAGAGGAAACAAAATAATTGCTGGATGAGGGTGGAGATACATTGGACTCCCTGAGCGAAGCATGCTTTCCTGAGGATTGCTGGGGTGTGCTTGCTGAATGTGAGCTCTGCCCACCAGAGACAACAGAGCGGGAGCTTTTCTGATGGTTGACAGAAACTCGAGGGGAAGTCTCAAGAGTCAGACAGTGTTGTGCTGTGCTCCTTTCCATGCTAGTTCTGCCAGAGGTCTGGAGAACCAGCCACTGTGCTGGTCCTTACTATGCCAACACAAGTAGACTCTTCCTTTTGACCTGGCAGTGCTTAGCACCATGTATATGCTTGTCTCCTGGCACCTCTGCAGTCACTTAAATGGTCTGGATACCAGCTCATGCTGAGTCTGGAGCAGGTGGCTCAGGCTAATGACAGTAAAGAGCCATTACTGCAGCAGTGTTTTTTTCCAGTAACCGTGGTTGTTAATTTGCCTGATGATAGCAACAGATATTTGGGCAGGAAAAAAAATCAGCAGTGAAACACCAGTTGGTAGTTTGAAGTTTTATTTTCCCTACTGTCACCACTCTTGGCATCCAGCCTCTGCAACCTCTTACTCTGGATCCTAGCTGTATGCCCACCTTTGGTATGTTCTTTGATTCATCACACACATTGGCACATGCCATTCCTCTGCCTCACCCCAGTCCCTGATCTGTTCGTCCTGGCACCATTATCCCATCTCAGGGACTCTGGGCAAAAGGTTGGCTGAGGCTGGCAAGAGAGAACACAAGGGACCCTCCCAGAGCACAAACCACTCTCTCACAGGTGACTGTGGAGCACTCTGCCACAGCTCTGAGAGCAATTGATTTAAGACTTGAGCATGATTGCTGGAAAACTGGTCTCCAGTTACCACATGTAATCTGGGTTCTTCCACCTGCACCCAAGCAGGGACCTCTGTCCCATCGTGTTACTGCTGCTGTGCAGCACAAAGCACTGGCACACTGCAAGCACTAGGCACCACACCTGAAAGGTGCAAAAAGCCTGTACAACCCCCAGGGTACCCTTGCCTTGCAGAGCCCGGATCAGCAGTGTCCATCCCTGCTGACCTGAGGGCCAGGAGTGGGAAGATTGTCAGCTCCAGCCCTGGCCCCACCAGTGGGGAGAGGGGTGGGTGTGCAGCTGCAGCGTTGGGCAAGAGATGCTAATGGAAAACAGAAACTGTTCAGACTGCATGGTGGTGGGGGAAACACTAACAATATTATGAGATTGGAGCTTGTAGTTGTCCTGCTAGTGAAGTAACTGCCGGTGAAATCACCTTTTTCTTTTTCTCTTTCTTTTTCTCTTTCTTTTCCTTTTCCTTTTTTCTTTTCCTTTCCCTTCTTCTTTTCCTTTCCCTTCTTCTTCTTCTTTCTGCTTCTTTTTCTTTTTCTTTCTCTTTTTCTTTTTCTTTCTCTTTTTCTTTTTGCTTCTTTTTTTTCTTTTTCTTTTCTTCTTCTTTTTCTTTTTCTTTTTCGTTTTTTCTTCTTCTTTTTTCCTTTTCCTTTTCCTTTTCCTTTTCCTTCTTCTTTCTCTCTTTTTCTTTTTCTTTTTCTTTTTCTTTTTCTTTTTCTTTTCTCTTCTTTTTCTTTTTCTTTTTCTTTTCTTTTCTTTTTCGTTTTTCTTCTTTTTTCCTTTTCCTTTTCCTTTTCCTTTTCTTTCTTTTCCTTCTTTTTCTTTTTCTTTTTCTTTTCTCTTTTCCTTTCCTTTCCTTTCCTTCCTTTCCCTTCTTCTTCTTCTCTTCTTCTTCTTTTCTTCTTCTTCTTCTTCTTCTTCTTCTTCTTCTTCTTCTTCTTCTTCTCTTGCTTCTTCTTCTTCTTCTTCTTCTTCTTCTTTTCTTCTTCTTCTTCTTCTTCTTCCTTCTTCTTCTTCTTCTTCTTCTTCTTCTTCTTCTTCTTCTTTCTTCTTCTTCTTCTTCTTCTTCTTCTTTCTTCTTCTTCTTCTTCTTCTTCTTTCTTCTTTATTTTATTTTTCTTTTCCTTTTCTTTTTTTTCATTAGGACGCAGAAGTTTTCCAGCTTGTTATACCAGGGCCAACAATATTCTTCAGTGCTAACAGGGTCTTGGGTGAGCCAACATTCCTCTGCTAAGCATTACCAGAGAAATAAGACCCGAATGTTGTATCCCCTTCCCACATGCCATTCACTAGGAACATTTCCTCTCTGCTCAGTCTGTGGGCAGGTAGAGGGTGAGGGGGGGTCCCTGCCAGGGCAGCAGCAGCTCTCAGGGACGTTCTGTCCCTCTTTTACAGCAGAAGTCTGCAGGGCAAGAGGGCTGCAAATGGCACCTTTTGGACAGTGAGGCTGGGAGGACTGGGGGTATTTTTATCCCTCTGAGAGGTGGTAGAGCACATTCTGGATAATCATTTCATGCTGGTTGGGAGTGTAGTGTAGTTTAGTTTCTCTCTGTTTGTGTTAATTTCGTGGTAAGGTGCCTAGTGCCTTCTGTTGGCATCTTTATTTATTTAAATGCAAACTAAGACAACACTACATCAATTGTTCCTTTTTCTTTGCTTCCTCTTGTCTTATCATTGTTTCTATCGCATACTCTTAGCTGTACCAAGCTTTTGCTTTTTCAGCTGAATCAGGTACACTGAGTGAGAGTTCCAAACTGAATTTCCTGCAGACTCAGGAGGCTGTGCTGAGGGAGCAAGCACACATTACATCACTGGCTTTCCCCTACTGCTATTTCACTTCTATTTCAGGGTACTTCCTAACTTATTTGCTGACCAAGCCTTTGGTCTGTTACCCCCTGCATGCCTAACCCTCCTTCAATGATAAGTTAAACAAAGAGAGACTGGAATAGTTTTCTTACCCCTTCAGCTATTCTGCCTTTCATGCGACTCAGTTGGCCCCTCTGCTATTTTAACCTCTGGGTCCTATAGCTAGGAGCAGATTCCCCTGTTGGATCATTCTCCTGCTACTTAGCAAAAAGTTTGTAACTAAATGGCAAACTATGAGTCGAGGGCCTCTTTTCTCGCCAAACTCCATAAAAGATAATTACTCCTGAAGTTCCAAGTGGTGCATGTTCTGCAACAGATCTGTAAGCCTAGTATGCAGCTTTCGATAGACATTGTAATTGTATGATTCCCCCCTCCATTTTTATTTTTTTCCTCAGCGATTTATTAAATTCCTATATTGAAAACTTGCTGAAAAACTAAGAAGGGTGAGTGCAAGGAAGATGGAGCCAGATTCTTCTCAGTAGTTCCCAGTGACAGGATGAGGGGCAATGGGCACAAGATGGAACATAGGGAGTTCCATTTAAGCATAAGAAAAAACTTCTTTACTATGAGGGTGACTTGTCAGTGGAACAGGCTGCCCAGGGAGGTTGTGGAGTCCCTTTCTCTGGAGATATTCAAAACCCACCTGGATGCAGTCCTGTGTAATCTGCTCTAGGAAATCCTGCTTTAGTGGAAGAGTTGGACTGGATGATCTCTAGAGGTCCCTTCCAACTCTGATAATTCTGTGATTCTGTGAAGTCTGTCAACAGTCTTCTCATTATGGTGTGCCACAGATCAAAATACCTGTGTGCTGATTTAGGGACATGTGTTATGCGCATGGACTGGTGAAATCAGGAAGTGTGGTCCTGAGGGCTGAGGACTCTGCATCTAGCTTTTACGAGGATGCCACAGGACAAAGGCAGACCTGGTTCTTCCCAGATGTGTGGCAATCCATCAGCATCATGCAGAGGTCAGAGTTCAGGATGCTCTTCATTAGGGATTGGGTTCCCTGTTTGGAGTCTCTATGTTTTCCTTTAAACTTTGACTCCTCTTTGTCTCTGGTGATATCTCCTGCAGACAGATGCTGGCCTCTTTTCTTGCCTTAAATTCTGTTGTACTTAGCTCATTACTCTCCTAATGATGAGCTGACAAATGCTTTTGCTTGATTTACTGGCTGTGTTACAGGTGTGTGGAACACTTGTCAGTACCTTGCTACTACATGCCTAATTTTTCCAACGGCTGGGTGTGCTAGCTTCCTTTGCAAAACATCCCTGTGTGTTTTACCTGGTGTTATTCCCCTGCCATGGACTATGTCACATACGAGCACCCAAAGCTTATAGAGGTATGCCCTAGGATTTCCTACAACACCCCAAAAAACCCAGGCCCTACATATGGGTGTTGCTATAATTGGCCTCCAAATAAGAAGTAGGTGGAGAAATGATGTGATGGAGCTGCTGTGGGAGTGGTTGTAGGTATTCTGGATGAAGGATGGTCTGGATCCTCCTTGCAGGAGGGCAGTGTGCATCCCTGCTCCTACTACCCCTAGAAAGAAGCTCTTGGCCGCTGCAGCCCATGGCGCAGGTTTGCACCCCACATTTCACCTCTAATCTGTTTGTCTTCTTAAGCCAGAAAAGGACGCTTTCACTTATCAGTCCCCAGAAAACAGACCTTACCAGCACCTGCAGAAGTGCATGGCTACTGTCAAACAGGCTGTGAAGCAAGTGAGCAGGGCAGGTGAGAGCTCTCTAGCCATGGCACAGCGGTGGGGCAGGAACCGCTCGGCATGAAAGGAACGTCAACATTTTGCGCACACATTCCTTCACCAGTTGGGCAGAGCTCTTCTGCTCTTCTTCTGGTCGTGTTGCTAGGAGAGGAGTGCTCTGCCCTCTTCGTGGCTATGAATAGCTCACTCTTGTTTATTCAGCTCAGCTCCGCCTGCTGGTTACAACCACAACCGGCACCATCTCAGTGCATGACACCACCATAAAACAATGCAACTCCAAGAGGAACAGTTTCCCCTCCGGCTGGGACGACTTCAGGATACCTCTCTGCCGCGCCGCTCCTGAGCCGTCCTTCTCTCACCACACTCAACGGCACATCCTCTGCTTTCCGCAGGAAGGTCTGAAACCAGCCGAACAGCAACCACACTCTCACCCCCCAAAAGCAACGCTGCGAGGCAGGACTGCAGAGCAGTGCACGGGCTCCGAAACCTGGCTTGGAAATAAACACATGATCACTTCAGAGTCCTTTCCTGCCATTCCTGTGTTGGAGTTTTTTCATGAGCTAGGAAAAAGTTACTTTCCTTTTTCAGTGAAGGCTGGGATTCTTGCATAATCCCATGAATCCAAGATCAGGGACCTTAAAAAAAAAAACAAAAAAACACCAAACAAAACAAAACAAAAACAAAAGCAACAACAACAAAAAAAATCCCCCAAACCAAAACCCACAAAGCAACAGATGGCTTGAAAATTGGCAATAATGGGATTCCTGAGATTTTCTTAAGAATATTTTGTCTGAGATCTGAGCAGGATTGAAGCATCTATGGCAAATGAATTAGATGGTCTGTATTGACAACTGGGAAACCTAGTAGGGCCAGGCAAAGGACCCCCCAAAGTGCTGCAAAATGTGACCAAGAGGGAGAGGCATCAATCACAACAGGATTATGAGATGGGAAGCCACGGAGAGCCATGCAAGTTCAGAGCAGCAGTGTTAGAAACAAAACTCAAATCTTTTCAGAACAGCCTGCACACTTGAATGAGGAGAGTTAAGTACTAAGGCATGGCAGAGCAGATTAGATTAGAAGAGGTATGCTGCACAGGTACAGATGATCCACCCCTTCGATTTCTGCATCATGCGTGTATTTACCTGGACATCTTGTCTTTTTCCACCTGGGAATTTTGTTGGGATGAAATCACAATACTGCATACATTTATCCAGAGTTTCCACATGCCCATTAGGCCTTTCAGATAGCCAAGTTGCTGAGTGTCCAGAAATTCAGGATAGGACGACTGCACACTGGGTAGGTGAACTGTATAGCTGGCTCTCATTATGTCTAATGAATAAAAAAATTGTCAGACCTGCTGTGCCTATGCTGTGCAGATGATCTGCTTATATACAGTGTGCCCAGCACACTCCAAAGGTGTCTGGTCTACCCTGAATGTGTGAAACATCTATATGGTAGAGGTGTACATATTCTGCTTGGGAAACAGGAAAATCACATGTTGGGGTTTTGATTTTTTTTAACATGCTTGATATATTCATAGAGAAGGGAACAACTGAATGCTTAAGTGCAGTAGACAAGGAACCTTAGGTATTTTCATATGTATGGAGATGAGACTATCCTATTACATGCTACTTGTTTTACAGCAACCACTTAAACAATATAGATTGAGTCAGAGTCTTATTGTACAAAATGTTGTACAATGCACTTGGTGAAAGGGTGTTATTCCTCCCTGTTCCCTGCCAAAATCCCCACCATATAATCTAAATAAGTACCAGTGCAAGAAAGGGGCAGTGTCATTCCCACTTGGCAAACAATGAGCCAAATGAAAGAAAGTCTTCTAAAGTAGGACGCAGGTGAATTTAAAGCATCTGAGTCCAAATTAGGACTGCAAACCTTTGTTCACCTGATGCCTGGTGATGGGGCTGCCCAGACTCCTCAGTCCCACCACATTTGACAGTGAGGACCCACAGCTACAGCAGCTTTGCTCCACACCTATCTGGAAAAGCCTCCAGCTTGACAAGGCTAAACACAACAGCAGAAGAAGAAGGAGGAGGCAGCCTCTTAGCCTGAAGGAGCAAGCCTCCAGGATGGACTCTCTGCAAGCCCCCAGAGAGGCTGATGCTTCTTTTTAAGGTGCAGTGTCCAAAGGTGTTAAAGCATCCATGGAGGCTATGGAAGATCCAGCCTGCACTGCCTCCTCTGCCCCAGGGCTTTCCTGTCTGCATCTCTCATGGACATGCTCCAGCTTTTTGGGAGAGAGAGGGCATGCTTACCTCTTCTGCCAAAGGCATTAGGATTTTCTTAAAAGAGTTGTGGCTTTCCTGGGCACAAACACACACTGGAGAGGAAGTATCTGCAGGAATCAACATCCCGTCTTTTTGGGGTTTTGGCAGATAGGAGGGGACAGCCTATGCTCCAGTCCACTCTTGAGCAACCACTTCTTACTTCTGACTTTTACCTCATATGTCTTTAATGTAAAATTCACAAGTTGGTGCTGGGCAAAGGGACCTATGTTTTCCTTCGTACATGGAGTGCCATGAGATCAATGAGATTAAGCATGTGCTTACATGCTGCCCTGAATTGGGGCCATGAGGAGCAATGGGAAAATAAGCAGAAGAGAAACGTTATGTAAATGAAGGAAGAGGGAAAATCCACCCTGCCAAGAGCTCTCATCATTTGCAGGAAGATATGGCTTCACCCAGACCTGATTAGGCATTAAGAAGCCCAGGGACTTAAGAAGATGAAATCATCTTTGTCAAGGTTCAAAAACAAGCTGAAAGACTGATATTTGGAGCAGTGGCAAAAGGCCATCTCTTGGGCACAGCCATTTCCAGGGAAGGTAAGTTTAACCCTGGGTTATTTTTTCCCATTAGCAGAATCTGGGTACTTGAAGTGATCAGGCTTCGACCTGTGACAGCCTGGAGAGGCTTTTGTTCTCCCTTAAAAGACTAAGAAACCCTGAACTGGAAGGTAGGAGAGGTGTCAGAGCCTCTCAGCAGAGAGCGTGCAGGGCTGCAGCCCCTGTTGCCGTATGTCCCATTGCTGACAGTGCAGGAGATGAAGATGGATGTGATGACCACTATGCATAAAATCTGTCTTTGCTTTCAACATTAGTTGAAATTATTAGAGTGGCAGCCATTCTCTTCTGAAGACTGTAGTGCTAATGCTCCCAGCATTTTGCCAAGGTGAGAGAGTCCTGTTGAGGACTGTCTGCCTGCCACTGCTGCTTCCCTCAGCCTGTTGATGGGCACTGACACCCTTCACCAAGGCTGTGGTGAGAGTGTGCTCTACCAGCTCCCAAGTGCCTGACTGCAAATGGTTTTAATTGGTTTTCTTGCCTGTGCAATTCTAGCCTGTTCCCTTTTTTTATGTTCTCCATGTTGCCTTCTGTCCTTTCACCCAGATCTCTTTGAACTACCCTGGTCTTCCAGCTAGGAAATTTGCTTGTGTCTCTGATTTTCCAGTCTTCTCCCTGACTTTGCTCTTCCCCTTCTCCTTTCTCCCCAGTCATTCTTGGTTGCAGCCTTCTTTTCCTGCTTGACCTCTATTTCTCTTTCCTGGGAAGCGCCTCATTTGCAATCTGTCCTAGTATTCAAGCTACAAATTAGACCTGGTTAAAATTTCTCACCATGAAACCCAACTCCTATAAAACTTTTGAGTTTAGGGGGATTATAGGAGCTCTATTTTTGGCAATGGCTTTTTCTGTTGGGTGCTTGTGTCCAAAAATGTGCATTCTGGTAAAGGTTCAGAAGATGTCATTGGGTAGGTCACTTCATCAGCCTGAATGTGTTTTACTGCTTGTTAAATTTAGATTAAAAAATGCCTTTGAGATCATTGGACAAAAAAAGCTATCCAAGTGGTGATTATTATGATTATTGTAATTATTTTTATTAAATGAAACCAGCTGATGCTTGTGCAACACTCTTCTGGGCTCTGTAGACCTTTTCTGCTGAGAGTCACAGTGAAAAAAGAGCCCAACACTTTGTTGTCCCTGGAACAGGGGTGTGTTTTTTGAGATTGAGTTTTGTGGTTTCGTTATGAAACATAGGACAGTCAGTCATGTGGTTTGCTTTCTGGGCCAAGTGAACCCTTTTGAACCCATGTGTAAGGCAGCACAGAGTTTAATGATTCACACCGGCTATGTTTTGGTTTAGCTTTTGCTGGATGGAGGGCGTACAAACTGGGATGTCTGAGGAACCCTCTTAGCTGAAACCACCAAAATAAAACTTTGCCCATGTCTCTGCGAGCCTGGATCCAACGTGGCCTTACCGTTGGGTGAGACCCTTTTGTGGATGTCTCAGGCTGTCAGGGCCAGCCATGCCTGGAGACCCCAAAGACAATTGTGTGGGGCCACAGACATTCTCAGGAGCCCCCAAGGGCTTGTAGTTTGCGATTCCTCTCCTTGACCTTCCCTCCTGTCTCCTGCCACCATGTTGCCATGAAGGGGCTTGCAGATGTGGAATGAAGTTGACCCCGAGCCCCCGGGACTGGGTTTCCACCATTTGATGTGTGAGGTTATCCGTGCGACCTTGGGGGAGGGGGCGATCGGACAAATTCTCCCTCGTCTGTCGGTAACGACCCTCGAGGAGCTGGAGAGTGCTGGAAGACATAGTTTGCTTCCGAGGGAGGGATGCGGCGTGCCGGTATTATGCACTCCGCAGGTTTCCCGTTCCCTTTCCTGCTGGAGCCCGGCATGCCGGCTGAGGGAGGCTGGAAACCCCTCGCCCTCCCGGCGAGGCCCTGGCCGAGGGGAAAGCGGGTCGGGCGCCTGCCATTTTCCCGGGGAGGCGGCGGGCGGCCTTCTCCCTGCCCCCTGCTCCCTGCCCCAGCGCGGGTGGGGGTGCGAGCAGAGGCGGCGGGGAGGCCCGGCCCGCCCGCCTGTCACTGGAGTTGGGAGTTCGCACGGGGGAGGCCGGAGGAGGAGGGAGGAGGCAGGAGAAGGAGGAGAGGGAGGGGGACGTCTTGTTTGTGGCTTGTCAGCAGCCGCTGGAGACAAGCCTCCATGTGTGAAAGCCGCTTGGCATGAATGCCTGGGCCGTACCAAGCGCCGCGGCGCCTGCGGGGGGAGGCCGCCCCGCCGCCCCTTCGCCCCGCGCAGACAATAGGCCCCGCAAGGGTTCCCCCTAAGTTGCTTTGATGCTGTCCTAGCGCCCGGGCAGCGCAGGCCGCGCCGCTGGCAGGGTCCCGCTCCCCGCCGCCGACCCCCGACATGCCGCTCCGCGCTTTCGCCGCCTGAGGCAGGTAAGCGCCGGCCCCGCCACCCGCCCGGCTCGGCTCGGCTCGGCCCGGCCCGGCCCCGCCGCCCCCGGGCAGCCTGCGCGCCGCGCTGCCGGCGGGGGGCCGATGGCTGGCGCCGCCGCCCCCGGGCCGCCTCCCCGCCGCCCGGCTCCCTCGTCTCGGTTCGGCCCGGCCCGACTGCCAGCAGCGTGGAGCGGCGTGTGCGCTCCGCTCCGGCATGAGTGTATGCGGCTGGTGTGCCGCAGTCGGCTCCCCCCGGCCCGGCTCGGCTCTGCCTGGCTCTGCTCGGCTCGGCGGGGGGGAGGAAAGTTTCGCAGCGGTCTGTCGGTCGGCCGCCCTCCCCGTGAGGCTGTGCCTCAGTTTCCCTCCCGGCGAACAGGGGGATCCCGGCAACGAGCGCGGAAGGGACAAAAAGCTCCTTCCACCTGTTGGCTTCTGTCCCGGAGGGTTTTGGGGGGGAAGGGGTGGCGGGCCGGGGATAGGGGCAGGGGGCAGAGCCAGGGCCCCCTCCCACTCTCCCTGCTGCCCTGCGGCGGGTGGCCCGGGGGAGGGGGGAAAGCCGAGGTCTTTGTCAGTGTTCCATCCCTCTGCCTCCCGGACCGGGCAGAGCCGGAAAGTCTGCCTCGGGGATGGGAGGTGTTTTTTCCCTCCTGGATGCTGAGAGATTAAATGAGATGTATTTACACTTGCCGTTTATCAGCAAGTAAATACCTCGCTCGGCGTGAGAGCAGCGATGGGAAGCCTGCTTGCTGGAGGTTTTGTGGCTGTTAACCTACTGTTGGGGTGAGGTGGTAATGTGCAAGAGATTTAAAAAAAAAAAAAAAGCAAGCACAGGGGAGATAAACCCAGAGCCCCACACCCGGCCTTTTTACACCATCGGCACTGAGTTTGATTAAAATTTGGAAGGTTTATTATTTCCTTGTGGCATGAGATGCAGAATGCTCACAGTGCTAGGTGCATGTCTATGAGGTCTTTTAAGTTTATCATCTGCCATTATTCAGGTTGCATTGATTCTAGTTATTCTGTTGAAAAAAATAACCTACAGGAATCTGAGCTGCACAAATTTTCATCATCCTAATGCCCTGACACAACCTAAACAAGACAGGAGCCGAAAGGGGGGGAAAAAGTGAGGATATGTGCTTTTCCAGTCAAGGCTGGGAGGGGAGCATCTTGTGTTGAAGAATATGACCAGGAGTGGGAGATGGGGGAGGGAGTCTAAATTGTCCTGAGACCCTATTCAATCCAGCAAGGAAGATGGAGGATCTTGCTGCTGCAAAAAAAAATGTACGTCAGAAATCTCAGCTAGCTTCTCTCTGACTTGTTACCTCCCTTCAAGAAATAAATAAATAAGCAGAAAAAGAATCAAAGCAAACCCCATGATTTGCTGTAACATTTTCCGTGATACCTTTATCCCGCATGCTTTACAGTCAGTCCAGTGATGGAGGCATTTGAGAAGCGAGGAGAAAGACTCTGGGTTTCATCTTCACAGAAGAGGGAGAGATATCAGATCATGTTTGAAATGAGTCTTGTCAGGCAGTGAGGTAGGGAGAAAAAATTCTTGTTCCAGGCAGCTGGACCTGGGGGGGAGGAGGTGGCTCTGGTACCAACGGTTCTAGTGCTGGGTGGAAAACCTGTGGAGGGAGAATGTAGACAGATGAGGGAGCAGAGAGGAAGAACATACAAGGAAGACCTTGGACCTGCTCCTTGGAGGGCCTTAAAAAAGAGGGGGAATTTTTAACTGAATCAGGACACAAGCGAAGATGTAGTGTAGGTAAGCTGAACGTGATGTAGCAAGGACTTCTTGGCATGGCAGAAAGCAGTGGCTGAGTTTTCTGACTCCACACAGTTTGGGGCTGTTGGTAGAGGGAAGAGATTTTTGTAGGCAGCGACTGAAGCAAGGACTGCAGCTGAGGGTATGGGGTTCAAGTGCGTGGCTCACCTTTTCCATAGGTGGTTTCTCTGATGGGGGGACCTTTGTTAAATTGTCTCTCAATGTCTGTTAATTATGTTCGAATCTGGCAACAGCAAGGACAAAAAAAATTTGTCCCTTGTGAAAATATGTTTGGGAATGAATGCTCCTGCACACCCTGCCCCTTTGTATGCATGGAACCAGCAAGTTTGTGCAAACACACCTTGTGTAGCACATTCTTCCTCCCGAGGGGCAATGTGCACACGTTTTAAGTGTGGTTCCTGCACAGACACAGCCCAATTCTTGTGCTTTCCTCAGTTTACATAATAGCTTCTTCTATCAGCCTGGTAGCGGTGGTATTTGACAGCCAACTTTGCAAGAGCACAAATTATCATGCGAGGTGCAGGGTAGCTGAGGCTTAAAACCACTATGTGCTATGTTTTAGCTTTTCCATTCACGGCAGCGTTCCCATGATGGAGCAGCCACGTACCACAGACATGGCTTGCACGAGCGACACCATAAAAATGTTATGCACATACACATGCAGAGAACTGGTCTCGGGTCAAACACGCTGTAAGTTGCTCTCTTTGGGAAGAAGCTGGAGCAGCGACTGCTTTTCACAAGCAGAGCTTGCATGCAGCTCCTGCACATGCAGATCACACGCGTGCGTGCTCCACCTTTCTTCTCCGGGATCACCTGTTTGAATTCCAGCTGGGCTGGCAGTGTGGGGAAGTTGTGCACCCCCCTGGATGGGGATTTGATGCCCTTTCTGTTCCAGCTTGGTGCTGGATGGGCTTGAGACACAAAAGCTTAACAACAGGCAACACTAATGAGCCCCCGCTTGGCATGCTGAGAAGAAAGGCCACGGGCTGAGCAGGCATTAAAGCAGTGCTGTGGAGCTTCCTGGCCGAGCCCGAGCCTCCACATGAAGGCTGTGGAGGGAGCGGAGTCTCCTGAGCTGGGAGTGAGACGGCGATGCTGCAGCAGAGGCGGGAGAGGAGACCATGTTGGGGGGAGGAGAGCAGGCTGCTGTTTCTACATCATCTGAAAACTCAACCTGCTGTCAGGACAGAAGGAAGGCTTGTGCATATTTTATGTCACTTTTCTCCTTCTAGGACAAGCTGCTGATCTGATCAGCTACGCGCTTTAAAAACCTTGACGCGCCGATCAGCAAGTATGACTGGAGGCCAATAACCGGCCTTGGCCTCCTGCCTCTGCTCCTTTGTGGGCAGCCGGTTTGCATCCCATGCTGCCCTTCCCGAGAGAACGTGTGCACAATTAAACCCCTGCACGCCACTCCTCGACTACAGTCTGGGATGTGACTAGCTGCATGGAGACTGGGACAGAAAATGGCAAACGTGTCAGGGATGGGGGGCGCGGGGACGTGGGGAGGGTAGTTGGCCATTTCTTATGCTGTTTGCTGATGCTCTACGAAGGAGACTAAGAGGGTAGATCAGTTTTCCTTTGAAGTGGTTGGTTGTGTGTTGCTCCAGTCAGCTGCTCTCACCTCTGAGATCTTGAGCGGTGGCTCAGGAGTTGGTGGGGCTGGAAAAAAACAAGATGGATTTCACTCATTCATCTTGGATATTTTGGCATTGGGGTCTGTCAGATGATGGTTTCTCCTCAGCAGTTACTCAGTGCTGCTTCTGTATGGCAGAGCCACTCAAGCCACCATAATTTCTCCTACCCAGTGGGGATGGGAGCATCACTGATCCTTCCTGCATACAGCTTAGGGTGCAAACATCTTGGGCATCATTCCCGTGCCCTGTAAGCAAAATCACTACGCTGAATACCATTTTGGGACACACAGGAAAGTGATTAATTTTGCTATGTGATACGGAGTTGTGTACCTATTGAGTTAATGCTGCCCTGCTTTATCTTCAACTTGTCCCATGTGATGGTGGTTTTGAAACATGGATGTCTTGAACATGACGTCTCCCACACGAAGATCTTACAGAACTTGAGATCCTGATACTGATTTGATGGGCAGCCTTAGGCAAATTGCTTTAAATTAATTGCTCAGATGGATCTTTCTGCTGGAATCTGTAAAATGGGGGTAACACTTGCCCACCTCCCAAGGAAGGTTAGCAGCACACCAAACATCTTGCACACGGTTGTGAAGTGCTGTGTGCTCCTGTACAGGCACCAAGTCGGGCTCGCATACCATAGCACGAACAAAGCGTGTGGTTTTGCACTGAGTGTGACTCATAGGTATGATAAATTTTGCTTAGAAGTATGCGCGCACTCGGCGCTCTGTTGGACAGTGAGTTCTGTTTGTCCTTCCAGCAGAAAACAACCCAACTTGCCAGTGACACGGACTGTACGTGTATTCCCGCAACAACAGTATCATAACATATGGTAAACCTGGTTTATAACAACTGCTGCTAGTGTCTCCACGCAAAACAAGGAGTCGATTAACAAAAAAACTTGAAGCTGTATCTCCCCAGACTGTGATCTCATCAGCTTTCCCAACCTGGTCACTGCTCGGATTGTAAACCTGGGACAGGGGGAAGGCGTCCGGGGGAGCGGGGGGAGGGGGGTAAAGCAGTTTGCAGGAATGGCTACTTGTGATTCAGTCCGCTTCCCTCTGACTCAGTACTGAACCATCCCTCGATAGGGTGTTTAGAGATAGTACTCTTAGGACATCGCACATCAGTTTAGTTCACGGAAAGTACCCGCACCTGGGCTTGCTTACAACTGAGTTTTGTCTCGGCATCTTTGTAAAAACAAAACCCTAAAAAGTACTTCTGAGTCTGAAGGACGCTGTGGTAATTTTGCCAAAAGAAGCGAGGGGGGGGGAGGCGGGTGGTGGTCTTAGCCCTGGGCACTTTGCCAGACTCAGGCTCAGGAAATTGGCAGTCTATCTAGGTAAAATCCCCCTATAGTTTAAATGAAAAAAAGTATTCATCTCTTACTGTCTTAAAGGGTTAGTGCTGTGTTTCTCTGGAGCCTTAAACAGACAGTACATTCTAGCTGGAGAGGTGCTTACAGTTGCTTGGTGGGAGAAGAATTTTTAAATGCAAAAACTGGGGCCTTTTTGCATTTTCGGGGCACTTCTGATTACCAAAATGCTGTATACAGTTTAGGTTGTTGCAAGGCTCGGATGAATATGTGGAGCAATGTACAAATATAAATGCAAGGAAATATGCTAGTCTGGTGTTTGCACAGGCGGGGCAGGCAGCTAGCAAATGCGTGTTTTTTTCTGTAGCAGGAAAATAAGGACCAGTTTTTTAGTCTTGCGCGTC
Source organism: Calypte anna (assembly GCF_003957555.1). Taxonomy (NCBI): domain Eukaryota; kingdom Metazoa; phylum Chordata; class Aves; order Apodiformes; family Trochilidae; genus Calypte; species Calypte anna. The sequence goes on from NC_044244.1 coordinate 93,964,566, forward strand.
GTTGCATCTGGGGGCTGGGTTTTGTATGTTTAGCAGCAATTGCTTTTGTAAGCTGCTTCTAAAGGCACGTAACTGGCCTGGTGTGCATTGCAGTAATGGAATGTGAAAATGCAACTACCCACAGACCTGTGATCTTGCATGCAAAATACTGCTGGTCTAGTTCTCCAGGTACAAAAAATGGTCTGAGATTGTTTGCCTTTCCATTTAACTGTGTTCATCTGCAGCTTTCAGGTGGCAGCTGTTTGTATGTAGTGCTGAATATCATTGCCGTTTTTGCTCCAAGAAGGGAGGACATGAAACCATTACTAGTGATTGGGGTAGTACCTGAGTCGTGGTAAGCTCAGGATGAAGTTGCAGAGGGGGAGGGGGTTACAGTGATAATTATTTCATAACTCTTTGAAATCCTGGGGAAATGCATGGGTGAGGAAGGAGAGCATGGAGGTGAGCTTCTATTCTTGCTACAGGCGAGGAGTATTGAATGATTTGAATGATTGGTGTGGTCAGTGGTGTCAGGATCTGGCCTCAGCTCCTGCCAGGTCTAGTGCTTTGAGACCCCCCTAAAACAGATGTGCATTTGAGCACAGTTGCAGGACTGAATATTGATAACAGTGAGGGGGTTCCCAGGGCAAACTGGACCAAAGTGTGGAAGAGGTTTTCTGCTGCTCACTTGGGGATGTGTCTCAGCCCTTCCCTGGCGAGTCAGGGGTGGATGGGGCAGGGGTGGGGGACAAGGAATAGCTCACTTTCCCCACCACTTCATTCTCTGGCTTCTCTGGTGACAGCGATAACAAAGGGCTGCTCAGCATTAGGTGATATAGATCTCTCTCAGCCCACTAAACCTGAGTCCTGCAGCCTTCTCACTAGCCCTTGGGGCTTCGGTGTCACTGTCTGTGTTCTGCCAGGGGTGACCTGGGACAGTCCTCCTGGAGACAGGAGCCTGCACCTTCTCAGTAAGGTCCAGAGGCACGGATTTCTTCCTACTGAAAACTCTGACTGTATTTTTGGATTATTTCTTGCTGTCCCTGGTCCTTGACTGCAGTCAGTTCCATTTTGCATGCTGTTCTTTGTAATTGAATCTATCGATGTATATTTAATCCACTTGGCACCATGGTTTGTAACTAGGCACTGCTTCCCAGCCTTCTGTCACTTGTTTTCACAATTACCATCTTTAAGTTAGGGTGGATATCTGCCGCTCAGCTTTTCTTTCACCCGATTGCTATTCTGTCTTGGGAGGACCTGTGGTTGACAGCCAGGTCCACGATCAGCATGGCTCCTGTCTTTTGATCTGTGTGTCAGCTAGGTGTGTAGGACTTGGGTAGTGGAAGCTAAGTTTATTAGGTTTAGTTCTCCTTTCTGCCACTTATTCACTGTGTGTGTTCACGGGCAAGTCCTTTAACCTCAGATGGCCTCAGCTAACTTATCTACTCCAGAAAGATGTTGTAATGCTTAATTATTGCCAGCTCTTCAGAAACCCCCAGAGGAAGAAAAAAACAAAGCATTTTATTCAGAAATGTCTCTGACCCTCTCTGACCTTTCTAAGCTGTCTTGCTAGTCTATGAGATGTTCTCTTTCCTCCCTTAATAATGTTTCTTCAATTTTCATCTGTACATTCACCCACTCTGTCAGCTGCATGTAAAAATGCCTGTCTGCTGAAATCATGGAAATATTTTTATAAGCTTGGACAGCCATGACAAACATTCCTCCTCAGCAATAAACAAACAAGGTACACAACCTGTCATTAACATCAGTGAATAGCAGAGTGACCTTCGTCCACTCATTGATGAGGGGATCCTAGACAATTCCTGTGCTAGCAAGCCATAAAGAAGTTTTTTCTGAGGTTAGGAAAATACAGGATCCTTTGGGTTCCTATGTACAGTGAGTAACTGGGAAGCTCTGTTCGACTGTGTGTATACAGGATTGCAAACAGGCACCATGTATTTGCTTTATTCAGTGCTCTTAAAAACTATATTTGGCTCAGGCTTACATAGTGCTGGGAACTCAGTGTTTGTATACACAACCCCTCTCTTTTCCATAGTGGCGGTTGAAACATAAAGTTGGTACAAATTAAACCGAAAACATATTAAGACACCTAAAAAGAAAAAACTGCAAAGGTGCTAGTGACTATTGCAGGAGCAGAGCTCCTGTTGCACAGCCTCCCATGCACTCCTCTTCTGCTTTCCTTGCAGCAGGCTGCAAGCTGGTAGAGTTGGCAGGTAACTGAACCTGCACTACAGCGTCTTCTCACCGTGGGTAATTCCTCACATGAACACTCAGACCTTGCTTGTTTGGTGTGTTCTAATTTAATTCTCTCTGATATGTCTAAGTCCAGATCTCCAGAGGCGAGCTGGTGTTGGTGTTTGGGTGTTGTTGAAAAACAGCAGGTGCTGCTCATTTTGCTATACTACTTTGGTTTAATCTCTTTGTTCTTCTAGCAGACCCTCTTCCTTCCTATCTTGTGGTAGCAGACTCACTGTGATGCTCAGGAGAAGACAGTGAAACTGTCCTTCACCTGTATCTTTGACAGAAGACTTTAATAGGAAGCTAAGCTCCTTCTACCATTTCATTCATTCACTGTACCTGTCTCTGCACCTGAGTTCCTTCCTTCTTAAAATGATGATGGCAACGCTGTCTGCTTTTGCAAAACTCTTTGAAAGCTAAGGAGAAAAAATTTCAAGTTTCTTCCTCATTCTCAGAGAGGATCCCTCTCTCTCTCCTCTCCTCTCCTCTCCTCCTCTCCTCTCCTTCCCTCCCTCCTTCTCCTCTCCTCTCCTCTCCTCTCCTCTCCTCTCCTCTCGCTCGTCTCTGCCTCCCTCTTTCCTCTCCTCTCCTCTCCTCCTCCTCCTCTCCTCCCTTTCTCCTCTCCTCTCCTCTCCTTCTCCTCTCCTCTCCTTCCTCTCCTCTCCTCTCCTCTCCTCTTGCCTCTCCCTCTTCCTCTCCTCTCCTTCTCCTCTCCTCCTCCTTTCCCTCTCACTCTCCTCTCCTTCCTCTCTCTCCTCTCCTCCTCCTCTCCTCTCCTTCTCCTCTCTCTCCTCTCCTCTCCTCTTCCTCTCCTCTCCTTCTCCCTCTCTCCTCTCCCTCTCCTCTCCTCTTCCTCTCCTCTCCTCTCCTCTCCTCTCCTTCCTTCTTCCTCTCTTTCCTCTCCTCTCCTCTCCTCTCCTCTCCTTCCTCTCCTTCCTCTCCTCTCCTCTCCTCTCCTCTCCTCTCCTCTCCTCTTCCTCTCCTCTCCTTCCTCTCCTCTCCTCTCCTCTCCTCTCCTCTCCTCTCCTCTCCTCTCCTCATTCTTATTATATTCTGTCCCTCTAGGTCTCCTCTACTTCCACCACTCATGCAATCTGTCTCTCTCTGCTGTTTCCACATCCCCTTCTATTTACAGCTCCCTTCCTTCTGTTCATGTCATTTTCTTCTCTCACCCGGTATCTTCTACCCTCCCCCACCATTCATGCACTGTACACTCTTCCTATCGCCTATCTCTTGTTTAGTCTCCAGATTCCTCCCTTGCTTCTTTTTCTCTGCAGTGGACCCTTTCTTTGTTGTCTCCAGCCGTGTCTCCCTGCAACCTGGCTGCACTGGAACTGCTGGCAGAGCTGGCTGGCTGGTCAGAGCCCCAGTAGGGACAGGGATTTTGATCAGCCAGACTGCCCCCCACAGTGGCCATGGCCCAGCTGCTGGCCAGACACAGTGGAGCTTGTCCTGTGCCTGAGCAAGGTGAGACTCCCTCTGCTTGTATGCTGCTAGTTTAGGATGGGGCTGCCTGGGGTCCTGTTCTGAGCTGCAGCATGGTTGTTACTTCAATGTCTGTTTGCTTTACATCTCCCTGGAAGCTTGATGAAGTCAGTAGTCTCAAATTTTGTCTCCTGATGTCACCTTACCTCCTTGGACATGGCCTTGCTGTTTGTTGTGGTCCTGACGTGTTCTACTCCTGTTCCCCTAACTTCTCCCTGGTTCTACACACTCTGTCCTGAAAAAGTGATTGTGCTCTCCCTGGCTGCTTGGAGACATCTGTGGTTGTCAAGGAGAGGTTGACTGTCCCCCAGTGTCCCTCCCAGTTGAATTGAGGGTCCCATGCTCTGCCAGGAAAAGCCAGGATGATAACTGGAAAGGACTTGGACCAAAGGTCTGGGGAAGCCTCTGCATTTTGGAGAGTTGCATTGAGCAGCAAGCCAGAGCAGCTATGCTCTGTTCCTGGAATGACCCATGCTTAGCAGAGGAAGAGAGCTGCTCTTCTGATGAGATAGGGGCAGCAGAGTCACAGTGCTGTGGAGAACTCTCTCCCATCTGCCTGAAACTGCTACCTGATCCCATGCAGAGGCTATCCTACTGTCTGATGTAGCATAGTTCCCTCCAAGTCAGCTGGAGTGGATACATCCTATTTAACCTCCTTAGAGGGACAGGATTTTGGCTGCAAGAATCCTGGCCGGCAGGAGTAGTGAAAAAGTGGTTATTTTCTGGATATCCCTTTGTGGACTCTGTTTGGCCTCCCACAATGGAAATGTGGTGTGAAGAAGTCCTTTCCCTAGGGCAGGGAGAAGTCGCTGCAGCTAGGCTGATGGGAGATGCAACCAAATCAAGGCTCATCAGGTATTCCTGACAGTGAGCCATGAAGAGGTTACACAGATAGCAATGTGTTGAAGTTCATCCAGCATCCTACAGGACAGGCATGGTGCCTTTCTGGCCTCCAGTGAAGTTTAGCTCCATGTCTGTGTAGCACCACATTTTCACCTGCCAGGCATGTCTCTTTCCCAGGCTCATAAAACTCGAGCTCTCCTAACAAGACAGTTCCTGATTTCTCCCATCTGTCTCTACGACAGACCAACACTTCCTTAGCATGCTGAGATGGTATCCCTCGTGCTCCATTCAAGGTGCCATACATCTTATCCCATTTTTCCCACAGCCATTTCTCTCTCTCTCTCTCTCTCTCTCTCCATACCTGCTTCACCTGTTTTTCCTGCTCTGCCTCTGGGCTAGGTCTCTCTCCAGACAGACTCCTTCCCAAATAGTGTTCCTCTGCTTCATCTGCCTTCCCAGCTGGCTTGCTTGTCTTTCTGGTCAAGATGTGAGCTCTTGGCAGCTCAGAGAGAGGGCAAGCAGAGCAGATACTGAAGGATGTCAGGGAGAGCAGAGGGGGAAAGCAGTGTATTACTAGATCAGGGTCCATTGTTGGCTGGCATGTGCTGTTAGCAATATGGCAGAAGTCCCCTTCCCTGAGAAGAGTGATTTTCCCATTACTTCTGCTTCACTGTTGGCAAGCTCCTGAAAGGTTAATGAAGTCGTTCAACTGCAACAGAAAAAAGCACATCTTTCTGTGTTTTGCATAAATTAATCCTGGAGGTTATGGAGCAGACCATGTACAGGGCACAGGATACACGGCTATGTCCTCTCGCCAAAATGCAGCTCTGGGAGTATCATGTAGGTCCTTGAGATCAGCTTAGGTTAAAACTTAAGAAAAAAGCTGTGGCATCCCCACCCATCTTTATTCATATTTAATTGCATGTAATGGGAACTGGGGAGGAGGTACGTAGGAATGCCCACAAGCCTCTCCTTCCTCCTGTAGATCCTTGTTTCCCACAGATACTTTTTAGAAAATACCCTGTATCAGGTTTCATTCCCACTGGAATTTTTCTGTCTGAGAAGTATGGAAAAAAAATAATTCAGTTGGTTTTGTATCACATGAGTGGGAGCAGGAACCAACCCCAGAAGATAAGTGTTCTGACCTTTACTGCACTCAGATAACTGAAAATAATAACAAATAAATACATCTTGTTTTTAAACCTCAGGCTTAGGGATGAGTCCCTGCCTTATGCAACAAGAGCCTGAGCCAGGGCTTCTTGGAGGTTTGAGGATATGAACCGGGCAGCTGCCTGCAGTAGGCAGCAGCCCCTTTGCTTTCCTTTTGGAAATGCAGCTGGTACCAGTCCAGATATTTGGGATGGGCCGGGGGCGGGGCCAGTGTCTCCACTCTCTTGCCATCTTGCTGCTGGGGCTCTGGATGTTTTCCTGTGGCTAGTGCTTCAGCAGAACAAGAGTTTGATTATTTATGGCCTCTACCTGTTTTCTTGCACTTTCTGCCTTGTTCTTTTACATACAGAGTTGGCCATAAAGAGCCATACAAGGCTGACCAGCAGCTGGACCTCTGCATTTAGGCAAACCTTGAATGGGAGGATAGGATTTGCTCTGAAAAATTGTGTTAAAGCCCCCGACTGTGTTTTAAAATAACTGAGGAAGCCTGGCTGGAAAGGGGACATGTTGAACTATGACTCACAGCAAGCTCCCCATGACCGGGTCTCAAGTCACTGACTCAGACCTCCTTCATCCCCTGCAGGCTCCCCTGGGGAGATCCTTCTGAGATGGCCTCTCTTTGCAGGCAGTAAAGATCTGTACACTGTGAATACTAAAGTGTGGATACAGGACTGGGGATCTGTTGTGCAGTGTGCTGTCCCCAGACACTGTCCTTGTCCTGAAGGACTTGTAGTCCCAAATTAGAGCATTTTAGGGTGCCTACTGTAGTGGTTGTGGCTTGATGTTCCTCTGACAGGATTTTGCTGCTCTTCACTCCTCTGTAGGGGGCTTGTCTGCTTGGTTTCTGCCATCTGAACTACTGTTGACTGAAGTGATACCTGTATGCAGACCTTGGGGAGGGTGTTGGGAGGTTTCTGGCACTCTATCAGTGTAAAGCACCTTGTTTATTAGAGTCTAATACCCAGTTGAGATGCACTTCTGATCTAAAGCTCCTGAATTCCTCCCTTTTAACACTGAGGATGCCATTCAGAGAGGCCCCTTGGGCCCAGTGTGTGCTTCTGGTTAACACTGCCTTGATGGTTTATCTACCACTGTCTTGCTCAGACTGTGGCTTCAGTGATTTTTTTACATTAGAAGATCTCCAGCTGATCTCTTCCTGCAGGGGTTCCAGCAGATATCCAAATAAATAGGGTTCAATGGGATGTGGGGTACTGTATTGCAGCATATGGAAACATGCATTTTGAACATGCAACTTGATACGTATGTGGCTGCTTGCATTGGTGTCTGCTAGTGTATTTGAGCTGGAGGAGATAGCAGTGAAGGCCTTGGCAGCTGGGAAGAAAGGAATGGCAGGCTTGCCAGGGCAGGGAGGAGAGAGTTTGGTAGCTGAGATGAGGATTGGGTAACAACTGGAGGGGAAGATCAGATTTAGGGTCCATGTTGCTCACTTAAAGAAACAGGATTTATTGGGGATTGTGTTATTCCTGTGCATTATTTATTAATCCTATGCTAATGGTACTGCATAAAGAAGTGGCATTTCTGCAGAAATTTCACAGACAGCTGGAGGATTGGTTCCAGGAGGTATTGTAACCAGGTCAGGTTGGTGTGTAGGGAATCCTGCTGGGCTCAGTTTGGCAGGCTTTGGAAAAGAGAAGATCGTTCAGGAGGGATTTGGAGAGGTGAAGGGGGTGTGTGCCTGTGACTCACCAGGGAACAATGATCACTGTGAGGATAAAGGGGCAGGCTGGAAGGAGACCCGCTGACAACCATGAATTCCTGGTTTCAGCAGCTTCAGGATTCTAGCCTGGAGTATGGGAAAGCATAAGAAAATGAAGTGTCTAGGAGGAAGCATTAAGAGTAACAAAGGCAGCCGGTGAGGAAAGCCAGAAGTAAAAAGAAAGCAGGTTTTACTTTGTGCTGCACCTTGAGGTGGATCCTGGAGGCAGGAGTTGTAAGAAGGGATGTACAGAAAGAGATGGCCTGTGCAGTGAACATGACCAAAGCAGCCTTGGCTTTCCGTACTGCCCCATAGCACAAACAGTTTGCAGCCTCAGCAGGCGCGATGGACTGAGCAGAGGTGTCAGAGTTCTCTGACCACTGGGGCTGGAGGCCGTGTAGTGTTGTGAAGTTCTTAGTGCAGGTGAATGGATGCCGGGATGGGTGCTCCCAGACAATTCTCAGGTACGGGTCCTCCCTTGCATCTGAAAGGTGTCCAGCCAGTTTGCGAGGTGGGACTGGTATTTTGATGGGTGGCAATCTTTCACCTAGCAAAAACTGCCAGAGGAAATCACACTGCTGGTGCAGATCATCTTTGAGTGAGAAGCAACAGCTGAAATCCTGTCTCATAGTCCACAAAACACCCAGACAAAAATACAGTGCTTGGAGGTTTTGTTTTTAAGCTTTGTTTTAAGACGTGTCAATGTTAGGCAGGGAACACCCTGATTACTGCTTGCTGCTGTGTCCACAAGCCAAGGGCAGGTCTAAGTGGTAGCTGCCTGGATGTCTCTTCTATGTGCAAATCTCAGTGCTAAGTGGGTGCCTAAATTTCAGGATTGGAGGGGCGGGGAAGAAGCTGCAACATAAACACAGCTTCATGGGCTGTCCTTTATTTTTCTGCCTGCAATTTAAAGCCAGCTTTGTTAGGTACAGTCAGGCTGTGAACATGGGGAATCTTGCAGCACAGACAGGCTTTGCAAGGAGCTCCATTAGCTAGAGTCAGCCTTTCCATCATACAGATCACAGCTGAGCCACCGTTACTTAAAAGGTGTTGGAAGGTAATCTGTAATCATATGCAGCATTGATGCAGATCATGCAACAAGTACATATGGCTATCAATGTGTTTAAGAACTTACATCTTTTTGAAGTTACTTTAACAGTGCACAGCACCCTACAGGAAACCTCCTTACTCTGTGCAGCAGTTTTGGTGGTATAGATGGTGCTAAGTGAATTGAGAAATTGTAACTATAACTGTGTGGGAGTGGCCTGTAGGATTTGAATGAACCAGACCATGGTGGGACACTGTTCTGTTAATCCACTGTGTCTCTTAAAGCCAAAAAGGGACTTGGGCCAACCAACAGGAATGCGTTTAAAGTGTGTTTCTCTGTTTTGAAAGAATCTGTTATGATCTGAGACCTGGTACTTGAGTTTTACCAGGGTTTATGCATTGGGGAGGAACAGTCCATTTCAAAAGCAATGTGCTGATGAGTCAAGATATGATAAAATCAGTCTTGGATTTTTATTTTTTATATTTTTAAATTTTTTTTTGTGTGTGAACTCCTAGAAGTCATCTATGTTGGTATAAATGAGATCATTTGGCCTAATTAGTTCCAAGCTTAATTAGCAGTAATTATCCCAACATGGGAGTAATACACGAGTAGGAAGTACCGAGTCCTCGATTAGATAGATCTCTAATTGTTGTTACAATATTGTAATTAAAGCATGCTTATACGCCTCTGCCTCTGCAAGTGATTTGTTTTATGTCTGATTAAACAGGGAGTCCGGCAACCTCAAGGAGGCCAGGACATCACCACTGATTGAAACAGTGTATTATTCTTTGTTATAGAAAAGAAATGATGAATCACATACACTAGGAAACACTGTGGGCCAAATTAATCCTTTGAGTAATTGCTACAGGAGTTAGGGAAATTACAACAGGGGTGAATTTGGCCTCAAGTGCACAAGCTCTATCTGTATATCACACAGTTAAACAAATACTCATTTGAATGTGCAGTCTGGCAATTACACCATCAGACAAATACAAGTAACTTAATCTGCATTTGCAATCACTGGATTGCACTGGTGACTTTGTGTGGATGCTGAGTGATGGTTGTTAGACTGCAGATTCTGCTCAGATTTTGCAGGAAGTGATGCCATGTGTCCTGGGATGTGCTGGACCCCAAAGCAGTCAGCAGAGTTTCAGATGGCTGCTGCTGGCTGCAGTGTCCTCTCCTTGTCAGTGAGACCCTAAAGGTACCACTAGGGTCACCAAGGGCACTTGGAAAATGGAGGAGATGGACAGATACAATGTTCTCTTTCCTTCCAGCATTGTTACCTTAGATCTATCCAGTCTGACTCTCCCTAGCAGAAGACACTTCAGAAGAGCAGGCGAACAGATGTATTTCGGAGAAGTTTAAGAAAAGGAGAGCAAAACGGGAACTTTCTGAAATTAGTCAGCTTCAGAACATGAAAGCTTCCTATGTCTTTTTAAGAAACCACCTCCTTAGAAGTTGGCAAGTGTGCTGCTTTATTACTTATCTGTTCGCTACATGAGTGGGTGACTGTACTTCCTGATTTGGTTCTTCAGTATAGAGAGATCATCAGCATAGGTCTGTAGAGGACACTAACTCCTCGCCTACAGAAAGTAACAAATAGGAATAAGCATTCATGTATCTTCTGGCTGTCACAAAGGATTTCAAAGCACATTCAAGTCATATCCGAAGTAAGATGTCAGCTTATTTCTACTTTACAGCTGCAGAAACTGAGGCACAAATCAGTTACTTTTCTTGCTGTAGCTCACAGAGCTGGTGTGTGTGGCAGCAGCAGGAATTCAGTGCAGATCTCATCACCTTCTTCACCCACAACATCTTTCTTTTTCAAGGGAGAAGAGTCCAGAAAGAGGGAGATGACTTGAGCAGGGAAACAAAATACACACAGTTCTGTTAAAGCAGTATTAGGGATAAGAATTTTAAACACCCCATATACGGGAATTCAAAGCAAGGGTTTCCATAGCAGCATTGCTTGGCCATATTGTATATACACTGTTTTGCATTGCTCTCATGATGTCAAAGGCATATTCTAATATCTGTGTGTGCAAGATGTCTGAATCAGAGTTGCTATGAAACTTAAGGCTGAATTATACCATGGAGGCATATTTGTGTGTGGTGCTGGGAGGAAATAATAGAACTAGGTTTTGCTAGGATTTTTCTCCAGTGATACATTTTTCTTAGAAAATTGCTGATTTGCCAGATCTGTTGCTATTTTTGTGAAAAGTTAATTCTGGCTCCATGTCCCATCTTGAAAAAAATGTAGAAAAGTTTTGAAGCTGTCAGAATGGAGTATTTCAAGAAGGTAAAATGAAATCTTACATTCAATTAATTTGGTTATAATTTCTGGGTGTACATTTTAAAAACTACTTTCCCCCTCCCCGCCCCCAATCAGATCTGGAAATCTCTCAAAATCTTGGAGGAATAAAAAGAGTTACCTTTCTACCCTGTGTAGTCCCATAGTGTTGTGGGAGCGGAGGGTGACAAGGGAGTGGCACCCCATGTGGGGTTGCCTGGGTCCCTACAGTGGGAGAGGTTACCCCTTAGTACCTCTCTGCCTACTTGGTACAGGCAATTGTCAGGCAGAAAAAAGTGCTTGTGTGGTACTACTCAAATCTTTCACAAACCCCAACTCTTGCTAAAAAAACCCCAGTATTACCTGGATATTACAAGGTTAAGCCCTCAGCCAATGAGGGCTTTAGGTGGGAGCCACTGTCTCACTTCTTTAAACCTCCTTTCACCTGAGGATGGGATCTCAGTGAGGGGGAAGCCCTCATCTCTCCCTAATTGACATCCTGCACTAGGGATGACGGGACCTGTCCTTTTCACCTCTGTGTGCATGGCAAAGGACCCTGTTTGCAGCACCTCTTTGGTACTCTGAAGCTCTTTGAGGGAGAGGGAGGATGTTGCACCCAGGACTGGGAAGGAATGCTCACACTCACTGAAAAGCCCTGTGAGTTGGTTTGGCGTCACTCTTCCTGCTGGCAGCAACATGTCCTCCCAGCCAGCTTTCCAAAATGTTGGTGGAGCCTGTATGCCAACATCTCCTTTCTCCCTGCTCCCTCATGTTGCAATTGCTAATTTCTGTGCCTGTGCCTGAAGAGCTGTAGTTTAGACTTGCTTTGCTGTGCATTGGAGCCTTTATTGGTTAGGAATGGAGTTGCAAAAGGAGTGGGGGAGAGGGGAAAAAAGGAGAGCTTATTTTTCCTTTGTGGCAGCGATGGATGCTGGGTATGAGAGAGAGACAAGCTGACAAACATCTGAATGAGTGGAAGAGACTCCTAACCCAAAGGGAGGAGTTGTGGTTTAGGTTAAAGCCACAAAGGAAGTGAAGGAGGTTACCACTTTCCTGTCTGTGGGCAGGAGGTTCTCCTTGTGCTCATTTGAAGGCTTAGCTCTCGCTCATTCTTCCCGAGGAACATACTCATCTGTGTACTTCTTGAAAAGAATTTGATCTGGTGTCTGATCTTGGGAGTGCCAAACATCCCCTTTATCCTCAGAAATCAGCAGGAGCTGGGAGTGAAAGAACTGGGTGGGAATCACAACCTAATTTATGGAGCCAGATATTCTGAAACATCTTGTTAAGCCACATGTCTTGTTTGGTGCTAGAGCATGTAGTGTATTTCTCCTTGACTCTTCCTCTTGCTGATTCCACTCAGATTTTTTTGTTGTAAATATCCGTACCTCCAGGGCCTGCTGGCTCCCTGAAGGTCTGGCTTCTCTCCAGTTCCTCAGTGACTGGCACATTGTGTAGCCATCCTGCCTGGATCTAGCAGTCTCCCGTGCTGATACCTGGCAGATGCTGAATGGCATTGGGCTCCTAGCAGCATGGCTTCTGATCAGTATTTTCCTTGATTTTCACAGCATCTTTTTCTTTGAATGGGCCCGTCTCTGACTGGATGTGGCCAAAAAGTTTGTTGTCTCAGCTCTACAGCTTGACTCTTCATCTTCAAGGAGAGAGTGAGTGGTTAACCCAGATGTGCTGCAGTAGGTATGCCAGGAGGGAAAGAATACAGCATTGCTTTTACCTGGGGTCTAAGGAATGCTGGCATGCAAGCTGGCTGTCTTAACCCGAGTTATCAACTGGTGACTGCACAGTTAGAACTACTGTCAGCGACAGTGACTTTAGTATGTGCTGCCAGTGCTTTCTGATCACTGTGTGTTACTGTACATGAAAAGTGCATCTGAAAGGTGCTCCTTGAAGAGTTGTTACGCGGTCTCTAACCTTCCATTAGCAGCTCACCTTAGCCCCTAACCCCAGGCTCGAGATGCAGCAGAGTAATTTTTCATTTACCAAGTGAGAAAATCATATTTTGCTATGTGAGGATGATTGCTCTATCAGGTGTATTACAGTATTTTTTTTTTTAAATAAAAAGGCTTTGTTAGAACTATAGGATATCACTAAATATTTATATGTGGCCAAAGTGTCCTTTTTTGCAGTGTGTTTCCTTTTAGAGATCTTCATGGTATTGATTTCAAGTAGATTTTCCTCATCTGTTTTAAAACATTTCCTTTGCCTGTGGATTTTCAGCTTACTTACTAGATCTGTGGGCAGTACATTCCCCAAACTATACTATCAAGCCAAAGACCCTTACAGCTGGCCTTCAGGGACCACTTTTGAAGCTGAAAAGACCATTTATTTGCTGAGTTCACTCAGTCCTGAGCAACTATCCAAAATTCCATCCTTCTTACTCCAGGATGCATGCTGTTGTGTAGCTGAGCCATGGGTCTGCTTTTGGCATGTACCAGTGGATCCCAAACCTAGTCTGGCAACAGCCTTGAGCTATCCCTTGCTTGGAATGAGTAGCGTTTGTTTGGAAGTTTTAGATACAGAAGGAAAACAAACTCTATGATGAGGAGGTGAAGAAACTGGAGTGATAAGCTGAAATTTTAAGGTCATTTGTTTTTTGAATCAGCATTTTATTGCTTGGACTGATTTGTGTGGCCAGTAGAGTGGTGTGCAGGGTTTCTTTCTGGAGAGTGCAAGGAGGGTGGGAGCACTGACTGAGTGCATAGCTTAGAGGATGGGGTATCGCTGCCCTTTCAAGGGGAAGAGCCCATGATGAGCAAGCTGAGGTCCACCAGCTATTGCTCTGCCTTGGAATGGCCCTGGGACCCATGTTGTGCTGGTGGATGAAAGATTTCTGTGACAGCCAGCTGAAGGTGTGGGTTCAGTCATCTTTTGGTGGATTATAAGTGTAAGACATCGAAGACTTGGATTCAGAACTTAAAGCATCTGGCTCACAGTATTTGGCTTTGTTTATTGTACTGTTATAGCCTTAGGGCCACAGAAAGTGCAGCTTTATTGAAATCATTGGAGTTGTGCTTGCTTATGGCAGCAGGGAGATGGGGACATGTTTTTTTGAAACGTATTGCCAAAAACATAAACCCTTTTCTTTGGAATTCGCTTTGTAAGGATGGCTCAAGCAAGTGCCTGGGAAGCATTGTCCTAATGGAAACAAGATGTGGAAATGATAGGGTCTCAGAGCAACTGTTATTTCTTCCCCATATGTGTGACTTCAGAGTCTACCATACTAAGGCTCAGTCATTCTCCTTTGATTACTGTCAAATCTTAGTTTTGAACCTCATATATACCACAAAGAGCTGGGACACCATGGGGAACAGTGCATACTGGATGCTGGACCTGGATGAAGAAGCCAGCTAACTTGTATGGGATCCAGGCAGGCTGAAGCTGTGTTAACTGGGCAAAGGAGCAGCAATCTTCGTTATCCGATTCTTAGGGAAAGTACCTGTGCTAAAGCATTTAAAAGTTTACAAGGGATTCATAGGATTGTTTTAGTTGGAAAAGACTTTAAAACTGAGTCCAGCCATTAACCTGGCACTGCCCTTTCCATCACTGAACTATGTCCCTAAGCACCACAGCTGCACATCTTTTGAATACCTTTGGGGATGATGAAGGGGATTCATGCTACCATCTTTGATGCTGGATACTGATATAAAAGCAGTTATAAAAAATGTTCTTAAAGTCTCTGTAGCCAGAATATTACCCACATTCCTTGCATGCTGGCTGGACTGCTGGCATTCATTTTCTCTTGGTTTCACAGAAAGGACAGGCAAAAGGTACAGGCTGTGTGTAGGAACAGCTCATCTTGTAAACAAGACAAGGCATAGGGAGTGTATCCCATTAGAGTTCTGTGACCAAGGCTGGTCCCTTATGCAGCACCACCTCACATTTTAAATGGATGCTTTAATAAATATACGGATATAGGCAGAAAAGAAACATGCTGCCCTATGTGTCTCTTAGGATCTGCAAGGCAGGTATCATAAGCAGATGTATTCATGCTACACAATAAACAGATATGATTTAAAGTAAGCTGGCAGATTTTGTGCTCAGATGGACGAGGAACATTCACACAGTCTGTTATTGCAGTTCAGCTGTGAGAAGCCAACACCTTCAGCCGAAAGGGACTAGCTAAGTGTTTGGGCAGAAGTATGTCCAGCCATGACATCTGTTGTAGTCCAGAGTTTGCACCATAAAAGTGTGCACATAAAAGTACAAGTGAAGATTTTATGGAGCTAAGCTAAAACTCTAGAGCGGCCTGTAATAGTGAAGGCTCATGTTTTTGTTGGTATAGCCCTCTGTCATCTAGGTCCTTTCTTATCTGAAAGCTGACAGTGCAGAAGAAAATCAGCACCACACTGATGATAAGCCAATGCCTAAACTAAAGAACAAGGGGAAAATGTGCTTGTTTTCTTTGGAGGGATCTTACTGTTTTATGTAATCTTTGTACAGCACCTGTGAATCAGTGACGGGTACTTTTGAAATGTATTTCCTTCATCAAAAGCTATTTGAAACAACAGGTAGCACCTTTCCATTCAGTCTGAGCTCCCCTGACATTTTTAAATGACAGATAATGAAAACTGTCTTCATTATAACTCAAGCAATTTCATCAGACTGTCACCAGCAAACAATGGCAAATTAAAGACTGAACAGCCCTCAACTCTACCCTCCTAAGTACCTGTGTGAGAATACCAGTTCCCTTTTCTACAGCTTCTAGGGAATACAAGAGGTGATTTTTCAGGTTGGAGGTATTCTGGTATGCAAGACACTGGAGGTCAACAGGGAGATGTTAAAATCTGTCTGAAAACCAGTGGTCAGATGGCATAAAAATGGAGCACAAATGTGAGAGTGATTGTGGGTGAGAGACACTGCTTATCTCACAGAGTGCTGAATTCTGCTCTGCCTTCAGTTTATGAATGGATTTAAAGCATGGTGCCAAACAGAACATATTGCAGTTGTCTAATCCTTAGGTGACAGAGGCAGGCATGTTAGTAGGCAGAGCTGCATCCAAGAGGACTCATCAGAAAAGCCCAGTCAGCCTGGCATTATTGCTACCTGATCTGTGGGAATTGGTCCAGGCCCCTGAGTCTGAACTGCCCGAAGGGAAACCTTGTCAAAGGAGCAGCTGTTGAGGTATGGTGCAAGCTTATTTTACCCTGCTTGTCTCTCCCCAGCCAACATTGCTTCAGACTTGCCTGGACTGAGCAGCATTCTCCCAGGTCCTTCCCCCCTTGCCTCCCTCCCTCTCCAAATTCTTAGGCTTAATCAAACTACCCCCCCCAGTTAGATTAAAGGGAGACAGGGAGCAGAAGGGGCGTTTCACAGTAAAACAACATTTATATGAGGTGGACACGATATAGAAAAAGGTAGCACCAGGGAGCGAATTGTAGGGGTCCAGAGAAGAAAGAGGCTGTGGCAGAGAGAGGGTTGTTATTGGAGCACACAAGGAGCAAAATGACTGAGATAGAAGCTATAGATAGATAGTTAGAAATAGTCCCAGTGGTGTGATTTGGAAGGAAAAGCAGTCACTACTTCAGTCACCAGTGGTGTTCAGTTTAGAGAGCTGAGTGGTAAATTACAGGTGGGTTAGGACTCCAAGAACATCTGTGACCCTGTGAAATGCTGGAGAGAAAAAAGTTGCAGTAACAGTGAGTAAGATTCACATCTCATCTATCTGAGCATGAGTATCTCAAGGTGAAATAACAGAAGGAGAGGAGGCGGGAATATTGATTTCTGCCTCACAAAACAGACAACAACGCCTACTTTTTCATAGCAAGAATTTTAACCATTTGCTTTAATGGGCCAGTCTGCAACACAGTGGGGGCCTGGTTTCTTCTTCATGTGAAATCCAGAGCGGAAATGATGCTGAAGTTATTTTTTGTTTATTGTAGCCTTGCAGGAGAGACATGAGCAACAGTGTACCCTGAAACACCTGCACACTGACCTTACGGGCAGCAGTAGCCCTTGTGTGTAACCCATCTGCATTGCTGCCCTGTTGTGCAGCAAGTGGGCACCTGAGCAGCTGGGTGCTGGAGGAGCAGCACTAGAAGGCACAAAAAGCCTGTTATGCCAAGAGGCTGTTGTATGTGTTGGTGACAGATGACTCCTCTCTGTCTGAGGGCAGACTTAGCTCGCTTCTATTTATCCTGTTAGAGAGATGCTCCTAATGAAAGGTGCTTCCTTAGCTGGTCATGGCTTTCTGAGAAATATTCCTTTGGAAATAAAATTCCATTCAGTTGGTTTTACACCATGGAAGTGCATGTGTGTACCTTGGTGCTGTGGGGTAGGCATTATAGAAAATGTGCAAGGGGGCTTGCTGTCTTGGACTAGGCTCAGCATGAGGCTGAGTGGAAGCGGGAGGTGAGTCTGGCAATTTTCTGAGCTGCTGCCATGTCTTTTCTCACTGAAGTCAAAGATGGTCATACACATAAATAGGGAGTGTAAAGTCATGGCTGAGAATCTTAAAAGGCTCGAGGGTATGGCAGTTCTACAGCCAAATTCTCCTGGTGGCACCACAGCATGCAGTGTCTGTTTGTGGTTCCCTGCAGAACATGGGGACAGTGTAATGGGAGCAATGGTTCTGGGCAAATGCTGAATTTGGAGTCTTCTGTATGCCAAAATGTCCTACCTTTGTTTAGTATGAATTAATATTTTTCATGTGTTGCAGGAACATATGTTTCCCCAGACTCTGTTTACCTGATTTCCCTTCTGATTCAGTATTTCATCTCTCCTCCTCCTTCTTCCTTTTTTTTTTTCTTTTTTTTCTTTTTTTTTTAAATCATAGAAGATATAAAACTGAGCATTTATCTCTGTGGCTGCATGGTATTTGCCTCATACCTGGCTATTGACTTGAAAGATGACTTTATAAATAGGGCAAGAGCTTCCTGCAATTGGAATGTTATAATAGATGGGATTTGTTCATTGCGTCAGAGTTTTGATGTGGGATAATGTCTTGAAGAGGAGGCAGATCAACTAGTAGTCTCTCTGGAGACCCAGAAGAATATTTTAACCATAGGCCAAATTCCATGCTCGAGCTGAAACTTGATTAAGGCTCAGATTGTTTGGATGTTCATGTGTGAATAGGAGAATACAAGATAAACTGCTTCTTGTTGCACAAGAAAAGTGAGAGCAAGGCCTTCTTGCCCAGCTGAATTTGCCATAGTCTGTGTGCTGTTGCTGTAGGGTGAGGTTGTGCAGCCAGTCCTGGTCAGATCCATCAGTCAGTCTCCTTCCCAACAGAGAGCTCTGTTCACTGTGCAGCCAGTGAGGCAGTAGTAATTGGTATAGGGGAGCTACAGGTGGTCTTGTGCCAGTGGTGGGGACAGAGGTAGTGAAGTGTGTATGTGTACTTTAGGGTGTGTACATATATTTATATGGATACAGACATTGGTATGGATATATTTGCATTTCCTTCCTCTGAGTCTGTAAGTCCCACACAAGTCAGGGAGCAGAGGGATTGTTCACCTGAACCAAGTTAAGAATGTCCTCTGACCTTTGCAGGACTGAGGTTCAGCAAAACGGGGGAGACTCAAGGTAATGTCTGCTACCAAAAGACACTGAACTAGAAAGCAAGCCACAACAATCTCTCTGCCTCCCTCAGGGCTGATTTCCTAATCTTTTAGGAATGATTTACAATAAATAAAAGGCTTTATGAAAGGAGGATTTTTTCCAAGTTAACTGTGGATGTTAAACTACCCTGTGGTCCTTTCTCATCTCTTTCACACTGTCCAGCTTTTCACTTCATCCTGCAGCAAGATTCATGAAGGCAGCTCCCCTGTGCCCATGCAGAGAGATCACGGTGGTATGCGAACTGTAATCACCTGGATTCCTTACAGAGAAGGGTTGTTTCCTTTTGAGAAGGCTCATTAGAGCAGGAAGCCATGTAAAACTCAAAGCTTGTAAGAAAAAGATTTTGTAGAGCCTGATCTTGCTCTTGTCCTGCAGTGGCTCTGATCATTTACACCAGAGCAAAAAAGAGGGCAACCCCCCAAAAAAACCTAAAGCAAACAAACAAAGCAAAACATCCTTCTAATGATGTGTGTTCTTCACTTCCAACAGTGATAGCTTTTTACACCCACTTTGAGCAGGTGTACATGAATACAGAAGTCGGGAGGCAGTACAGAGAGCAAAGCTCTTAAGGAGTTAGTGGAGCTTCCCTGCTGGAACGTTATAATCACAGTCAAAGAGGGAAATCTTGCCTCAGCAGACAGAAAATATGTGATGCAATTTTAGCACAGGGTTACTACAGATAAAATACCCCACAAACTGGGAAAAAATTGTAGGAAACCCTTTGCATGGCCCAAATGTGCCACGGCAAAGCTAATAGGGAGAGATCTTTATACTGCAGAGGAAGCTGTGTACTGGCTACACACATGGTGAATACACCCTTTACCTGCAAGGAGCACACATCCCTGATCCTGGGTGTTGTGAATGTTGGCAGATTTTTCTTAATGGTGACAGATTTTCTTGAGGGAAGGTTTTTAAGCATTAATGACTGAAAAGGCTCAATTTGCTGTTGTGTTTGAGGTGAAACTCGTTTCATGTGGGATGGACTGTGTGGTTGGGGAAGAAGCTCTGCTGCAGAGAGTGCATGGTCAGGAGCAGGGTGTAACTTCAGAAGAGAGTAGTGCCTCCAGCCTTCATACGCTAAGGCTCTGTGTTGCCATTTTGGCTGCCCTCAATCCCATCTTCAAAAGTTCCTGTTACTCAGATGTTTCCACCTCCTCCAGTTGTGCCAGTTCAGCCACTTGTGGGGATGAAGAGCTACATTGAAGCTGGTCTGGCATTAAGGATTTATTCTTGTTAGTAGAGCTTTAAAAAAAAAAGAAAGTCATATCATTTAAACAATTCACTTATGAGTGTGGCTACATAAATAGTTTAACTGGCACAAGTGAGCAGCAGTAACTGTGAGAGACCACGGCAAGATCCTCTTAAACTGGGTCTGCTGCAGATGGAATGGTGAAACTGAGCCATGTCCCACACTCTCTTAACGTTATTTGCATGAGTAGCTCCATTGTGTTTCAGTGGGACTCTACTTATACATGTAAAATTAAATGTTTGCAGGGCCAGGCCCTAAAAGAGAATAAAAGCCATGATTGGGGTGTGCCATGCTCTGAACCATATATAGAAAGTGTAATGCAAATGTATGTTGCTGGCTGGCCTATCTCGTCTGATCTGTCTGCTCGGTAGCAACTTCCTTAGGATTGTTTTGCTCTAATGGAAGAGGACCCTGCTTTTGAATAGAAAGGCTGATCTTCTGTCCCTGCTGCAGCCAGGGAGTTGCAAGGAGAATGTGGTGGTGAGAGCTGTAATGTTTCCAAGATGTTCTTGGATTTGTTGGAGTGCTGTAAAGAGCCCGGACAGCTGGCTTCTCTGGAGCAGCTTTTACAGTCTCGGTCCAGGGAGGGCAAGGCCCCAATACAGGGTGATGCTCTTGAGGTTGGCTGTGGTGGTCCTGTAGTCTGGGGCTCTGCTACCTGAAATACTGCCTGCTTTACAACCTTATGATCACAGTTACGATCATTTGGGAGCCTGTTGTTGTCAGTTTCTATGGTAAAACCCTTCAAGGGCAGCATGAGGGATTTCTCATCTGAGAATCCCTCCCTTGGGTATTCAGTGCTCATAGCAGTTTGCTGTGACAGATTCTCAAATGTGGTGGGTTAAGTAGAAGCTTAACTCTTGAGAGTGAAGCAAAACACCTTGATAGTTGCTATCCAGAGCCCCAAAGAGAGGAAGGAAGAGACATGAAGCCGTTGGAAGGGAGAGGCTTGGTGTGGTTATTTGAGACCGCTGCCTGCGGAGTTGCACAGTCATTTATAACTGTTTGAAATGTGGGGGATGGGGTCGGGGGGATGGGAGGAGAGTTGGAGGAACCACAGCATCTGCGAACTAGTAGCATTTTATGCTCCTTTTCAGCAGTCTAACTCTGCAAGGGAGACGACAGCAAAGTACCTGGTCTGAGGAGGAAGGAGAACAAAAATTTTCCTGCGGCTGTTTTGTGTGTTGGGATTAAAGCACAGGCTAACATTTTCAAAGGTAACTTCAGGAAATGGAAGATAGGTGCCTGGCTTCCTTAGGCTCCTGAGGAAAATCCCAGCCTCTAGTGCTAGTGTCTAGGGGAAGTGGTCTTCCTTTTAAGAAAACTGTTGTGGTCTCCTGGTGTCGGTGAGAGCCGGTGTTCCATCTAAAGCACTGCAAGGCTTATCTGTTCCTTACAGTGTGTTTTGCTGCCTGGCTGGTCTACTCCATACAGTACTGCTGTTGCAGCCTCCACTATGGGATGTGTAAAGAAGAGGTGGAATTGTAGGTGTTATGTTAAAAAAACAAAACCAAAACAAACAAAAACCAAAACCCCCAAAAAGCATCTCAGTGTAAAAATAGGGTAGGTTTATATGTCAGGTGAAAGAGCAGGCTGAACCAATGGCAACAAAGGTGGTGGTTCAAGTGTAGCTGATCAGTCAGGTTTCACGAACGCTTCAGCTTTAGAAGTTGCTGCTGTGATCAGAGGAAAGGTACGAGTAGGGCTAGAGTTGGTGGGTGAGCTGGGAGGACTGGACAGACACGCAACAGTTCCCCCCTCCTAGCTGTGGATACTGGGAACTCGTATCCTGGGACTTGTCTGGATAAGGTAAATGGAGAGAAGCAAGGAAGAGTCATCAGCTGGCTGAAATTCTGTCCAGTGGGAAGTGTTTAGGGTGTGGTCTGCAAACCAGAAGGGACTGAAAACTGTTCAGAAGTATCCCCCCTCGAGGAGTATGTGGCTAGGGAAGAGGTGTGAATTGGCTACTGTTCCAGCGCTCAGGAAGGTGTAAAGAGTTCTTTAACGATGTCACCAAGTAGGCATGGAAGAGGGAAGAAGAGAGGGACAGAAAAAGGAAAACCGCCTTAAGGGGCTGAGCAGAGGGAGGAGTTGATTTTATCTGTCCGAGTGATGCAGTCTGAATGCTCAGTGCTTGAAAGGGTCTTCTTCGAAAGAGTTGGGTTATCTAAAAGTGGGAGTTGGTCAGGGTTAACACTGGGTCGTTTGAGGATAAAGGGAGAGGGAGAACACACTGCATTTCTATCCTTCTGTTGTATTGGCAAAACAGGTTATTCAGGCATCGTGGATATGCAAAAATGATCAGCCTGCTTGCTCTCGTTAGACTGCAGCGGTTCTGTGCATCTGTGTGCCACCGGTGGTTTGGAAGGCTCTTCCTTGCAACCCACAAGATCGCCCATTTTAGGAACATTTTGTGGAGGTGAAGGAGAAGGATTAGTGGATGTTGAAAGCGCTTTTCTGACAGAGTAAGTTGCAGACTGAAAAGGGAGGGGGGTTGCTACAAATCTTCAAAACTCTAGCTGCCAGCCGGTTTCAAACTACATTGATGGTTAATCCTCCAAACATGGAGCATTTGTTCAGGATAAGGCCCTTGAGCATATTTAGGACTTGATAGGTTGTGTCTGTTTGTCATTACTGCCTGGTTCCTCCCTGTTTAGTTGTAAACTGCTGCCTAATCCAGTGCTTTCTCCTATCGGAAAAGGCTGTCAGATCTCTGAGGGGCTCCATCAGCCCGCTGATGGACAGAGCCAAGTTGCTCAGCCACCAGGTAGGAGAAACGTGCTTCTCCTCCAGAAGTTCCCTCCAGCGATCTTTCTGCCTTACCGATGGGCAGCCGTCCCCCTCCCATCTTCAGAAATGTGTGCAAGGGAAATTCCACGTTTGGTGTGCCTGCTGCTCCATAATGTTCCTGCCTGCCCGCCACCCGGCACCTCTGGGCCGTGCCCCCCCGTCGAGATGACGGCAGGGCTCCGGGGCTGGTTGCAACGCCCCGTGCCCCACCTCGGCTTCCCAGCGCTGCAGAAGCCCCTCCGACGGGCAGCCGCGGTGGCTGCGGGCAGGACGGTGCCGAGGAGGGCTGGCGGGGCGCCTTCCCCGCAGCGTCCCCCGGCCCGGGCGTGAGCCTCCCCCGGGATGTGCGGAGGACTCAGGGCTCGGTGGCGGGAGGGGGGCGGACGGGCGCCCCCTCATTCTCAGCCCCCCTCCCCTCGGGCCCCGCGCCGTTTCCGTTAGGGTGCCGTTAGGGGGCGGGCCCCGCGCGCCGCCTCGGGGGAGGTGAGGTGCCGGGGCGGGGCGGGGCGAGGCGGGGGGCACCGGCTCCCGCGGCCCGCGCTGACAGGGGCCCGCGCGGCCCCTCCCCTGCGGCGGCTGCGGGCACCGGGGGCAGGCGGAGACCCCCCCCCCCCCGCCCCGCCGTGGGAGGAGACTGCCCAGACTCCCGTAAGCGGCGGAGGGGAGTTACGGGGAGGAGTGGGTGCGCGGGAGGCGCGGCCCCTTTAACAAGCGCCCCTGGGTGCGCGGTCCCTTTAAAAGGGGAGGAGGGGTGGGGCCGCCCCGAGGCGGGGACAGGCTATGTTAATGGCGGGGGCGGTGCCGTGGCGAGAGGAGACGGAGGGAGGGAGGGAAAGGAGGAGGGGCGGTGCTTCCCGCGGGCGCTCGCCGCGGCGGACCTGTCCTTTAAGAGCGCGGCGGTGGCTCCCACTGTGTAGGCGAAGGCGGGAGGAGAGCGTGGGCAGCGGGGGTGTGGGAGGGAAGCTTGATGGGGAGGGGGGCGGAGGTGATGAAGGAGAGGGGGGGGGGGGGGGGGGGGAGGAGGAGGGATACGTTCTCCGCCCTCTCGCTGGGGAGGGGCGGGGCGGGGGGCCGGGCGAGACCACTGCCCGGAAAGGGGAAGCGAGAGGCGGTCCCGCCGGCGGAGTGAGTAGGGGACAGTACCATTCCCGGGCGGGGCGCGCGCGCGCCACGGGCGGTACCATTCCTCTCTCCGGGTTGCGGGACGCGGCGGGAGGGGGGTGGGGAGGCGAAGGTGGGGGGTGGGGGGAAGCGATGTGGGGAAAAGCGGGAGGGGGGGAGAGAAGAGCGGGAGGGGGGGGGCTGGGGGGGGTTCGAGGGCCAGAGGGGCTGCGATGGGCCGGTACCATGTGTGCGGGAAGGAGGGGAGGGAGGCGCTGGCGGACAATGGAGCCTGTGTGTGTTTGCGGGAGGGGGAGGACCGCCGTCGCCGGGGGGAGACGCTGCGCCGCCCCCTCCGCCCGGGGCTGAGAGGAGCCTCGGCCCCGCCCCTCCCCCCACGGCCCGGCGGGTGAGTGAGGGGGAGGCGGCGCGGCGAGAACCGGGCGACCACGGCACCAGCCGTCGCCGCCCGCCAAACTTTAAGAGTTGGGGAGGCCGGGGGGGGGAACGGGGACAGGGACGGCGGGGTCGCTGAGGGAAGGGGCCGCCGCGGCCGAAGGCTGAAGGAACGCTGCCCCCGGGACGGCGGCGCTCTGGCGGCCCCGGGGCTCTGTTCGGTTCCGCGGCGTGCCCCGAGGGCTCCCCTGCGCTTGCGTGGTGGGGTGTTGGGTACTCCTAGGGGTGTGCGGTGTGGGCGTGGGTTGGAGGATGCCTCTGAGGTGCGTGGGGTGCCCGGGGCTGTACGCGCTCTGAAGGGGTATGTGGGGCCCCCGGTATGCGGGAGGGTGCCCCAAATCAAGGGGTGGGAGGTGCTCAAGGGGATTATGCGGTATCGAGGGATGTGTAGGGTTTTTTTGAGGTGCATGGGAAGCCAGCCCTAAATGCTGTGCTGTATGGAGGGAGGCGTATGGAGTGCTTTCCTTTGCATTGTGGTGTAGGGGGTGCCCCGGGAGCTGTGCTATAAATGGAGGGGTGTATGGGGTGGCTCTGGCTTGCAGAGGATGTCGTAAGAGGTTGTGCTGTGTGGAGGGATGTGTGTGGTTGTTCTGGGCTGCACAGTGGTGTATCAAATGCCCTCGAAGAGATTTGCTACGGTGGAGTGGTGTGTGGGATGCTCTGTGGTGCAAGGGATGCCTTAGAGGGCTTCTGCTGTGTGGAGGGATGTGTGGGGTGTTCTGCGGTCACACTGGGGTGCATGGAATGGCCACGTGGCTGTGCTGTGTGGGTAGTCCTAAGTTGTGCTGAGGCTGTTGGGTGCCTGTGCTGTGGGCTGTAGTGTTGGGGGTGCTCCGTAGGCTGTGCTGTTTGAGTAGGTGTGGGGAGTGCTTCACTGAGGTTCACTGATGTGCTTGGGGTGGCCTAGGGGCTGTGCTGTATGCAGAGGATGGTGGTTGGCTGCAGTAGAGGTAGTTCTGAGCGTTTAGTCCCAGTGAGAGATTGGGACATAGGATGTGACAGATTGCAATGCTAGGGCTAGTCTATTGGGAATTATGGGTGTGGGCTGTTCCAGGACAAAGAAGCTGGTGCAAGTGGGGTGGCACCTGGGGGTGTAGGCTCTGCAGTGGAGCTATAGGCAGAGGCTGGGCACCAAGTTCTACAGTAGGAAAATGGGGTATGTGATGACCCCATGCAGTGAGGGGGTGGGAGATGGTATATGGCACCTTCCATCACCTGGGATGTTCTGTGAGAAAGGGATGAAGGGCTGTGTTGCAGGAAAAAGTGAAGTACGAGTGTCTAGAGGAAGGATGTGGAGCGGTGGTTGAAGAAATGTGTTATGTATGCAGTGGAGAAATGAGTTGATAAACTAGGCGGATCGATATAGTGATGGGGAGGATGTTGAGGAGCTGAGACTTGGGTGAATGTGAGAAAGGTATATGGAGTGGGATTGTGGTGTGGGGAAGCATTAGGAGCCAGAATACAGGATTGGAAGTGCTTTAATTATGAGGGAGGTGGTGTACATAATTTAAGGGAATTGTAGGGGTCCAGTGTTGGGAAGCAGTTGGGAAGAGTTCAGGGGAGCAGGAATACAGGAAAGCCAAAGCATGTAGGGTCAGACTGGTACAGACAATAGTTGTGCAAGAGGAGTTTGTAGTTTACAATGAGTGTGGGAGCAGATCTTGTATATAGGGACAGTAGGGAAGAGCAGCATCTGGCAAGGCAGGGGATCTGTGTTTATGTAGAAGTGTTTCTCTTTGGTAGAGAAGAGGCATGGCTCATGTGCATGAGCGGGGGTCTGTGCCCTGACCTACTGCAAAGGCTGCATGGGAGGCTATCATTGGAGTGTGAGTGGCTAAACTTGTAGGGATACTGTCATGTGGTTAAGGGTTGCGTTGAGGCACGGAACACACATGAGCGTACAACACACGGAGATGTCAAGTGCTTAGGGAAATGATGGGGCAGGTGGATGCATGCAAACAGTGATGCTTTATTTCTAGGATGAGGTAGAGCACCCTGTATTTCTGTGCTGTCCAATTTTCTGTCCTTAAGGCCACCGGATGATGGGAATAAAAAGGCTTCTGATTGCAATGTTTGCAATGTGGAAGGTGGATGTTTATCTAGGAGGGCAGATGAAGCGTGAGGACACAGATGGGAAGAAGCCAATGTGACGGTCAGTTGAGGATTGTTATTTGGGTACAAAATATTAAGGTGGGATGATTATATGGTTAGTGGTTTAATAGTAAACAAAAAGAGAGGAAATTGTCATGCAACAAGAAAGAAAGTATGTAAAAAGAAATGGCAGTTGGGAGCTTGTTGTGGAACAGTTCAAAGCCCAACAGTGTGAGAGGGAAGATGCTTTTATTCTCCAGATACCAAACTTAACTTGGACTCTGAAACTGGTTTGCAAACAATCGTGAATCTCAGTTTCTGGGAGAGGAACATCAAAGTCTTGTAGGTCTTACTTTGTAAACTGACCTTGATTTGGGCATTAGCCTTACTGACTTTGGGGCAGAGAAGAAAATGTTGTGCCAAGTCAGGTTTGTCTGATTAAGCCTCCCTGTTGATAGCTAGTTGCTCTACCGTCAAAATACAGTTGAAGAAAGTGGGGGAGACAGTTCTTCCAGTTTTGAGGAGTTCCAGTAACATTTTTATATTCCTTGGAAGTATTTTGTCCTCAGTTTCTCAGTGAAAAGCCCACACAGAAGATATAGGGTGTTCTGAAGCATCCTTAAATGTATCAGGCTTTAAAAGCAGGAGGAAAAAAAGATGTAGATTTTTTTCTTCTGTTCTGTTGGAGGATAATATTAAGACAGCAATTGCTCAAAATATTACAAAAACAAATGTTAGAAAGCTAGGCAAGGCATAGCATGAAATTTAAAAAAAAATAATCACAGGGGATGGAATGAAAGAATTAACATACCTGAACAGCTTTATTCTTTTCATTTTGTTTCTTCTCTTCTGCTTTATTTATGGGCTGCAATGCCCCATTGCTGTCTGTGGTGGGATGTTGTAGTTGTTGAACTGGTGCAGTTAAATAGAGGCTAATGCAGTTGTTTTGTGTTCATCCTGTGCTTGCAGCAGAGCTGTGCTAGAAGTGCACATGCCCATATCCCATAGCAGACTGATCTCTTTTCTCCTGGGAATCACAGGAGTTGCTTTGGTGAGGTATTATATCTGTTTTGGACAAGTCGGCATGATAGCTCGTTGTGTGTTTTGTTTCTGGCTTTTTTTTTTTAACAGTGATTTCCAAAGAGATTATTTTAATGAATGTGTCCTTTTCTTCATACTCAGAGCATAAAAATGGCTCGAGGGCTCATATTCTTTCCCTGTCTCCCTTGCTGGCCCCTCCTCAAACAACAAAAGAAACGCAGCTTTCTTTTTTTTTAAATTGGAGCTAGCAGCAATGTCAGTTTGGGGATTTTGGAATTTTCCCAGTGGGGTGGGTGGGTTTTTTTGTTTATATGTTTTCTGGGTTGTTTTTTTTTTGTGGAGAGGGGTCTGGGGATATTGGGTCTCACTGCACTGTTGTGAACTCTTAACACCTTAATTGAAGGGGTGGGGATGCTGAATCACTTACAAAGACCTCCTTTATCCAAAATGTTAATCAATCATTGACGTTAAATAAGTGTGAACAAAACCAAACAAAAAAAACTCCACCCCAAACAAGTTTTTGTCTAAGTCCCCCTCCCATTCAGCTGCTCATCTTTGGTCACGTTTACATTAGAAATTCTTTTGGAGATGTATTTTGTCTGTGTGTATATAAACTTGTTTTTTTTTCAATGCGTGGTAAAAATTCTGTTGCTGATGTACCGTATAGTTTTCCCAATACAGATTATTTAGCTCATTTATGCTGTAAAGATGTTTTTGGAGAAACTGCAATCCGCTTTGGTGTGAGCTAGGCTATGACAGGACTGTTGTAACCATCTTTGTTGTGGGCTGGGATGTCCTTGTAGGTTTTTGTGGTTTTGGGGAGTTGTCTTGCTTTCCTTTCTTTGTAATCAGTTGATTTGTTTATCAGTTAACACAGTCTTCTCAGCTTCGCAGGACCTGAATTTTAATGTGAAAGAAAATAAGTAGGTTTCTGTTCATACAATCAGAAACTTAGTAGATATCTTCTGTATATTATGAACACAAAGGGTGTGGACTCTTCCCTCTGCTTCCCTCTCTCTCCCTCCCCCCCATCTTGCATTTCATCTTCACAGTTCATGTACTTGGATTGTTTTCAGTGAGGGTTAGTCCACAGCCAGAGAAACTACAGTTGTCACTAAATATCCAAATATAGAAACTAAGGCAACTATAAGCCACAAGGCTAAA
Source organism: Calypte anna (assembly GCF_003957555.1). Taxonomy (NCBI): domain Eukaryota; kingdom Metazoa; phylum Chordata; class Aves; order Apodiformes; family Trochilidae; genus Calypte; species Calypte anna. The sequence continues at coordinate 93,992,827 of NC_044244.1, forward strand.
ATATTAATACATAACAGCTTTTCTTAAGTTTTATATGTTTGATGGTGGGTAAGAATGGAGTACCTTTGATCTGTGTTTCCTAGCTATTCAAAGGCATGCTACTCTGTGATGTATTTACTTTCTATACCTATTTCTGCACATTTCTTTCTAGATTTTTTTTCCTTTTGAGTTTCTAATGTGCTGTGTCAATTCTGTTGCCATAAAACTGTCCCTGTGGTTTAGGAATTTGGTTGGTCTGTTATACATTCATTAGGAAAAAAAACAAAAAAACAACTGACAGCAACTGTCCTGTGGAGTAATTTACACTCAAGTGAGTATTCAAACTAATTCACATCTTAAATGTCGGCTGTGCTACCTAGCAGGGTTGCATTGCTTCTGCTTTCTAGAATTTTACCAGAATGTCTTTGGAGAGATGTGGGCAGCTTTCATAAAATCCCTCTATCTAGTTTGTGTGGCCTTGGACTTCACAGAAATGTCTGTGCCTCAGTAAGGTCTGTGGCCTGTTTACATAGATATGAAGTCCTTTAACCTAGCAAGATTTGCTCTGGGCTTGAATTTCCTGCTTAAAACCTCTACTGGAGTTTCTCAAGTCTTCCTGCTGGCAAAACGAAGGTGTTAACTTGGTTTCTAGAGCAGTTTGTGAATGGAAGGAAATTTAATTGCAGAAGTTTTGTCTCAGCATTGCTCTGCCTGTTGTATTTGAAATAGCTTTACCCTGTACCTTGACTTGCCTGTTTTGTTTTGATTTTTGTTTTTTTTTTTCTTTTTAAAAAGTTTAATAACTTTGGAGCTGGACTTCCTTTGTTGTGGGGACTATGTAGGTGCAGAAGAACAGCAACCTTATTCAGAATTAAGAATTCCAGATAATCTTGATGATCTTGAGCATAGAAAACCCCATCTGCTGGGAAATTTTTAAAAGTTGCCTTTAAGACAAAATGCTAGTTAGCTTAACAACAATAGCAAAACATTAGGTGACATTTTAACGTGTGATGAATCCAAACTATTCCTATGTTGACTTTTAATTTCTACTTTTGAGGAAGTGGGGTTGTACTTTGTGACAGTATACTTATCTATAGGCCTAGCTGCCCTGTTGATACATCTCTGAATATTTCTGTGATAGACTTAGCTTTGAGGAGTCCCTTGGTGATTGCCAGTTCTGACTGCACCACTGTGTGTACTGGTACTGCTGCTAGAGCTGCTATGTGCTGAAATGGATCAAGGAGATGATGTGAATTACAAGTATCCTGGTAAAAAAAAAAAAAAAAAAAAAACAACCACACTGTATCAGTTTGCCAGAGTTAACTGTTTGACCATGAAATGGTTGCATGGCATATCAGACTGATGGTAGTAGGTTTTTAAGCCCCTGTTGCTGCCAGAAGCAATGTTCATCTAACTGTATCCTTAAGAGTCTGCTAAACTTGCTCAATGTTACACCTATTTGTTACAGCTTCCCTTGCCTGGTAACAGTTCCTTCAGCTTACCTTGCTCTTTTTGTCCAAAATGTTTTTCGCCTCTGAACAAAAATACAATGTATAAGAAGAGGAACTTTCCTTAAGAAGCTTTAAACAGGGCAAAAGTCAAAGAATCCTTGTCATAGAATAAGTTGGGTTGGAGGGGACCTCTAAAGGTCATATAGTCCAACCCCCCTGCAGTAAGCAGGACATCCTCAACTAGATAGGTTGCTCAGAGCCTTGTCAAGCTTCACCTTGAATTATTCCAGGGAAGAGTCTCATGCCTCCCTGGGAAGCCTGTTCCATTTTCCACTACCCTATGGTAAAGAATTTTTTATATCCAATCCAAACCTACTCTTAATTTAAAACCATTGCCCTCATTACGTAGACCCCTTCAGGTACTGGAAGGTCACTATTAGGTCTCCCTGAGCCTTCTCTTCTCCAGGCTGAATAACCTCAGCTCTCAGCCTGTTTTTTGTAGGAGAGGTGCTTCAGCCCCCTGCTCATTTTTGTGGCCGTCTCTGGACCTGCTCTGTCCATGTCCTTCTTGTATTAAGGGCTCTGGAGATAGATGCAGTACTCCAGGTGAGGTCCTACCAGAGCAGAGCAAAGTGCAGAATCCCTCTCTAGGTGTGGATGCTTCGTTTGTGCAGCCCAGGATGCAATTTTGCCTTATGAGGCTGAGAGGATGTACTGTTGGTGCATTTGCCTTATGGGCTGGAAGGATGTACTGTTGGTGCATGTCCAGCTTTTTGTCCACCACACCCCAAGTTTTGTTTGTTTTTGTTTTTTTTTTTTTTTTTTTTTTTTTTTTTTTTTTTGTTTTTTTTTTTTTTTTTTGTTTTTTTTTTTTTTTTTGTTTTTTTTGTTTTTTGTTTTTTTAAAAACCTCATTCTTAAGCCTGGTGCTGAGTAGGTGCAGATGTGTTCCTGACCAAAGGCAGACCCTGGCTGCTGGTCCGGTTGAGACCTTCATTAGGATCACCTGGCCGCACCGTTCTCCAGTTTCTTCAGGTCCTTCTGGATGACAGTCCTGTTCTCTCCTGGCTTATCAACAGCACTAGCTCAGCTTGGTATCATCGGCAAACATTCCTGAGAGTATGGTGACTTTTAGCTACATCAAAAGTTTCTGCTAGGTTCGAAGACTGATGATACAGAAAGTAGTATAAATTGATGATAGACTATTTAGTATGGTTGCAATTAAGAAGTGAAACTCATGCTGTGAGAATCATCAGGAGCAAGAATTCAGCAGGAGTTAAAAATGATCTGATGTCTGTAGGAAGATGAGGAATATTCAGTTATCATAATCAGTGACAGTAGAAACTGGAAGAGGTGTTGAGCCTGTGGTCTAAACCTTGATTTTATGCTGCTCCAACAGACATTCTTCCTATACTGGGAAAGAGAAGGAGAGCCAGAGTAGCAGGCTGTAGCATTCTCCTGCACTTGTCTAGAAACTTGACTGAGACTAGTGTATGAGATGTGCCATGAACTGCATAGGCTGATCCTGGTGACCATCCCAAAATCTGTTTGAACTACCGAATTGTGGCCTGTCATGAAAAGTGACTGCTGCTACCTCATATACATTATTTTACCAACACTTCTGTGGGATATTCCTGCCTGGTCTTCAGCAGAGTCAGATCTCAGTGCTGTTCCTGATGCTACTTGACAACACTTACTGAAGTTATTTAAAGACTGTTATGAAATTGCAGTTTACTATATCTGAAGAATGAATGTATCTCTTTAGGGTAGATACACATGTTCCAAGATGCCTTTAAATAGACAGGCTTAAAAGCAGAGGTGGCTTTTCCTTGTTGGGTCTCTGAGAAGAAACTTGTGGAATAGGGAAGGGAGATGAAAAGTGGATCTATGAGGTGCTTGGCTTGTTTGTTGTGTTTTTTAAAGCCTAGACGGAATCAATGAAATCCTTTTGAAGGAAGGAAAATGAAAAAATATTCCTTAGCAGAGACATAATTTCTTTCAAACAAAGCAGGAGCTGAGAAGTGGTGGAGCATGTCCTCTGAGAGTTCACTGAAAATTGGGTGCTGTATTCTTGAAAACAATGCTGATTTTAAGTGCTCATTGGTGGTACAATCTATGTGGAAAGAGTGTATAATACACATAGTAATTTACCTGCATAATGAACTGAGGGAGAGCTTGCTGCTTTTTGTATTGAGTTCAGTTGTGATTCCAGTACGGATACCCATACAGCTACCCTGCTCAGCTCTGAGTGTTTGCAGTTACTTTGAGATGGTTGTCCTGTTTTGATGGCTGTTTGGCCTCTCTTAAGAAAGTAGTGCCACTTTGTTTTTGCTGTTCAGTTCTGGTGGGCTGTTTGCATAGTAGCAGAGCTTAAAGGGACCTTTTTGTCATGGATGGCCTCCTTGTGTGTCTGTTGTCCCTCTACCTTCCAAACAAAGGGTGCAGATACTTGTTCTACCTTATCAGTAGGGTGTCTGGGGCGTAGGCTCTTCTAAAACTAGTTAGGTTGGATTTGGTGATAAACTGAGACAGAACCTGGCTCTTAATATGCCTGTATTATCTACTCAACCATGTTATCTATATGCTTTACAAATTGCTTTAAATCTGTATGTCTGCTTGTGTATGTTGCGTGAAGCCATCTTTAGAATTATGCAAACCTGAAGGAAATTCTGGTTGCTGAAAATTCATTGTTTGCTGATAAAAAACCCACAACACTGGGTAAGATAAGCAGTAGACCCTTTTTCAGGTTGCTCAGAGCTATGCTTGCTTTCTGCATTTGCTGAACTGGCTTCTTCAGGTGTCTTGATATCCTTGTTTCACTGCCTGTGAAATGGCAGTATTTATCTAAATACCAATCTGGTTTTGTTTGAGGATTGATTAGAAATAAATTTGCAGTGTAATATAAACAAAGCTGTAGCCAGTTGAGGTGACCAACCACAGCCTCTACAGTGAGAGCAGTTATGCTGGTGAGTTTAGGCAGTGTGCGTACAGAGAAACGCTTCTCAGACCTTCTGTTAGTGGAATTGAAATTTTCCACCACATCTTGCATGTATGTATGAGAAGGTAGTAAAGAACTGAAGGAAAAATGGCTTGACAGCTTGTTAGTAAGAAATCTTTCTTCTATCTCTTAAAAAATAAATCTGTAAAAAAATTTTTAAAAATTTAACTTCTGTTGGTTGGGGATAGAAGTAAACTGTCAATAGCCACCCATCCAGCAGAAATACTTCTGAATGTTCTTGTGAAAGCTGGGCTTTGATTGACAGTTAGAGTCTTTGAACATAGTGCTCTGTTTATACAGTTAGTAATACTTTGAAGACGTAGCTCACGTGTACATGCGTGGCTAACTAGAAGAATATTAAACACGTACATCTTGTGTTGGAGAAAGGATCCTGCAGCATTGGAATGGCATACTTCTCATACTTTTATAAGAATCATGTCAAAGCAGTAGATTTGATAATAGACCTGATTATACAATTGCTTAATTTCTTGTCAAAATAACATTTTTAACATGCAGTGTTTTGAGATCTTTTAGTTGACCTCATGTTACTTATCAGACGTCAGTTTTTAATCCCAGCAGCTTTGATATTAACATGTTAGCATTGTGGAGTACTGTTTACATGCAGTCTTTGCTTGCTGGAGTTCTTTGAAGTGCTGTACTCCTTAGAAGAGTCATCCTGTCTTTGAAGATCCTGCACTTAATGACTAGGAAACCAGTATACAGAAGTACTGCCCTGTATCATTAAAGGTTGTGCTTCATCTGACATGCCTAATGTGGGTCTAAAAGCAAGAATTAGAGGTTCAGTGCAACGGAACATGTGTATCAAGGGTACATCTTACCAGCAGTCAGCTGCATGGGATATAGTGATTCTTCAGCTCTGCTCCCGTGGGAGTGCCTGCTTTGCAGTGCTGAGCTGTGCAAGGTGGCAGGTGTGTGGTGCTATCAAACATCAGAAGGGTTTGTGTAAGGGAGGAGAGGGGGATAGCTGGTGGTGGCAGTCTTAAGGAAAACTGGTCTCGCAGGAAGCACAGATAGATAGCCATGCTTAGGGAAGCCTTGGAAAACTGCTCATTTGGATGAGATAGGCCAGAATACCTGTTAAAGTGAAGATTAACATGAAGAAAGGGTGCATGGGTTGCCCCAGCAATTCTGACAGGCATCCTGTGTGATGTCCCTAGCAGCATACTGGGAATTACTGCTTGCGTAGCACTAGGTTTCCTTGGAGGAGGTTCTGTCCTTTACTGACCATCTCAGCCCCACTTAGCTTATGAAAACTGGACAAGATTGCACGCTGAGGAGGTATGCCTGAGGACCGTTTCTTTATCTTTATTCCGGAAGCCTCATGAAGCTGAACTGAAAGAAAAAGCACTTTTTTTTTTTTTTTTGTCTACGCTGAAGCTGATTGTGGCTTCTTTCTCACAAGCCTTCTGCTTAACTGTGTAGTGTTACTAGATGCTGAAGAACAAACTGGTGTTTCCTTTCATTCCTGTTCTCCATCCATTGTTGTCACATCTTTAAATTTTTTTTTTTTTTCTCCACCTTCCACAGATTAGTTTCTGAAAAATTGTGCTGCTAGCAAGCTTGGTAAAGGTGTATTTTACCTATGATTTTTCATGCTGATGCTTTATATTTTAGAAAAAATACCCAGAGAAGTAAGGGAAAAGAGATTGCCTTCACTCTGAGCATGTTACGTATTTCCCAAAAAGTAGATGCAGTTTTGATGAATGTAGGCTTATGAAAGCAGCCTCTGGAAGACTCTAGTGCTGTCCACCAGACTCGTGCATGTAATGGTGGGACTGATGCTGGGGCTGTTAACTGCTAACATGATGTAGTAAGATGCACAAAGCCTGTCATATATTAAGGAAATACTGGTAAAACACATTTGAAAAATCCCTTATTGCCAGAGCTTTTGATCTTAGCAGTGTTAACAATAGTAGGAGCTCTAGAGCCGACAGGCTGCTGCTAAGGTTAAGTGATGCTCCATGTAAAGTGCTTAAAACTCCAGTTGTAATGTACAGAGACTGCTCCCAGCATTGCTAACATAGGTGGAGCTGAAACTGATGTTGGCAGTTGTATGCTGAGACTTGAGCTTGAGTCACCATGATGTCACAGCATGCTGTGGGTTACATGACAGCATGCTTAATGCCTCGGCAGCAGTGTGGATGACCTGCATATGCCATTAATGCTGGTTGAAGCTGAAATGGTGTGAACAGCAAGGGGAAGCGTTTGGTAGTACTCCTCTACAGAAGCAGATAGTTGTAGCTTAGGTTTTGGGCTTTTTCTTTGGCTTTTTCCCCCAAACTGATTTCTAGAACTCTGTCATAGTCCTGCCAAGAGGGTGCTCTAGTCCCAGGTAGCTAAGGTGGTTTTCTTTTTTTTAAATAATAGTAGCTGGGAATTTGAAAGGGACTTCAGATGTTTGCCTGTGTACCCCTTGAATCTGCTCACTGGTGTCTATAAGTGTCTGTACAAAATCAGACAGACACTCTAGGACAGCCATACATCCCCATTGTATTAATAACACACTGAAGTGTTGATAGATGCACTGAAAATAGAGTTTAATCGACATGTTGCCTCTTTGAAAAAAGCGTTAGTGTTACTCACAACTTTTAATACCTACCGTTGATTATGAGAGAAGTGGAAAATGTTTCTGTGCAAAATGATCCTTTTCAGGTATTTACAAAAATCCTTTTAAAATAAATAACTACTTAAACCACTTCACATCATGCCTTTGTTATTAGCTGTGTGCTTTGTGAGCCAGCAGTAGGAAAGAATAGCCAGTGGACTGTGCCTTGAGAGCAGGGGATGGTAACATGAGAAATGTCATAAAATGCTTCATCTCAGCTTTTGGGGTTGTGTTGTGCTTTGTCAGTGGTTGTCTTAGCTGTACTTTTAAGGATGGGAGAGCAAAGTTTGTGACTTTTCTGCTGTTGGCCATCTATGTTTTGATGATCAGGAGCAGCTGATTTTTTATGAAATTGTCCCTGTGTGTGTGATAGATAGGGTACATTGAGCTACCCAAAGGACTTCTCTTCTGTTAATGTTATATCTTGGCATGCTCTTTCCCTGTCAGTGTGGCTGTAGGATCACAAAGTGTTAACGTTTGAAGTGACCCTGTCTTTCCCCTTGTTACAAGCTATGGAGATAGCTGTGGGCAATAACCTTACCATGTTTTAGGAGTTAACAGAGGTGCATGCACACCATGTGTCCAAGAGAGCTTAGTGTCTTGATGGAGTTTGTAACTGTGCCTGATGAAGATTGTGTAGTTCTCACATTCATGTAGCAAAGTGACTTCAGGTGACAAGTTCTTGATTCTTCTTTTGCTCAAGAGTTGTTTCTTGGTACAAGGCCATGAACAAAGAGGTAATGCCGTGCAGACTAAGGATTAGCAGACATTTCTCTGATGTGCATAAAGAGGAATTCTTGGCTTTGGGAAATGGGGGGGGGGCTTTGCTCTTTTTATTGTCGAGACGTAAAAGTAGAAAAATCCATGCGATTTCAAGGTAAGTTAGGACCATCTAGAAATAGGTGACTGGCTGCAATTGCTATATAATGAGCTTAGTATTAATAAGTTCGCTCTTGATGTTGTGAAAATGATTTATAAGAAAATGGAATTTATGACTTGATGGGAAATGCCAGAACATGGTATTTTCCCCACATCAGCAGCTGCTTTGGGCAGAGCATATGAGGTGCACCTGGTGCAAATGGCTGCTACCCTTCTGGCAGATGAACACATGAGCAAAGCAGTTGAAAGTCTACTGTGGGATGATCATGGAATCAAAGAATGGTATGGTTGGAAGGGACCTTAAGGACCTTAAGCAAGTCAACTCTTCTGCAATGGGCAGGGACACCTCCCACTAGACTGGGTTGCTCAAAGCCCCATCTGACCTGGCCCTTGAACACTTCAGGGATGAAGCATCCACAACTTCCCTGGGCAATCATTCCAGTGTCTCACTATCTTCATAGTGAGATACCATCCTAATATGTAACCTAAATCCACCCTCTTTCCGTTTAAAGCCATTACTCCTTGTGCGATTGCTACATGTCTTATAAAAATTTCCTCCCCGCTTTCCTGTAGCTCCTTCAGGTACTGGAAGGTCACTATAAAGTCTTCATAATGATGTAGTTGATTAGAGGATGAGGTTTGCAAACTCTGCTGTGGAAATGACAGGATAGTAGGTAGTCAGACCATCTGCTGATGACTTGCTTGAATAAGCAGGTGTTCAGGTGATGTGTGTTGATACTGTGTCTTTAGCCCGAGCAGTTCTTTAGTCACCCAGTGTACTTTCTGCCCTTTTTTAAGAAAAAGGGACAGAGGGTCCTGGCAGGAGAAGGATTCAAGCATATTTGAACAGCCAGATTAAACCTCTCCATGTGTGTGCCATCAGTCACTGCTGCCTCCTTTGTGCCAACACCAGTGAGCTTGCGGCCACCAGGTTAGCTGAAACAGGAAGTTTGTCTCCTGAAAATTAATCACATCTTATCTAGAGTTAATTTTCAGCTGGGTCAGAAGTGCTAGCGATGGCTGTAAGGGATAAAATTGGATGGAGTTCGTCTGGTTGAAGTTGCCTTCCTGGGTCCAGCACACATTTGGTGTACAAAAGGTAAGGCAGTGATTTTGACAAACCTATTTGAATGGTGGTGAGTCCAGCACTAGTTGTATTACAAAAACATGCTTTATGCATTAGTGGAAAAGGGTGAGGAGGGCAGCTTTTGCTCAGAGGTAGGAGCAGATTTAAAGGCATAGCGAAAAGCCCTTAATAGGGACCATATCTAGAAATTGGGACTGTGTCAAGGATTGAAGTGTCCTGTGTCCTTGTATCCTCAGATGTCACAGGGAGATGTGTGTAGTGTAGAATACTCATGTGGATTTATGTCCTTGCTTTTACATGTTCTTTTGGTAGTCTTGACAGTTTAGTAAAAACATAGAATAACTTTGTGTCCTCCTTGTTTCCCAGTTGCACTCTATCAATGAAGTGTGTAATCAAGTACTTTAGTACTTTAGGCAGCTAACTAAAAAGCAACATGTGCAGTTAAAGTGCAAGCGAGCAAAATAAGCAAACACTTAAAACTGGTGTGTAGCATATGGTGAAAACCACTGGTAGCTCTTGGTGTGTCTTGGGAGTAGTGGAGTTACCTTTTGCCAGTTCAGGTGTTTTCCTTTTTATATGGCTGAACAAGGGTCTGAGAAATAGGATGTGCCCTTCCCAGTAAAACTGTTCTACAGGAGAGCAGAGCATCAGTTGATTCATTGCCTTACACCACCTCTGGCTGCATGGGGAATCCACTGGTGGAGGCACACACAGCACTTTGCTTCCTGGTGGCTGTCAAGATGAACAGTTGCTCAGCTTCTGCTACTCATGCGTCTGTTCTTGGTTGCTCCTGAAGCCACTGCTCTTCCCAAAGCAGTCTTTTACTTCACTCTGTTCTTTCTCTCCTACTCCACTACCACAGCTACAGTTCAGGGTGCTGGCACAGCTTGCATTCAAAGTTGTCGTTTGTTTTCTGTAGCAGCAGGTCTCAAGCCTTTTTTCTTTTTCTGTGCTGAGCTTGGGCTCTTGCCACCCTCAGTCCAGCACAGACTGACGGTGTCAGAAAGGCTGCGGGATAAAAAAAGAAGTGTGCACTTTCTTGTAGATAGAGAGAGAGGTTTCTTGCCTTTAAAGCTTTGTGTCACAGCCAGGCCACAGTTTGATAACTTTTATCTCCTTGTATGCCTTTATTTCATCTCTCCACATTCTCCTTCTCAAAGAGGGAGAAAAGACTGAAGTGATTTAGTGCTAACTGCAGTTGAAGCAGCCAGAATGCTGTACACCTCTGAGTGCCTCACCACTTGTCACTATCAAGCCTTTTCAGTTTAAGGGCTTACTCTGGATGTTCTTCTTCCATTTGCAGTACAATAAAATGATGGCTAGTTTGTAGAAGTGCAGGGATGGTTCATGAATACATTACCAAAGGCTAACATAATTTGTGCATTTGTGTCTTGTTAGTTACTCTGTCGTAGCTGCTTCTGTACATGCTCTCACTTGTTTGCTCCTAAATTCACTTGAAGGAAGCTGTCTTGAGCTGACTGTGAGCTAAGACCCTGTGCAGGTGAGCAGAGGATGGAATTGCAGTCTTGCAAGCCTTAAAGATGGACCCCACTTCTGATTGTTTGTGTGCCTCTTGCAGGCCTGAGCCTGGTATGTTAAGGTCTGCCCTGCTCCTGTGCTTTTCCAAGTTTGATTTGAAAGTTCCAAGCAATAGATCCCTGATCACTATGATGATGTCTCAGTCCTGATGTGTGCTGGTTTTCCCTTTCAAGGGAAAAGGTGATTTCTGTCTCGTCTTGATAGAGGTGTGTCAGTACTGGCACTGCATGGCTTTGCCTGTATTGTTTTGTTGGGTGGGGCGGGGAAAGGGGAGAGGAGGTATAACTGGGTAATTGGATTCAGGGATGCATTGTGTTGCTGTGCTAGTTTTACTGGATAAAGCAGCTCCTTGCGGATAGGTGTTTGCTTCAGCTTCTGTCTGCAGGTGTGACATGGCTAGATAAGGATGGTCTATCAGGTTGATGATTTCATTGTTTGATTTGGCTGGACTGGGTGGAGAATGTAGCAGCATTGTTGGGGCTAGCTTTGTAGTTTGGTTTTGTTGAAATGGATTACATGGCAGTGCATTGCTACATTATTAAGGTGAAGCTGCAGTAGATAATAGTTTGGAGAATGTTGGAGGGAAGAGAATATGCAGAGTTTCACAATGTTGTAATTAATTGAGCCTAGTAACAGCTCCTGTGTTCCGGTTGGGAGATCTGGTCAGCAGAATGCACTGGGATTACACAGAAAACTTCTGGTAGTGATTTCAGGTTGTAGTCATACTTTAACTGCAAGGCTGTCTGTCTGTGCTGTGTAAATAGCTGAAAGTGCTCCGAGAGACCCTGCTGGCCCCAACAGTGTGAATGTTGTCTCGATTCACACTGTTCTTGCAGCCTCTCCAGTTTTCAGAGTGGGTGAGGGAAAGCCTGGCAAGTCTGTCTTTACTAACCTCAAATTTAACCACTGAGCCATTGCTCAAAGTCCGTGTTTCTGTGTATTACAGAACTTCCAGACATTTAAACTTGCTTTAACATGTGGGTGAACATTAATTGATGCAGAATTGTCTCCATTAATGGTCCTGGGCCACGAAATCTTTTAGCTTTACAGAAAGTAACCGTAGTGCAACCTGACCAATCCTGACCAAAACTTGCAGTATGTCTTACTTTGGAAGGTCTGCTGTTGGATTCCTTTCTCCTTGTAGTATAGCACTATGATGTAAGCTCAGATCTGCTAGAGCAGAGATAGTGCTTCTTCCTTCTAAAACCTGCTTGGTTTTCCTCTACATATAACTTAAAATTGCATGGCTTTACCTGATACTTGATGTTTTTATTTATATGTTGTCTGGATGTGGAGGAGGTTTAATATATGAAGCACAGGGGTTTGGCAGAAGTTGCTGGCCTCATAGTGAGTGAAAGTGAGCCCTTGAAGAGAGATGGTGCAGAGAATGGGAGGTTACATGTCAAGCTTTGTGCCAGCTTCTCTAAGCACAGATGAGCTCATGGGAATCCAGCTAGCTCAAATGTGGGAGTGCCTGAAGCAGGTCTGACCTATTTCCCCTCCTTGTGCAGCACACATCTCCAGACTCATCCAGTCTGATGGTGGCTTTTTCGGTGCTGACAAATCTTGCCAGTCTGAGCAGAGACTTCCCTTGTCAGTGGATCAGAGTGAGTTTGATTCCCTGCTGCTTTGGCTGGATGCATGGGAGGGATGCACAGCTTGAATTCCTTGTTGGTGAAATCTTCTTTCTCTCCTTTTTCCAGGTGATCCTTTCTTGTGAGACAAGTGGTTTGCAGCTCATGGCCTCCACAATGGAGTAGTGCTGTGTCGTGACACCAGGGGTCTCGGTAAGCTGTTTGTTAGAAAGGCAACATCTATCAATCATATCTCCACAAATGCAGGTTCATCCCTTGTTTCCGCAATTGGGGATTTGAAGTAATTTTAGGCCATCCAAATTGTGGACTACAGCCCATTGGATGAGGCTCATTTTCACCTGTGTTCACCTTCTTCTTTGAGCTTTTAGTGGCACTGATGTGGCTGTCATCAACCAGATCAGGGGACTAATCCGGCTGAATAGAAACTTCTGCTGTGTCTCTTGATTAGCTCCCATTCATGTCTTCCCCTGATCTGGTCCAGAGAGGTGGTCAGAGTAGCTAGTTGAACCACCCCTTTTCCCTGCAGCCATTACCTGGCATGTTATAAAGCAATCCTGAAACCACAGCCTTAGATGTAGTTTGCTAGAATGTCTTGAAGTAGCTTGACCATACACTGTCAGTGACCCCACTTTTATTTTCAGAGCAATGATAAAGGCTTTGCTGTGGCAGGCAGACTCCAGCTGAAAAAATACATTTCTCTTGAGCTTTTCCATTATAGAACCCTAGTTTCCCAGACATACATATGTTAGAAGTGCATTTAGAAAAATCATGAGGCATTCCATTTCACATTATTAAAAATGGTACATTCCCAGTGTGCAGAAATGAGAAGTGAAGGTAGCTGAGTTGCAGCTGTTCCACCAGTGTCCATATTGATGTGTCCTTTATTGCTCTCTCTGGTAAGAAGAAATTTAAACTGAGATCGGAAAAACGTTTCCTTTGCAAAACACATCAGTTCTAATAGATGTAAGATCCATGTGTATAGCATAACAAAAAGGAGGGCTAAAAAATGGAGGTTATTTCTCACCCTGCCTCCCCCCCTCCCCACCCTGCCATTAAGTACTTGACAGTTTGGTGGTGTCAGAAATATTTTGTGTCCAGTGTGATCCTGATTCTGTTCAGCACATTTTCTCATTGCACTGTGCTCACCTGGAGCTGACAAAGTTCTCATCTTATAATAACAGGAAACATAATAATGCATAAATAACAAAAGTGGAAAAGCAGAGGATGAAACTACAAGAATACTTAAGTTAATCACACAGGCATTTACATGCTGCTTTTAGCATTAGGTTCTACACACTTTAATGCTGTTGTTCCTTTTTTTTTACCTGAAATTCCCCATACTTGGAGTCATATCTGCACCTTAAGTGAAGATCTTGAAGTGTCACTGATTTCTGGTGACTTTTACAGCTGTGTAAGACTCTTGAAAAGTGGAGTTGAGTGTTGTAGATAATGTTACAGTTTTGTTGTCAAAACAGACATAGGAGCCAAATTTGCATGCAAAGATGGTACAAAGTTGGGTACTTGTGAAGGTGATTTCTCGTCTTTATTGTAATTGTATAGTACCAGCTTCAGCTACAGCATGGTAGTAGTAATAATAGTAACAGAGCAACTCCAACATTGTTCTCAAAATCACTGGGTTAACTGGGATCCTGTGGGGTGTGAGGCTCAGACTGGAGTTCACCTGACCTTGCCTTATATGAGGCATTAAAAATGGTACCTTTATTGCACAAACATTCCACATATTCATGGGTTTGTGTGACACAGAAGAGGTGAGAACAGGGAGAAGGATGGTTTCTCTGGTGCATGAAGAAGGTGTGTGGTAGGAGGATTTTTGAGATGATGCGGAGCTTCATGGAACAACTGCAGTGTGAACCACTGTGTTAAAGTACAGCAGTGCAAAATTGTTAAAAAGTGTAATGGTACAACCTCACAAGATCAGTTTGGGGAACAGGAAAACCATGGTGCTTAATACTACAGTTTACTGATAACTGTCCTTGGCCAAAGGTGGTCATATAATGCCTGTGCTTCTTAATCCTCAGATGTTAGCAAGTAAGTAAACCGATTTTTGTTTTCTAAATCCACAGTAGTTTCTTCTTAAAATTCAAGACACTCCCAGTCTGGTGAGATTTATTTAGTTTCTTTTGATAACACAGAGGAAAAAACTGGTACTTTGGTGCTGAGAAGGAATACTGGGAATATTTACATTTGAATAATAATTAACTAGCAACGCTTAATACATTAACAATAAATCTCTGTTAGGTTCTAAATTAAGTGGATTTGCATCTGAGTAGGTGAGATGAACAGGAGAGATGTTGTTGAAACATAAACAAGACAGAAATTTGTTCCAAAATAATTTAGCCCAAAGGATGTAAACACTAATGTTCAATAGATACCTCCTCCAGAAACAGTTTTATGTGCCTTATTGTGAGCATCACACATACTGTTTCTTGGAAAGAACCTGAAAAAAAAGCTGCTTGCTTTTTTTTTTTTTAATACAGTCTCAATAGTCTCAGTAGTGTTGCTGAGCAAATTTAGAGAGTGATCTTTTGGCCTTTCTAATAGATATATATTGAGTGACTAGCCTCTAGTATTTTCAGAGTAATCACAGCATAGCTGGCTGCGTACAGGTGGTCAGGAAGACATTTTATTTTATTTTCCTCCCTTTTTGCAACCCTTAGCTCACAACATCGAACATATGTCTAGTTATATTGGACCAAGGAGACAGAAAAAGATCTGAGTAGAGTTTATGTTCTTAAGAAATATCAGATTACAGCCATTCACAGGGGAAATCTGGATAGCTAAGGCATGTTGGGGGTTTGTAATTTAGGCTTCCTTCTGACTTGCTGTGAGGTGTCTTCAAGCTGCGCACAGATGCAGAACCAAAGTGTCCAGACACAAGGCTCCTCCCTGTTCTGTTGATTCTGGAGTAAATTGGTTTGGATCAAGGGAAGATGGCCTCATTGCCTGTAAACTGAACCACCAGCCAGGACTGTCTCCAGATTGAAATACACAGCTCTACTGAGCCATCTAAAAGCTGCTCTCCTGTGTCTTCTCAGTAATGGGTGAAGAATTGCCACTTACTGCTTTACACCAGACACATCTGCTTAGGAAATTCCTCACTAGTTTTCTGTTCTCTTCTTGTGGGGTGGTTTTAACAGTGTGCTCTGGAGATGCGAGACTTCCCTTGGGCAGCAGGAGGCACAAGTCTAGAGAATGCTGGAGCTGCAGGAGGGAAGCACCCAGTGCAAAACCAGAGAGGAGCAAAGAGAAAAAAGGCAAGCAGACAGCCAACATTGAGAGAAGCGGGTGGCAGGAAGTGCTTCGACGCTGCCTCTGGCGGCACGCTCCCCAGAGGAACTTGAGGAGAGCCCATCTGCCTGTGTGTGAGACTGTGAGCTCAGGATTTCTGTCAATGCATTCCAGTAACCCCAAAGTGAGGAATTCCCCGTCAGGCAACACACAGAGGTAAGGAAAAGAGGCTGTGGTCAGCTGCTTTGAATTTGTGCATGATGCTGTTCCTTGCTCTGCTGCAAGATTCGCCAAGGGCTGGTGTGTGTGTGACTTAGTGGTCCTTCTTTGTGCTCCCGTCAGACCTGCTGTGTACTTGTGTGCTGGCTGCACAGTGCTGATGAGCTTCTACATTTCTTAGTCTCAGGATGAGCTGAAAGCTCTAAACCTGTGAGGTGCAAATTCTCTATTCTTCACATCCTCTTCCCTCCTATCAGATGTCTGAATAGACTGTAGGAGAGTAAACATGCTGTTGCTAGCTGTTGTTCTTTTTTCTTCCCCACTTCTAATTATGTTTCCACAAGGGTAGCTGAGCAGCAGGAGGTCTTTCTGTCTGTACTTTGGCACAAAACACTTCCTCCATATTATGGACCTGAACGGCCTGTAGAACTGATCAGCTGTGAACTGATATCCTCTGCATCACTCACCTGCCAGTGAAGCAAGTTAGCATCTCTTCTCTGCTAATTTGGAATGGGAAAAATATGGAAGCGAAGCAGTGTTCAGGGACATAGAATGGTCTGTTATACAGCATTGTCAAGTTTGATTATTTACTTCTAGAGGTCATCTGAAGCTTGAGAGTAACTCAGAGGGAATGTCAGAGTCAGATACCTGTACAGAAGAGGAAGCAGCTTGTGGAAGTCCTACAGTGAGGATGCTAGCAAGTGCTGCCTGGTGGAAGTGGTAGTGGTTATGGCAAAACACAGTGCAAAAGATCTGAAAGTGATGGAATAACTGAAGAGTGAGGAGGAAGGGGGTGGATAACATGTCTGTGAAACCCAGAGGAGCAAAATAGTTTTAGGATGCAATTTTTTCTGAATGGAAGTGGGAAGGAAAGACTCTGAATCTCCTTTGGCATATTAAGCTTCGTCTGCCCCATTTTGTAGGAGTGTGCAGGGAGATGGTATCCTTCTCTTACCTTATTCAGAGGCAGGTTGTAGCTGGTTTAATTGTTTTCACGGTCAGAGGTTTGTGTTTTCCTGGCAGCTCGCCCCAATGTATGATGAATGCTGCAGTAATGCTGGGTTTTCCTTGTGCTCCCTGTAGAACTGGATAGGGAGGTGCAAGGGAAGGGGGTGTGGGGTGGTCTACTCTGATCAGAGCTGCCGTGTATAGTTGGGGTTCAGGAGAGTTGGTGAGGTGAACTTTATTGTGCTTTGTTTGTTTACTCTTAGCTGGTCTTGGTGTGAGGTGCTTCTCTGTGCACATAGAAACCGTTGTCTTTATTGACAGAAGCCCCAGAGGTAGGTCCTCATGTGACAATAGTATCTGGGATCTGGCAGGTCTGTAGCTTGCCCTGGTGGCTTCTTGAGCAATGAGATCCCATCTTGGATAATAACCTTTTCAGGGCATGTTGAAAAAAGCCACCTTGCATGATTCTAAGCTTGCAGGCATTTTTTAATTTGTCAGCAATTGTCTTAGCTTGCAAAGCTAAGTGGTTGTTTCTTCTTCTCTCTTCTCTAATCTGTTGAATTAATGAACGAATCAATGGTGTGATTTGTCAATTTTTTTTTTCTCCTTTTTTTTGTTCTCTATTCCTAGTAGCCCTAAATCAAAGCAGGAGGTGATGGTCCGTCCCCCTACAGTGATGTCCCCGTCTGGCAACCCCCAGCTGGATTCCAAATTTTCCAATCAGGGCAAACAAGGGGGCTCCACCAGCCAATCTCAGCCCTCTCCCTGTGACCCCAAAAGTGGAGGTCACCCTCCCAAAGTGCTCCCTGGCCCAGGTGGGAGCATGGGGCTGAAGAATGGGGCTGGAAATGGTGCCAAGGGGAAGGGCAAGAGAGAGAGGAGCATTTCAGCAGACTCCTTTGAACAGAGGGAAGCTGGGACTCCTAATGATGACCCTGAAATCAAAGGTATGTTTGCTAGGATTTATGTGCAGGTACAGACAATTAGTCTGAACCCTCTGTGAGATGGTGAATCGATGTGCAAGTGTTAGCAAAACATTTGTCTGAGGTTCTGAAAGTTGCATCCCATGAAGTCTAAAGGTCTTGAGAGCAAGCAAAGAGGAGAGGTTGTCATAGCTGGCATCAGTACATGTCCTGTTCAGTCTCAGTTAAAGTGCAGACCTTACTCTGGTGGGAAAGTTGCTTTATAACTCTTAAACTTCCCTAGAGGATTTGAAAGTACAAATGCAACCTGTCGGTTTCCTTCTGGCCTTTGGCCTTTCAGGAACTGCTCTGTTGTTACTGGGGGTTTGAACAATATGCAAGCCTGTTTTGTCAACACAGATATGTAACCTGTAGCACCCTGACTGGTAACATAAGCTAGAGAGCTGGGGTTTCTGTGTTCTGTTCCTGGCTCCAACATTGCCCCTGTTAGGCAGTGCAAAAAGAGACTAGATGTGCAGTTCTCCATCTTTACTTTGTTGTCCATTTGCTAAGCCACCTGGCTAAGGTGGCTGAAGGAAAAAAAAGTAAAGTTTTTTGCAACAACTGTTTTCCTTGGATGTGGACACATTTGTATTTGTTTATTTGGAGTGTAATTTTCCTGCTCTTCTCTGTTGCAATTAGAGAATTCAAAGAGATCAGGTCTGGGAACTGCCACTTGCCTTGGAAAGGGACAAGATGAGCTTTCTTCCAGTGGTGCTTGAAGGGCAGGTGGCATTTGGGGAAAGATACATGGTGTAATAGAAGAATTGCCTTTAGTACTACTTGAGGGAGATGCAGGAAGTTTCAGGAGCAATAGCTCTGATCAGTTTCTACAAATTATTTCCAAAATGCTCTTGAGACAGTGATTCCTCTCTTCTTCTTTCTCCCCTTCCAGACTGCAATTCTGCTGATCATGTGAAGTCCCAGGATTCTCAGCACACACCACACTCCATGACACCTTCAAATGCTTCAGCCCCAAGGTCTTCCACACCTTCCCATGTCCTGACCGCTGGTTTGGAGCCGGCAAGTGGGCAGAAGACTCCATCCAAAGTGGTTTACGTCTTCTCTACTGAGATGGCCAACAAGTACGTAGGTAGATGCTTGAATGTTTTCAGGGAGCAGGGCTTACATTTGTGCTCCCTTTTTAGGATTCTCAAGTGCACTCTCTCCATCAAGTGTGTTCTTAAAGCAAAAAGTCATTGCTTGTTTTGGTGATGCTGGAAGGGAAAATGTCTTGCCCTCTGAGGAGGGATCATTTATTCCTCCAAGGTATTCTGGGGTTTTGTTGTTTTAGTTTGGTTTATTGTTTGTTTGGTTCTGGGCTTGTTTGGGTTGTTTGTGTTTTGTGTTTTGTTTTTTTGTTTGTTTGGTTTTTTTTTTTTTTTTTTTTTTTTGGTGGTTTTTTGGTTTTGTTGCTTTGTTTTTTGTTTTTTTGGTTTTTTTGGTTTTTTTTGTTTGTTTTGGTTTTTGTTTGTTTTGGTTTTTGTTTGTTTTGGTTTTTGTTTGGTTTGGTTTTGTTTGGTTTGGTTTTTGTTTGGTTTGGTTTTTGTTTTTTGTTTTTTTGTGGGTTTTTTTGGCAAATGCTTGTAGATACTGTTTTGCAATCCATGCAGTGAGCAGCAGCCAAGATGGCCCAAACTGAGACATGAAACCTGTTGAGTTTGTAGATGTAAGCATTTTTCTTTTGCTACTCACCTAGAGTGAAATGTGTAGTTCAGTCTTTCTCCCATCTGCCATCTGAAGAATAGAAGAAAAATTGATTCCTAGCTTTGACTGGATTTGTGCATCTGCCTGTCTGTTTTTCAGGGCTGCAGAAGCTGTGCTGAAGGGACAGGTGGAAACGATAGTGTCCTTTCATATACAGAACATCTCAAACAGCAAGGCGGAACGAAACACTCTACCCTTGGTAAGGAATACCTGCATGTGGGTGGGAAACATCAAATGTGCTTGTGTGGGGGGGATTCAGAGAGGCGGCTGATTATTTACACTTTAAAGAGAGAAATAGTGGCTCTGGCCTTCTGGAAAGAATTATTTTGGATCATCCAGAGAAAAGCCTGAGTCTTGGAATATTTGGGTAGTATGTTTCTGAGTCATTGCTCATGCGAAGCTAGCAAGAGGCAAGGGGTACCTGCTGTAATGCTTGAGCAAAATAAGTTTCTTCATGGTCAAGATGCTGCTATGTCATAGCTGCATTAAGGCTGCCGTTCCTTGCCAAGTGCAGGCTAGTGAGGAGACAGGATGTTTTGTTTGCACTGCTGCTTATGTGACATGGCTGTAAAAAAGGAGTGAGACACAGCATGTGGTTTTCTCTTGCAGAATCCCCAGATCACTACACTTCGGACTGAACCCAAGCCCGTGCCGCAGCCCCAGCCCCCTGCTGCCCAGGACCAGAACCCTCCCCAAAACGCCAAAATGCAGCCGACTCCACCTGTGTCAGCGCCGGTATCCAAATCCACCGCCCCTCCATGTCCCATAGATCAGGACAGTCCCAATGTGGAAAGCAAAGTGATGTCTGTGGGCAGCCCTGCCAACTCCACCACGTTGCAGACGGAAGGATTTGGGCAGAGTTCAACCCCCAATAATCGAGCCGTTAGCCCCGTTTCCCAGGGTAGCAATAGCTCTGCTGCAGAACCCAAAGGTCCTCCCCAGCAGGTGTCTGGCGGGGACCCATCCAGTTTGGGCGAGAATCCCGATGGATTGTCACAGGAGCAGCTGGAGCATCGAGAACGCTCTTTGCAGACCCTGCGAGACATACAGCGCATGCTCTTCCCTGATGAGAAGGAGTTTGCGGGAGGGCAAAGTGGGGGGCCACCTCCAAATGCTGGGGTGCTGGATGGTCCCCAAAAGAAACCTGAAGGGCCAATACAGGCCATGATGGCTCAATCCCAAAGTTTAGGCAAAGGGTCAGGGTCTCGGACAGATGGAGCGGCTCCGTTTGGCCCTCAAGGGCACAGGGACATGCCCTTTTCCCCAGATGAAATGGGGCCACCACCAATGAACTCCCAGTCAGGACCCATAGGCCCAGACCACCTGGACCACATGACTCCGGAGCAGGTGGCCTGGCTCAAGCTGCAGCAGGAGTTTTATGAGGAGAAGAGAAGAAAGCAAGAGCAGGTGGTTGTGCAGCAGTGTTCACTGCAGGACATGATGGTCCATCAGCATGGGCCTCGTGGAGTGGTCCGAGGTCCTCCCCCTCCCTACCAGATGACCCCTGGGGAGGGCTGGGGACCTGGAGGTCCAGAGCCCTTCCCTGAAGGCATGAACATGTCTCACTCTCTGCCTCCGAGAGGCATGGCCCCTCATCCCAACATGCCTGGGAGCCAGATGCGTCTGCCTGGTTTTGCAGGAATGATGAACCCTGACATGGAGGGTCCTGGTGTTCCAAATCCCGCCTCTCGGCCTGGGCTTTCGGGAGTTAGTTGGCCAGATGATGTGCCAAAAATCCCAGATGGCCGAAATTTTCCCCCTGGCCAGGGTGTCTTCAGTGGCCCTGGCCGAGGGGAGCGGTTCCCCAATCCACAAGGTCTGCCTGAGGAGCTCTATCAGCAGCAGCTGGCTGAGAAACAGATGGGTCTCCCTCCTGGCCTCAACATGGAAGGCATTAGGCCCGGCATGGAGATAAACAGAATGATGCCCTCTCAGAGACACATGGAGCCTGGGAACAACCCTATCTTCCCTCGCATGCCAGTGGAAGGTCCGATGAGCCCCTCCAGGGGGGACTTCCCGAAAGGCATTCCCCCACAAATGGGCTCTAGTAGGGAGCTGGAGTTTGGAATGGGTCCTGGCAGCATGAAGGGGGACATGGGCATGAATGTCAGCATGGGCTCCAACCCACCCCTGGTCCCTCAGAAGCTGAGGGAGGCAGGAGTTGGGCCAGAAGAGATGATGAAACTTCGCCCTGGTGTCTCAGAGATGCTCTCCTCCCAGCAGAAAATGGTGCCACTGCCATTTGGGGAGCACCCACAGCAGGAGTATGGCATGGGTCCCAGGCCTTTCCTTCCCATGTCTCAGGGCCCAGGAGTTGGTCTCCGAAATCTCAGAGAACAGATGGGGCCTGACCAAAGGACTAACAACCGGCTCAGCCACATGCCGCCACTACCTCTCAATCCCACCAGTAACCCCAATAGCCTCAACACTGCTCCCCCTGCACAGCGCAGCCTTGGCCGCAAGCCCTTGGATATCTCTGCAGCTGGTCAGGTGCATTCGCCAGGAATCAACCCTCTGAAGTCCCCTACGATGCGCCAGGTCCAGTCTCCCATGATGGGGTCTCCCTCGGGGAACCTCAAATCCCCTCAGACACCCTCCCAGCTGGCAGGAATGCTTGCGGGCCCCACTGCCGCGGCTGCTGCTGCCTCCATTAAATCTCCCCCTGTCTTGGGATCTGCTGCTGCTTCTCCTGTCCACCTCAAGTCTCCGTCTCTTCCCGCACCTTCTCCCGGATGGACTTCGTCTCCAAAGCCTCCTTTGCAGAGCCCTGGGATTCCCCCAAACCACAAGGCATCTCTCACAATGTCTTCTCCAGCCATGCTGGGGAATGTGGAGTCAGGTGAGTGCTGCCTCTCCCAGCCACGTTTGGCCCTTCAGTTTGTGTTGGGTTATGCCAAGGTGTCCAGCAAGGGGGGGAGGAGGTTTCTTGCAGGGTGGTGGAAGCTGAATGATGTTTGGCAGGAGACTGTGATGAGAGTCTGCTGGGTGGCTACACTGAGAAGAGCACAAGTGCTTTTCCTCCTGTTGTATTAGTGGGTTTGCACCATGCCTTCTGTGTGAAGTGAGACGTTGGTCATTCAGATGCTGGGCCCTCGGGCTGCAGGTGCTGGCACTGCCCCATCTGCTTCTCAAAACTCTGTGGGGTGTCAGCAGCATGCCTGTGCCTCCCCCTTCCCTCTCTCAAACCTTCTTGGGGCTTGCCCCAGAGCACACTCCACTTGGCTCTCTCCATGCTGCTAGCACTACAGCCCCTGCAGCCTCCTGGGAGGTGGCAGTAGGGTGGGGCCAGGTGGCAGCAGGGTGACCACCTTGTCCTTGAGCACTGCTGTGGGAAATGCCAGGGGTGCCAGCTGGGGCTGGGGGGTGAGGGAGTGCCTGCTGGGGGAGTGGCAGTGGCAAGGAGGGTAACTCCTCACACCTGCTGGGAAGGGTTTCTGGCCAGGTGTCTGTGTTCAGGAGGGGAGCCAGGATAGTGGTATCCCACATGGCTGAGGAGGCCATGCCCAGTGTGAGCCTAAGTGGCTACAAGTCGGAAATGTGAATGCTTTAGTCCGTGCCTAATGTTGCGCTTAATGAACGCTTTTACATGTAGCTCTTCCAAAGTGTAAATGGCTTTTTTTGTATTCTCTAGGGATGGGGCTAAGGAATGTGCAGTGAATGTTCACTGATAGTACAGCTTCTGTTTAGCATCTTTCCTTAAATGTGGTCTGGGTGGCATGAAATTAATTGGTGAAGAACAAAGGAGATGGGAAGTGCAGCTATTTCTACTTTTGAAAGAGCAAAGGATGATGTTAATAGGTGCAGAAAACACTTCTGTAACTGGAATGAGCAGTAAATATGTGTATGTAAAACATGAAGTGAAGCATAAGCAAGGGAGTTTTACTTGCAGCTGCTGGTGCAGCTTGTCAGAAGTCTGCTTGCATGTCTTAGTATAATACCTGCTAAAGCTTATGTTGTGCTGCCTATGTCTTGTGCTTGTTTGATGCCTTCTGACGAAAAAGGGAAAGGAGTTACAGTTGATGGTCAGTGGGCGTAGGAACAATTAGTTGACTATAGATTTTGATTTTCAAAGGTACTAGACCTGGCACCTGGGTCTTCAATGTATAGAAATTGAATAGTAGGATCTTAAGACATACTTGATAATTCTATATGTGGATTTGGAGAGGCTCAAGATAGTTCCAGTACAAGTGCAGGATCCAGAATAACAGATGTTAATGATTTTGACCAGTAGGCTTAGTTTTCTGGATACCTTTCACAGGCATTGACTGCATTAGTCATGTGGCCTCTTGCAATAAAAGGGGGTGCTGTTTTTTGAGATTTCTAGGAGAAAAGAGTGTGACTTAGGGAAAACATGTGATAAGGAAAAAAATAAAAGTATTTTTCTTTGCTGCCTCCGTTTTTCCCAAGGTGGTCCACCTCCTTCCACAGTCAGCCAGTCTGCTCCTGTGACTCTCCCTGGGAATCTTCCCTCTAGCAGTCCTTACACCATGCCTCCAGAGCCGACCCTCTCCCAGAATCCCCTCTCCATTATGATGTCCAGGATGTCCAAATTTGCCATGCCCAGCTCTACACCACTCTATCATGATGCCATCAAAACTGTGGCCAGCTCGGATGATGACTCCCCTCCAGCACGCTCCCCAAACTTGCCACCTATGAACAGTGTACCAGGTAAGAAACTCAAAGGAACATAAGCTCAAGCTATCAGGCAGTACACTGAGGGTGATTTTTATGTAAGCTTCATCAAATTAAGATGATGAGAGGGAAAACCCTTATGAAATACAGCCATGGGTTGTTTTTGAGGAAGGCAGTTGCAGTTCTCTGAAATGGGGAGGTGGAAATTCTCCTTGCAACCAGTGCTTTTTCTGTTCAGAAAGTGTCTGTTCTTCAGAAAGTGTCTAATCTGGAAAACCCTAATGTGCAGGAGAGATTTCCATTCAGGCAAACTGGAATTACTTGTCTGAGTGAAGGCTGCTCATGGGAATAAGGGTCAGACTTACAACATGTTACCTAAAGGAAACCATTCTTCCCCTGTCTTAAGGCATTGTCATAGAAGCTTCACAGGTTTGGTGGTTTTTGTTGTGTGTTGTTGGTGGTTTGTATGGGTTTTTGGGTTTTTTTTGGCACTGAATCATCTGTTATTTCCCTGGTTTTTTTTTTGTGGATTGCCTGTGTCAGAGAAGAATGTTTTCTAAAAGCATACATCTTTTCATATAGAGCATATATAATGGCAGGTGACCTTAGTTAGAGCAGGATTGGGCTAAGAGATTTAATCTACCCAATAGATTTAAAGAAAAAATAAAATAAAATGTCCTTTTGGGCTGTCATGTGGGTCAGCATTTTTATATGAGAAATCCAATCCCTGATGGTAACTTAATGTTCATGGGTACATATTTAATACAAAAGTAAGCTGTAGCCCTTCCATCCAGTTGAATTAATAAGGATGAAAGAGAGGATGAGTGGATGTTTCATGAGAACAGCAACTCTTAATGAATTCTTGATGAGTTTACCTGCAGCTTTGCTGTCTGATTCATGCAGTAATGATCAGAGTGGCTGAATGAACCTGGGGAAGCAGGCTAATTGAATAAGTTCATGATGATAGCTCATTAACCTCACTGATTGTCACCTCCTAGTCTTATGAGGATTACCTGATTCATCAGTTCTTGAGCTTTGAAAGGAGATTCAGTCACCTCCCAGTGGACAAGTGTCCATATGCTGATAATCTGCCACAGATGTATTTATTACTCCCTGTGTCATTTAGATTTCCAGGGAAGTAGTAAAGGTATGAGCTGAATTGAGATCCTCCTAACAGAGCAGGCTTGTCTAGACACTTTTCGAAAGGTCAGTGACAAGCTTAGGGAGTCAACTGTGCAGGTGGCATCAGTTTTCTGGTTAAGAGCCACCACTGATGCTTTTTAGTAGCACAGGGGTTTTTTTTGTGTGTGTGTGGTAACTTCGCAGGAAGCTCTCTGATAATTTTGTTGATTAACATTGTCTGTTATCTAAATGTGATTCCTTATTTCTTTCCTAGGAATGGGCATTAATTCTCAGAATCCTCGAATTTCAGGTCCAAACCCAGTGGGTCCAATGCCAACCCTTAGCCCAATGGGAATGACCCAGCCTCTTTCCCACAACAATCAGATGCCCTCTCCAAATGCCATGGGACCCAATATACCTCCTCACGGGGTCCCTGTGGGACCTGGCCTGATGTCACACAATCCGATGATGGGGCACGGTTCCCAGGAGTCTCCAATGGTACCTCAAGGACGCCTGGGCTTCCCACAGGGGTTCCCTCCTGTACAATCCCCTCCACAGCAGGTGCCATTTCCACATAATGGGCCCAGCGGTGGACAAGGCAACTTCCCAGCGGGAATGGGCTTCCACGGAGAAGGACCTCTGGGGCGTCCTACCAACCTGCCCCAAAGTTCGACAGATCCAGCACTTTGCAAGACTGGAGGCCCTGGCGGTCCAGACTCCTTCACTGTTCTTGGAAACAATATGCCTTCAGTTTTCACTGATCCAGAGCTGCAAGAGGTGATCCGTCCCGGAGCCACGGGAATACCCGAGTTTGACCTGTCCAGGATTATCCCGTCGGAGAAGCCCAGCCAGACACTACAGTATTTCCCTCGTGGGGAGGTGCCAGGCCGCAAGCAGCCCCAGGGTCCCGGTCCCGGGTTCTCCCACATGCAGGGGATGATAGGAGAGCAGCCCCCAAGGATGGGACTAACGTTACCTGGCATGGGGGGCCCCGGGCCGGTGGGAACTCCGGATATCCCTCTTGGGACAGCACCATCCATGCCGGGTCATAACCCGATGAGACCTCCCGCCTTCCTGCAGCAAGGCATGATGGGGCCACACCACCGCATGATGTCACCAGCACAAACGGCCATGCCTGGCCAGCCTGCTCTGATGAGCAACCCCGTGGCTGCTGTGGGCATGATCCCAGGCAAGGACCGGGCCCCCGCGGGGCTGTACAGCCACCCGGGCCCTGTAGGGTCACCTGGTATGATGATGTCAATGCAGGGCATGATGGGACCCCAACAAAACATCATGATTCCCCCCCAGATGAGGCCCCGAGGTATGGCTGCTGATGTTGGCATGGGAGGATTTAGCCAAGGCCCTGGAAACCCAGGGAACATGATGTTTTAAGCTGCTACCATAAGACTGGATGTTCTGATCCTTGTCAAGATGAGATTCCAAGTCCTGAGGGCTTTTTTGGGAGCTTCAGGAGTACGGTTTGGCCATGCAATAGGTGAAAAGAGACCAGAGGATGCTTTGGGAAATCTCGAATGTATGGAATTACCTGAAAAAAAAAATTATTCATTTTAACAGGTTGTTTTTTTTTAAGATTTATTTTTTAAAAATTATTTTTGTGGACTTGGGTATCCCGTGACGGCACCTGCTTTGAGAATCTGTAGCTGTATTTTGAGAATTGCCATTTGTCACAAGTTGCACCATTCTCTGTATGTTTACGTCCTTCGGACTGGCTTCTCCCAGGACTCTCGGTTATTTTTGGGGTTTTTTGTGTACTGTACTATATTGTAAAAGGGATTTTAGCAGAGACTTTAGTCTTTGGGGTGAGAGGAGAATGGGATTCTAGGCTGTTTACTTTAGGTGGAGAATCCATCTTCAGAACTTCGGACTATTTTCCTTCAACTCCAATGTATAGAAAAACCAAACTACGACCTCAGAGCAGAGTATTAATGAAAAGCACAAAAAAAGGAACTTAAGTTCAGTGAGGGGAATCTTTTAAAAGAAATAAATAATAAGTTAAGGACATATTTTTCAAATTATGGCGTGCTGTCCAGCACCTTCTGTCTCTCCCTCCCACTCTTTATTAAATAGGCTTCTCTCTCTCTTTCTATTTCTCTCTCTCTCTCTCTCTCGCTCCGTCTCCCTTCTGTCTCCTCCTATGGCAGCTGCAATACATTGTGTTATTTTGAGGAGTAAATCTAGGAGAGCCTCTCCTCACGTGGGGACTCTTCCCACTTTTAGGAAGGGGCTGGACTTGGACACTGTTACATCCTACAGTAGTCTCTCTCACTGTTTCCTGTTCTCCTTTTCTTAGAAACCCCAAGTGATTTTATTAATGTGGGAGTGGAACAGACACTAAAAGTTATCCAGGATTTTTTTTTTGTGGTTATTTTTTTTCCTCCCCAGCGTAAAACGTTCTGTGTAACCTCCATTAAATTTGGTACAAAACCACTCGCCAGGGCTGTGGTGTCAGAAAAATAAAATATATTGTTTCTTACAAAAATGAACTGTCTTCTTTATCCAGTCCAGTTGTTCCCATGTACATCAGATGGCTGGCCAGATGACTACTTTTCCTTATGATCACAGCCAGTGCAGGGCAAGGTAGGGTAAGCTTGGGCATCTCCTGAAAGTCTGGTCAGCTGCATGTAGGCAGCTGCATGCTCCTTGCAAGGCACTGTTGTTCACTTAATCATGAAGTGAATTTGATTTTCCTCAGAATAGGGTCTTACTCTAAAGTAATAGATGAAACATTGTTTCTTTCATTTCTTCCAGGTGAGTGTTTGCCGCATTACAAGGTATGTGATTTAGGGCTTTCCCTAAGCAGTAGTGTCTACCTGCTGAGTGCTGGAGCATATGCTGTGTTGGGGCACTGGGGTTGTGTGTACCCCTGGGACTTTGGATTGGGTAGGGTCTCTCAGAGGCTGAGATAGCAGGAGCAGATGAACTTAAATGACAAAGGTGAGAGAGAAATCGTCAGCGAGCACATTTTTCTCAAGACAACCCTGCTGGGCAAATTGTTGCTTTACAACAGTTCTCATTGATTGCTTCCTAATCCCCAGTCTTTTTACATGTGCCTTTTGAGAGTTTCAGCAAGAAGGTTTTATGGTTTTGCCCATGACAAGTGAAAGACTGGACACCAAAACATGGGTTGGGAATTGAGCCCCACTCCTGGAGAAGACCAGGAGGAACCAGACCTAGATCTGTAGAGGGAGGAAGTGGGCTCTGTGGCTGCTCTCTGGTCCTCCAGCACTGGTGTAATCTGTTCTTCCTTCTGCCTACAGTTACTAGAAATTATTTCAATGAGTAGTTTCCTCTAAGGTCTGGCTATTAGTGTGAAAATTCATGTGGAGAATGAGTATCTTTATTGTGTGTGTGCATGGGAGTTTTTTAGGTAACTGATCCTTAACAAGTAGAAAAAGAATTGCTGTCTGTGGCCAGCTTACCGAAGTTTTGTTGCTAATGTTAAAGAAGAGTGAATCCTTGCACTGTTGGAGGCATGCAAGAAGCCTGAGAGCCTTCTGTTGTGTGCTTCTAAATTCACCTTTGTGCTGTCATGCAAATTTACAATGATTTTGGGTGAGAATTACTTTTTTGACAAAGTGTGGGATGCATGTTGTGGTGCTTCCCTCTAAGAAGACAAGCAGCACGCCTGGAGCATTCATTTGTCACGATTTTAGAAAGAGCTGACAATGACACAGTCAGTGTTACTTCTGTAGAGTGGCATTACCTCTTTAAATGGTTGTGCTGCTCCCTTTTGGGGACCTTGCATGGGAATTGTCACAATGCAGCCTTTTTAAAGTGTTGCCACTTTGCAGAGACACCTGACTGTTTTTACCATGTTGAACAAAGCAAACTTCTTGATCAACATAGAAGTAACCTGAAGGGTTTGTTTGGATTTTTTTTGTGTGTGTGTCTTAGTGTCTTATATGCTTGTTGAAACAAAGGATGACCTGACCGCATCTGATTCTAGAAAACAGGGGAACTCACTGTTTCAAATTCACTTAATGATGAAAGGTTACATTTTAAAGATGCTGGATAATTACAGTTCATTCTGTGTCCATCTAACTTAAGCTGCTGGTGTTAAGCATCTTTCCTAGGGAAAAAAAAAAAAGACGTTGATTTTCCTGAATCCACATAGGTGCAGTTAACCTCGATGGCATTGCCTGGTTTGCACTGGCTGCTTGATGAGAGGTGTTAATTACCTTAGCTGGCTCTGGTCAGAAAAATGACTCGGTAGATTTAAACTGAGATTCTTTGCTTTGCTCTTATTCTACTTCTCCCCTTTTTGCTTTGCAAATGGAAAAGCTTTCTAGCCGCCAGTTTGCAAATTCACCTTGGGATCTCTAAGTCAGGCTCTGTTCTCTCCTGCTTTATTTATAATCAATAGTAACTGTGACTCAGCTCTGGTAGTCATGGTGCAGTTGAAGACAGATAATGGGGTTGCCATTTTTAGTTTTCTTTCCGTCACCCTACTTTTTTTTTTTTTTTTTTAACTTTCAAATCATCCTCCTCCACCTTTGTTTGAAAGAATGAAATAGACTTTATTCATACATGCTTGGCTGCTCTTCCTCTCTAGTAACATGGGAGGAAACAGTCTGCTGTTCAAATTATCTCATCCCAGATGGCTGCGCAGCCGGAGTGTGGAGAGACTTAAAAGGTAAACCCAGCAGATGGTGAACTTCTGCAACACAAAGTAATGTGCCTGCTAAATCAAAAGTTTAAAATATTTGAAATTGTTTGTTTTAAAGTAGTCGACTTTTGCAAATGGGTCATCTGTGAAGTACACTGGTGGTTTTTAAGCACTGTCCAAATAAACTTGAGCTTTGTACTTGTATCATGGGCTAGCTAATCTACCAAAGAACATGACAAGCAAGTAGCCAGCTTTGCACAAGTTTAGTCCTGACCTTCTCCTGGTAACGTTTCAGAAGAGAGACCAGTATATGGAGATCTAATCTGCATCAGCCTTGGTTGGGATTTGAATGCTGGTGGTACTTCTGGTACAATATGTGTATACTGACTTAAATTAGATGTGAACTCGTGGCTCTTCTTGAAGGGTGCGAAACCTAAACACACTTAGGCTTTTGGAATGCAGCAGTTTTTATACCAGAATGTTGGTACTATTACAAATACGGTATACATGGGGTTTAACTTAGTGGTGCTTAGTATGCTGGCTGTCTCCTGTGCTGTTTTTCATTCTGGTGGCAGAAAAGGCTAAAATTCTGCACTCGTGATGGTGAATGCTTTTCTCATGCAGCCTTGGCAAGCTGTTGGCTGAAACCTGAAGTATTCTGATACTTCTTGAGAAGAAATGATTCACATTTGTAGTGGAGTACACGTCACTATCGATTGGTAATAATTCTTAACCTAAAATAGCGCATATGCAAGACAACTTACCTATGTCATCTTTCTAGCAAGGTGACCTCTAATTGAAAGGTTTTTCCATTTTTAGCTAGTCCACAGTTTCCAGTTATTTCTGTTAGCGCTGTTTGTTATGATAGATATGTAACACCTAGTTTTATAATGTTCCTTCTGTTTAAGATTAAAATTCCTGATCAGGAGTGCTCTTCAAGTCTTGAAAAGCCCCCAAACCCAAACTGGTATAGGCTTATTGACAAACAATACTAAGCTCACTATCATCTTGATCTCCTTTGATGCTCAACCAGCAAACCTTTTGTGACAAGATATACGTCCTTATGATGTACACACTTGGGTCTTACCCTTATGATTGTTTTTGAGTCAGAGCATGAGACAGGGAAGAAGAGTGATGCTATTTTGTCTGGGATACTGAAAACTTTAAAAGTGTGTGTTTTACATGAGAAGAAACCCCAAAAAATTTTTTGCTGTCAATTACCTGCTATATTAACATTGCCTTAAGTAAAACACTGCATCAGGATACATTTGCAATGCAACAGGAAAGAAAAGTCTTCTTAGGTTTAAGTTGACCATCCTGCATTAAAGCAGTCTCAGTTAACCACACGAGACTAAAATAGGGAGGTAGGCAGGCAGGCCAGCCTGGCTTAGCAGCTCCAGTTCAAGTTTGAGGGAACCTCAGACTGAACATGTTAGCTGCTCATGTCAGCAGTTCTCTTGTATTGACAGCAGAGGATAAGAAAATTTTGGATTTCTTTTTCTGTCCCCTGGGATTTGTCTTTCCTAGTTCTCGCAGAGTTGACTTATTCGTGTAAATGCAGTTTCTTTGGGAAATTGTTTATTTCTACGAGTTTTTATTCTGTGTTCTCAGAAATGCCTCAGCTTTTGCTGTTCAGTACTTCCCACTTACCTGTGTCCCTTGGTCTTAAAACTCTTCCACTGTCCCACCAATCCCCTTCTGAAACAATCACACCCATTGTGGCCCTGCAGTTCTGCACTGCAGGAAGCCCATAAGGGAAAATGATAAAATACTAATTTCCCAGCAGAGGTTTCTTCCCATCTGCTGTCAGGAAGCTGGTTGGTGTCTTCCACTGTTGCTGAAACATACATTACCCTAGAATTATTATTATTTTAATTATTTTAACAGTTTGAATGCAGTGCCCTTTAACACTCTTATGTGCACTAGGACAGCTAATGCAGTATTTTATGGGTCTTGACTGTGTTACAATTTATAACCTGGTTGCTGGTCAGTTTTGCTGGGAGATGTTCCTAGATCTTGTTCAGGAGAAGGTATATGCATTTCTGTTTTGTCTACTGGTATAGCCAAAGCATGATACCTATCCCAAGCAGTCCCTGCCTCACAAATAACTTGCAGTCATTTACCTAGTGTTTCCATCACTGTTCTCCAAGTACTTTATACCGTGCATAAGAGGGAGCTTGATTAGAGCAGAACACAGTGTTCTTAAGCAAGGGTAGGTCATTGATTTTTATATAATGGCATTATGGTTTGAGGCTGTATAAAAACTTGATGGAAAATAACAATGTTTTGTTTGCTTTTTTGACTGATTGTAATTGCAGTTCAGTGAGACCTCCAGCAATGTAGTTAGTATTCAAATTATTCTGTTCACTGCACATGGTGTCAACATGTAATTGTGGTGGGGGCAGGCTAATGAAAGAGTTAGAGGTAAATCCAGCCCACGCTCCTCGCTGAGAAGGTACTCTGCTGCCTCCAGTCAGATATCTGTCAATGACTTGCATTAACATCACTGCAGTCTGTTTTGGCTGAGTGAGAAGGGGTAATGCAGAACCCCTTAAAATGATGCAGTGTCATGTTAATAAGCAGTCCCCCTGTTTTGCCTTCACATATCCTGAAGTAGGTGAGTCAGTAAGTTTTCTTTACTGATTAAAAATGGAGATTTTGGCAACATGATTATCCTTAATACTGACTTACAGGAAAAATCATCATCTCAGATGGAAATACTTTTGTTGGCTATGCTGGTATATTCCTGTTTCAGCAAATGCAAAAGAAATGCAATGCTGCTCAAAACTGCAGTCAATAGCAGCTCCCCGGAATTCCTTGTTTAAAGCACATTAAGTAGAGTTCATCAAGAGTGCATGTTCTTGTACTTGTCCCAGTGTGGTTGTTTTGCATGTTCATAGCAGAATTTCCATAATTACAGGAGAGAAGGGAAGAGGTTGTAAGGCTTTCTGTTCCTTTGGAAAGACTGTGTGTGCACGAAATGCCCTCAAGAAGATGGGGTAGATAAATGCTATGCAATTTGGGAGGTTCATCTGTCTGCAGAGCAACCCTCCAATATGTCAAAAAAAGGGGAAAAGCACACCAGCTTCTACAGTTCACCATACATGCAAACAATCAGTATGTCAATGCTGATAGCACAGAGCAAGCAAGCTGGGCTTCATCCCATGGCCCCAGCATATGAGGAACAGCTGTTTTCTCTTGTGTTCCTGAAGAAGAAGGACAGTTAAAAAATTCTGCTCTCGTTTTTTTCAGCCTCTCTCTGCTTTGAGGTGACCTCCAAAGTCAACTCAAGCCATTCTGTTACACTTCTGCTTTTATCTTGCTGCTGACAAGTGACACTGTGCCATCCTGTGTCTGGTAGGAAAAAGTCTTCTTCTCATCTAAAATATCTTTAGAATAGGCAAGGTTGGCAGGAGTATAAAGAAAAACAAAGATTGTGACAATAAAATTTTAATTTAAGATAACTTATGAGTCATATTGCTGATTCTCCTCCATTTAGGAGCACAGACTATTGTACTCCTCTGGACTGACTGAATACTGTGAAAGAACTTCTAGAAATTCTTCAAGTGGACAAAGACCTGCTCTACATCCTTTCACCACTTGTTCCTGCAAAGGCAAAGAGACACAATCACAGATCCCACGTATTACCAAAGCTCTTTTTTGCTGATACTGATGCATTCTGTGGCAGGGAAATATGCTAGTGGAGGCAAAGACTCCAGGAGTCAGAGGTTCAAAATCTATGCCTAAACTCACGCTAGATCAATATCCAACTCAACGGGAAAGATACCATGGATGTGCTGTAGGTGTCTTACTGTATTATCTGGCTTGACAGGAAGCCTGGAACAAGTCTTGTTCCACAGCTTTACACGTGTGGCAAAACCAAAAGCCCAAGATGCATACCAAGGACTGCCCTCAAGATCTTACCTGTCCACAGTAAGTCAAGCGGACAAACCACTCTCGGGACCGCCGGTGCCGATACAGTTCCAGGGTCAGATCTGCAGAATACGGGGGCCACTTCCGATTAAAGGTGCCCAGTGCCACCAGGAGAGGCAGAAGGGTAGCATCATGCGAAGCATAGAGAATGAGCTTTCTGATAAAAAGGAAGGTAAAAAAAAAGAACAAACACAAAACCAGACTTAAAATGTTACCTGTTGTTCCTTCATGGGTAGCCAGTAGCACTCATGTTTTTTCTAGAAGATGAGCACTCATTCTCTTTACCCTGTACATTCAACATCTTCCTGAACCAGCTTTTCACATTGACAGCAAGTCACAATTTATAATTACTAGAGGAAGAGAGCTGTCCTGTACCTGGCCTTTTTAGCTGGAGATAAGGGATCTACTGCTTCTGTAATGTTCTTCTGTAAGGTATGGAACAGGAGACCAACACTCATTTGAAGAGTTTCTCTACAAAAGAAACATAAATAAATCTATTTTTTTAACCTTCAAATTAAGTAATTTCAGACAAACACCCGGGAACTTGCTTTCCTCTTACAAATTGGTAACAGGTATTGAGTGTACCCAGGACCTATCAAATGCAGTCCCCATGATTATTTTTTTATTTCAGTAGTTGCATAGTCACCACAGAGATTCCAATGGGATTGCAGACTGGGAGGGGAGAGCTGTTAACAAGCAGTCTCCTGAGGTGTGGTCCACATAAAGGGAAACCTAGAAACTGCTTGATGGTTTCCCTCGTTGTGATTTTTAGATGCATGGTTTTCAATGAGGGAAGATGACTGTAGTTAACTGCTAAACAGCAGCTGAAGTGGTCGGGGTCTTTGGCAGAAAGTGAGTCAGGATTCAAGAAGGTAGTGGCAATATTTAAAAATTTGTATCTTTTCCTGTATTGAACAAAGAAATCTTTAGACAGCTTGTGGTGTGAAGAAGTTCCCTCTACCTCATGAATACATCAGTGGAAGTGGAGGAGATGGGTTTGTTAGTTCTCCTGGGTGTTGTGGGAGAAATCAGTCTTCCAGTATCCGAGATCTCAGAAAAGGCCGAGGGCAACTGCTCGTATAGAAAACCCAGTCCTGTACCACCACCTGAGAAGATGTGGTGAATATGGCAGCCACAAATGAATCTGAAAGGAAAACTACCTGCTAGGCTTGCAACTCAGGCCACCTTTACAGTGTGGAGGAGGTAATTAACAGCATGTAGCAGCAGATTCTTTTGCAAGTAGATACATGTGTGCAGGGCCTGGCATCACCTTTTCCGCTAGCATCAACACTTCTCAGCCCAGCTATGCAGGTGCCATCCCTGGGATAAACTTCCCTGATTTGGCATTCAGACTGGAGTTGTGTGCCTGCAAGGGCAGCCTCAGTGCACAGGCTGGAAGTATCTCCTACCTTCTGCATTTGCACGGGTTCACTTAACCATGGCATTTGAGACACTCACTGCCTACCTTCATGGCTTACTACTGTTCCTCAGAAACTACTCTCTCCAAGATTTTTAGCAAACCAGATGTAATTTCACATCTCCACATCTTGGCCTCCTCATTCTGGACTCCTTAGTCCTATCTGATGTTCCTGACTCAAGGCACCAAAGTTTGTATTTAGGCAGCTGAGACACAAACGTTATGAGAGGGCAGTAGCCTCTGGGGGGAGGAATGCAGCAGATCAGAAAGGACTTCTACCTGTCTCTGTAAGCTGGCATAGCTCATCTGCCCTAAGACAACCCCCAAGACTGGAGGCAAGGATGCAGGCAATCACCTTGTACCATCTTCCAGAAGGCCAAGCAGCATGTCAACACATCGACGCTCAACCGTCTCCTGAAAGCTCTTCAGCACAGGGCAGCTTGGCAAACTGTGTGCCTGGAAGGAGAAAACATAACCTAACAACAGGGCTTGCCCCTTTTTGAACCCAGCCTGGAGCTACATAGATGACTGCCCACAGAAAACAGCTGTTCATGTCACAGCATCAGTACCACAATATTCATCTGAGGAGTTCTAGGATAGTTTTAAACACAAATACTTGCTTTCTCTGTGTAGCAAAATGGTGGACTCTTATTTTTGAGGATACATTTCTGTGTCAAGAACGTATACCAACTTGAGCTATTCAAGTGACAGCTAGACCAATTACCATTAGCTCCAGCAAAACAGAGGTGATATTAAAGGGGGTACAAGTATGCTCAGCTCCCTTCCAGTAGCAGAAGCAACCTGTCTCATGCAGAGTATGCTGGAAGCAGGATTAAGATGACTGTTAGGTGCTAAATGCCAGAAAAGGAAAAACACTTTGTAATGGGGTAAGGATCAACTGCTCTCTTGGCTCTATTTCACTACACTTGAAAGAGACACTGGATTTCAAGATAAGAAATAAATACTGGAGGTGGGTCTTCATCCATCCTACAGCAAGGCTGACTCCACATCTCACTTTTTAAATAGGCCATGCTAATTCTATAAACATTCTGGATTGCACAGAAAGGTACTGTAGTAGCACTGGTATTGGTGGGTGCTGGCACTCTGGTTTCTTCCATGTATGTGATAAAGTAATGTTTCTTTCCGTGACAGTGCAACAGATGCACCTCGGCTCACCTGCTCAGCAAGAATGTTATCAAGAAAGAGAAAAAAATCCACGGACTGATCACCATCAATACCCATCTTCTCCTTAATTAATTTCAAGTCATCAGAGGCATCTTGCTGTTGCAGAGCATTCTTCATTTTCAGCCTGTCCAGGAATTAAGAAAACAAAAACTTCTCAGTTTTTCAGATTTTCCTACTTTTTTCTTTTCTTTTCTTTTCTTTCTGTCACCCCAGCCCAGCAGATCTTTCTCATGTCACTGAAAGGTAGAAGAGATAGGATAGAGATACCCCTTGTAAAATACTGAGGGATTCTTGATGGTGTGAGTCTCAGTCACAGTGTGGACACTGTGTCCAGATGTGAAGGACCAGAGTTGGCTATTTGCTCTCACAGAGGTAGGGGAAAAAATTACTAAGGTGAGATGTGAACATCTCAGAAGTGGTTCTCATAAGCAAGGGCTGTGTAGTAGTTAACAGATCTGGTCATACTGGAACACAAGTCTATGTCTTCAGGGAGCAGCCTTTAGCTGCCTCATCAAAGGAGAAGGGGTAGAAGCTTTCACAGAATCACACAGAATCACAGAATCCTAGGGGTTGGAAGGGACCTCGAAAGATCATCTAGTCCAACCCCCCCTGCCAGAACTGATTGCTGTATGGTGTGGGAAAATGGAGATACTTAAGATACTTCTAGCATAAATTCAGCTCCTGCTTTGTTAGAAGCCCTTTTCCTCTTTACACTGTAAAGATTTTTGAAAAGTTTAGCTGAGAATATCCATGCTGGCCACGTACTTCAAGCAAAATATGTTAGATAGGTTTGATCTGTTGGGGAGGAGATGGGAAAGTTTGCCTTTTATGTTTTTTAGGAACAGCTCTAGTTTCTATTTGAAATAAAATGTGCTAGAAGTTCTGGCCTAGAGGTGTAGGCATATAGGTAGCCTGTAAACTGAGGCAGCACTTGGTACTACATCTTAAAAAAATCCACCTTGATGCAGTGACAAAATGTGAGCAGTTGTTGAACTAAGGGGAGCAGAAGAACTTGGCAGTTTACTCCCCTTTTGAACAGTTGCTGTTACAAGAGGAGGCTGAATGTGGGCCATCACTTCACCACTGTCAAGAACAACCCTTTGCCTGCAGAGTCAAGCATTATATACACTGTAATACATTTCCTTCTCCTGTTCTGTTTCCAACCCATGCCCAGCCTGGCCCAAGTATTTTGAGTAGTTGACTCTGCAAACGTGTTCATTCTATGTGGGATGTTCCTTATTTTACTTCATTAGTATTTGTTAAATGTCAAGGCTGAATGTATTTTAATTTCTTTAAGGTGTAAACGTGACAGGAATGTTATAATAACCCCCCGACCAGAAATTCAATATAAAAAGGAGGCCCAGTATGTTCGCACTTGAATAGTGTGTTAAGGGATGTAGATTGCCCTACAGCAATGCCATGGAATAGCTGTAGAGTAGCTAGTAATGAGTGTATGCTAGTCACAGACTAAATTAAATCGGTCTTTCAAGAAAAAGTCTCTTTTTTTATTCCTGGTGCCACTGTTTGGTATATTTGACTCTGCTCACCCAGTATTTTATACAACTAGCTAACCATTCCCTAAGACCAGTAAGTGGCAGGGGAAGAAATTGGGAAATGGGAAGAAAACATGCTGTTTTAAATTACTACTGTTGAAATAGCAGTGAAATCATATGGGGAGGTTTGCCTGGTAATTACCTGGTCAAGTATTTCAGGCGCTGACAGCTGACGTAATTGGGGTAGAGGATTTCAGAGCTTGCTTCATCAGTGACAATGACAACAGGCCCTATGGAACGAAAAGGAAGCTTCTGTGATCACTAGTGCATCTGTGTGTCTTTAGATTGCTTTAACCACTCCCAGTCTTTGTACTCAAGTCCATCGCTGTCAAGTGGCAATTTCCCCTGACAACACCAGCCACTGTCCTTGTTTCTGTGCACCCAGCACTTAATTCCACAAGGATATCTGCTGTTCACCTTGTAAAGCTTTCAGTTGTGTGTTAATTTTTTCTAGTGTTTGTATATGACAAAAACTAGTTCATGGTCATGAGGTGTAAGGAGCAAGTCACTTTTGCTATTAGATCCTGGAACTGAATAAAGAGGGAGCACAGGCAAGATTTTCAAAGCCAAGAATATTTCTAGGATACAGAAGTAGTTGTCAACTGCAGGATACAGCTGAAAGTTGCTCCAGATACTGAACTTGTGAAGGATCTTGGTATGCATCTGACAGACACTTGGGTTTCTCTGAGAAACTTCTTCCAAACGTGCACCTTGTGAACGTTGGGTCTGGAACTTTTTGCCCTTGATTCTCAAGCAGGTTAATGCTAACCTCCTCAGTAGCTCTGAAACTTGAGCATTCATGGCAACAGATCCAAGCTGAGAATTAGTAGAAAACTACACAAAGAGATGGAGCAAGTGACAAATTGATAAAGAACATACAGAACCAGGAGAGTATGGGTGAGAAGGCCAGGCATGAAGAACCAGGGAAGCAGTGACAACCATGAGCCAGGGAGCACTGAGGGGTAAGCAAAGGAGTGTGCATCTAGGGGAGACTGGGAAAGGAAAGCCACTGGTCAGAAGTGTCACCAACCTTCTTTCTGCTGTTGGAACAGCCCAGCTAGA
Organism: Calypte anna; assembly: GCF_003957555.1. Lineage (NCBI taxonomy): Eukaryota > Metazoa > Chordata > Aves > Apodiformes > Trochilidae > Calypte > Calypte anna. Next base: position 94,031,596 of record NC_044244.1, read on the forward strand.
AGGCACCGTGTTGACTCCAGATTCCGGAAAATATTAGTGGAACGGATGCTGAAAGAGAGAAAAGAGATTGTGAGGTAGTACTTTTTCCTTCACGCTGATGCTGTTGCAGCTGGGGAGGACTTGCTAGAAGTGAGGGTTCTGTTTTAATTGTAGCTTTGGAATCCTGAGATGGGATTCATCTTGCCTTACTATACCTATCTTAAAAAACAAACACCTATATGTGAACTGCCATTTAACTTCCCCTGAAAGACAGCAGAGGTAGGTGAAAAATTGGTGCTTCTCTGCTGTGATTTTTATCTCATACTAAATTAGACACTCCCAGCATTACTGATGTGAGCAGCGGGAGTGCACTTTGTCTTGCTGAACTTTAGCTATGTAATTTACAGGGAGTTAAACTGTGGTCCAGAAAGACCTGTATCTCTTCACTCACCATAAAGCACATACTACCACTGTCAATGGCTAAAGGCAGGGTGAGATTATGCTGTCCTTAGCATCCCTTTTGGGACTGCCAAGAACTAGCATGCTTTGTGTCATAAATGAGTTCTTGTACTGAGCTCTGCAGCCTGAGCAAAAATTAAGACCAGTGGCCAGCTAGTCTGCTATATGATGGAGCAGGTATGCTGGACTGAAAGTTCCCCTAGATCCTAAAGTTCCCCAGGGCTACTTGTTAGGGGGGAGGAAGCAAGAGAAGATTCTGAAGGGAAATGAGAGACTCACAAGACCTCAGCAGGCTTAAATACTGGGGAGAGAAAGTTGATTTCTTCCACATAGCGTCTCCTCAGCCTTTCCCCCAGGGCAAACATCTGTCGCATCCCTACTGTTGTCAGCTGTCCTGCAATTACACCACCCTAAGTGCAAAGAGAAGGAAGGGTCTCTACTGTACGATAGAAGTAAGCAAGCCTACAGCAAGACACACTGAGAGACAGCCTCACCCTGAATGTAGTCTTTTTGTATTCCTTGTCATCAGGTGAAGGGGGTTGAGGCCCTCCATTTAGGTCAGTCACCATGTAATCAAACTTAGTCCAAGCAGGGACATCTAAAAGAGTGGGATGCCATTCCACCTGTTTCAAAACAAACAAATGGTGCTTCAATGGGAAAGGAGGACTTTCAGGAGCATTAAGCAAGTGCTGGGGCTGTTACTGTGTGCTGACATGCCAATAAGACAACACAGATCCAACTGATCTCTTCATGCAGCACATGCAGCAGTGACAGCAGTGCTGCATCCTGGACTTGCTGATCTGCTGTGTATCATGCACAGACAGATGCATTCCTTTCCCCCCCGGAGAACCTGTAGGAAGTCGCTGTTGCTGCTGTTTGTTACGCACTGCAAAGCCTCATTAGCAAACTACCAGAGCTAATAGCTGCCGGCCCCAGGGGCTGCCACGGTGGGGGCGATGGATCAACCGCAATGACACGGAGGCAAGTTAGGGCATATTCGGCGAGTGTCTGCTGTAAGGTGCAGCGCTGTGGAAAGAGCTCAGCGCTGGGCCACAAGCAGCGAAGCCCCCGGGAGCAGCAATGACCGGTGCTGCAGCACCCTGGGATGCCCATCCCTGCGTCTCTCCTCCGAGGGCTCCCAGCAGAAGCAGCGGCAGCAGAGTTCATGTTTCCCCGCTGCCATCACCCGTCCCGCTACCGTGCGGTGGGACCACGCTATTGCTACTCTACTTGAACTTCCAAGTTCCCGTGTTTACCCCAAACTTATTCTCGGTAGTGCCTTGGGAAGGGAAAACAAAAACCAAACACATTTACGAGCTGACGGAAGCGAGGCAGCAACCAACCCTGCCGCAGCCTCGGCACTCCGCCCCGCCTCGTCCCGTCCCGCACGGTCCTCACCGGCTCTGCCACCGGGAGGGGCCGCAGCGGGGTGCGTGCCCCGTGCCGGTAGACAACCTGCACCAGCTTCAGCTCCAGGTCCCGCCGCTCCCCGCTGCCCCGGACGCCGTCGTATTGGGCGGCGGCCGACGCTCCCCTCCGCCACTGCGCCCACAGGGCCAGTCCGCCCAGGAGGCCCAGACGGGTGCCCCAGCCCATCGCGGCGCCACTGTCACTGCCGGCACACGGCGGCACCGCCGTGCCAGTCCGAGGTGCAGGGGCCCACGGGAAACGAAGTCCCCTCGCCGCTTCCCAGGAGCAGCGCTGGCGGGAAGGCGGACTACAGCTCCCAGCGGGCGCCGCGCCGCGCCGTGGGGCGGGCTTGCCGGGGAAGCCGGCTTGAGGGGCTGGGTGCGCCCCGACGGGAGGCCCCGGGACAGGTGGAGCCCGCGGTGCCTCTGCCCCAGGGCTGCCCCGCAGCGGCCGCCACCGGCAGCTCCCCCGGGAGGTGGGTGAGAGCGCGGAGCTGCGCTGCCGCCCTGCGGCCTGGATGCCGCCTGTTGTATCTTTTAAATTTATTTTCTGTGGGGAAGCGGCTCGACGACTGCGTGCACGGATTCCCGAGAGGGAGGAGTCCTTATGGGCTTCTGTGTTTCCCTCACGGGTTTTCCCACCGACGCACACTTGGCTCCCGGAGCGGGGCGTTTAGGTGGGAGAGCCGGCGGTTACCGAGACGTTGAATTTGGTACCGAGGGAAGAGCTTGTGAGGAGGGAGAGAGCCCCAGAGTCCCTCCCCTCTTGGTTCTTTATCGTCCCTCCGGTTCACAGCCTCTCAGCACGGCACCGGGTGTGGAGGGAAAGTTTTGGGGAGAGGAGGGAGGATGGTGTATTCAGCCCAAATCTCATAGAGGTCCTGTCACCTGTACGCAGCACTTTGGTCTCTAATCGGCCCGTGGGGTGGTATCACGAGCAGTGGGAGAAACTTCCCGGTTCTCTCCACTTCCATATAGCTGAGGAAGGGAAGAGCACTTTACCCCTATAGTTTGTTCCTTTCCCTGCCAGTACTGGCTCACCCCTCAACCTCACTAACGCAGGTTTGCAATGTGTTGATAAATGTAGCGACAGCATTTTTATTTTTTTTTTACATTCTATTTTAAATGAGGACTTTTTCCGTTGTGAGTTTATTAAACAAGATCTGATTCAGTTTGCATGGCCGGATGCACAACGCTGTGAGGGGAGCAGTGGGCCTTGGCTTGCCCGGCCTCTCCTTCCCACCACAGCTTTGGGAGCTGCCAAAACGCTGCCATGACCAGGGCTGGAGATGAGCTGCAGCACTGAGGTGGGTGAAGGCACGGCCCAGGCTGGGGGAGGTTCATCCTTGTTTGTGACACTGAAGCTGCCTCTTGGCATCCCCCAGCAGCACTGTGTGAAGCTGTCCTGGGGGAATGTGAACCCAGTCCCTGGAGGTGTACGCTCCACTCCTCACTTCTCCAGACCTTGCTTCTCTGCTGTCCTTGTGAGATTCCACCTGGAGTACTGTGTCCAGACCTGGAGCCAACATAAGAAGAACTTGGAGCTGTTGGAGTGAGTCCAGAGGAGGGCTACAGAGATGATCAGAGGGCTGGAGCACCTTTCCTATGAAGGCAGGCTGAGAGAGTTGGGGCTGTTGAGCCTGGAGAAGAGGAGATGCTGGGGAGACCTTGTAGCAGCCTTCCAGTACCTGAAGGGGCCTACAGGAAAGCGGAGAGCTGGGGAAGGGCTTATTAAAAGGAGATGTAGTGATAGGACAAAGGGTAATAACTTTAAACTGGAAGGGGTAGATTCAGATTAGACATTAGGAAAAAATGCTTTACTGTGAGGATGGTGAGACACTGGAACAGGTTTCTCAGGGAAGTTGTGGATGCCCCCTACCTAGAAGAGTTCCATACCAGGCTGGATGGGGCCTTGAGCAACATGGTCTAGTGGGAAGTGTCTCTGCCTATGCAAAGGGGATTGGAACTAGATGATCTTTAAGATCCCTTGCAACCCAAACCAATCTATGATTCCATGATCTTTTCCTGGGGGCGATGTACAGGACCAGTGAGTATATAAAAATTATCTCTTTACCAGTGGTATTTAGCATTTTTCTGCATAGTAGCCATTAAGTTTGATGTATGTGAAAGCTAGAGAGCTGTGTGTTCTTAAGCCTATCTTGGACATTATAAAGCAATTGACTGGTTCTTGTCTCCTTGGTTCTTATGAACCTTCTTCAAGGTTTGGTGGTGATGTCACTCTTGCATAAACAGTTCTGTCACGGTTTAACACTGGCCCGGCAATTAAACCGAGTAACAGACGCTCTCTATTACTCTCTCTCTCTCTCCTTGATAGAGAAAGGAGAGAGAATAAGGGAGAGAGACTTATGGGTTGGAAACTAAACTACACAACTTTAATAAAACAGTAGTGATAAATAGGTAAAATTACTAAATATATACAAATATACAGGAAAATGGAAACCACATTCCTCCCCCCTCTCCCCCAATAACTCTCACGTCACCACCGAGGCTGTAGGGCAGCCCTGGGAAAGTCCAGGCTGGACTCCTGGAGTCGGCAGCAGTCGGGAACCGGAGGCAGGAACACACAGATATGGGCTGGCACGGATCAGGACCACAGGCAGATGAACAGACAGGATCCTTCCAGGATGCCGGGTGAAGGAAGGGAAGCAGGAAAAGATCTGGCTCGGCCCACGTGATGCCTCAAATTTATACTGAGTGTGACGTATATGGGATGGAATACTCTGTTTGGTCAATTCTGGCATCTATCTTGTCCGTTCCTCCCTAAAGGAGGGTTCAGGTGGGACCTCTTTACTCCTTCTGGAGGGTAAAATGTTTTCCTTAGAGCTGATAAGAGTCCTTGGCTCTGCATACCAGTCTCTAGCAGTAACTATAAACATCAAGTGTTATCAGTCCTAAAAGCACACACACTGTATGAGAAACTTGCTGTTAATTTCAGCAAATGCAACTACTTACAAGGGACTTAGCTAAAAGCAAAAGTACAGAAACAGAAAACCACCTTTATCCTGGCCCAAACCAGGACAAGTTCTTTTATCAGGGAATAAGCAGTTTACTAATTCCTTTGACCACATAGCTTGATTTACATTTATTAGGGATTGCTGTGTTCCCTCTTGCCTGGCTTCCTTCTTCCTAATATATATTTTATGCACCAGTACTCATTTTCTTGTAGGTTTGGGTCTCTCCTGGTTACACTTGTCCTCTATGTCTCACCTTCATTTCTCTTTACAGTTTCCTGCTGCTTTTCCTTTGGTCCCTTGCCAAAGGCACACCCTGGGTGACACAGGGGCCAAAGCTTGTTAGAAAGCCATACAGCCATGTCAGTGTTACAGACGTGTAACACTAGGGATGACACCAAAATTGCTGGCCTGGCACTGGTAGTCCCCTGCACCTTCAGAGACCCTTTGCCTGGCCCCACTGAATTCAAAAGCCCAGCACCCAAGGAAATGCTGACAGCCTGTAGGCTGCCTGTGCTGTCTGGGGCCAGTTGGGGCAGTGAGGATGAGAGGACACCATGTCTCGATCCCCAGCATACCTTCCTTTCTCATCTACCTCTTCCTGGTTCCCAGCTGTCCCACTTTCCATTTTTTCTGCTGCAGGCAATTAAGAAAATTCTGTAAAGAAAGAAGATAATTTCCCATGAGGTCACCCTGAAAGTAAGAGGAGCTCTGTGTGAATATACGTGGCATGGGTGCCAAGCTGATAGCTGGCTTGGAAACCAAATCCTTTGAATGTCAGTTCTGAGGGTGCTTTTATCTGTCTCTAGGAGTGGTACCCAGCACTGCTTCAAGCAAAGCTCACAGGACCTCTGGCATGAGGAGTGGTGGCAGGAGGCACCAGAGGAGTCACAGGCAGCTGCTGCATGCAAGAAACCGGGAAAGGATGAAGAGGCAGTAGGAGGGAGAGGATGATGACTTGAAAAAAGGCCAGAGGCAGGAGCTGCAGCAGGTGGTAAGATTTTGGCACAGCCACCAGGATGTGCAGGTGGAGGGATTTGGTGATCTCCTTGTGTCTCTCACAGCAGTGTTGTTCTGTTACCTCAGTTTTTTAAGCTTACAGCATGTTATACACAGAGACACGACCAGAGCAGAAAGAGAAGGAAAAAAATATTTTGGAAGCCAAGAAAATAACAAATGGAGGAATTAAGCCTAAACCTTGGGTTGTTGCAGAGTCAGGGGTGCAAGGATGCTGAGGAGAAGAGGGAACAGGAAAATGTAGTTTAGGGGATGGATGGAAGGAGAAAGAGATCAAGAGGTGAAGTGACAGAAATGAGCAGAGGTGGAACAAGGAAAGAGGCTTACACTAAATTTATTTGAATTTCCATTCAAATGTTCTCAGTTCCTGTGAAGTTGTGAAGACTGGGACTGCAGGACCCCTCCTGGGGGTACTTGGCTGCTGCCAAACAGTGTTACTGTTGAGATACAGTTTAGAATATATACCATGCCACAGCAGGTGCATGCAATTAGAGCATAGCTCTCCAAAATAGCAGGAGGCTGTCAATTTTTTAGCAAATGGTGTTGCCCTTTTTTTTCCTTTGCCCAACTGTGTAGAAATTTATTCTAAGATGCATCAGAAGAATTTTCAAAGGACTTGTTATTTTTACCCTTCTGTTGCTTTTTGTGGCCAGACAAGGAGCAGAAGGCTATTCCAATGGCCATTATGGGTGAGCTTTGTTTCACTGGGGAAAGTTAATGAACTCTAATGAACAAGCAAAAAAAGGTTTCAGGAAATCTTTGTATCTGAAAGCAGAGTGCAAATTTCCTCCTAACTGGAATTTAACCAATTATAACAATTGTTATCTTTGCAAAGTATCGCAGTTGCCATGATTTACCTTTTTATAGTGTTTCACAAATACATAATTACATATGATAATTTTGCATGCACATCTTCATTTTCTTGAGGAGGAAACTGAGTCAGAGTGAGTTTCATAATTCAACCAAACCATGTAGTCATCGTGCGACTCATACATAGATAAGGTATGTGATCAGCAATCACAATTAGAGTTTTGATCTGTGATATGGTTGAAATTAAATAATGTGTAAGAAAATACCCACCAAAAAGAAACAATTTAGCCTGCTGTGGCCTACTGTTCTATTGTTTCATGGATCAGGCAAATGCCTCCTTCTTAAACAAAGGGCTAGAACTGTTGTTTAAATCAGAGTTTTACTATAAAATATCTGTGTGGTAGAGACACAGATAGCATTTGGACACCACTTAGGTAGGGAGGGTTCTTTTTTTCCCTGAATGGTAGGGGTCAGAAAATAGACATATATTGCCTTGGCTTCTTTGTTTCCTTCCCAAGTGATTTTTACTCAGCAAGGGGAATGGGCTGGAAAGGTTCTCCTGCAGCTGAGTGCAGCACAGGCTGCAGCTGTGCTGGGAGTCCTGGCAGTGATGCTGGCTGCCAGTGGCATTACCAGGCTGGTGTGCCTGCCCACAGTGGGACACACACAGCCCGTGCCAAGCATGACGTCTTCCAGCCCCAGCCTTGTGGGGCACGTGCCTCTTTTGGGGCAGTGTTGTGTACTATGTGGAAGGCATTGATTATGTCCCTGTGGCCAGGTACTTTGCTTGCTGGAGCTGCTTCTGGGTGGGGTGCCTGCTGCTGTGCTCTAGCACTAAGTGTTTTTCTATCCTCCCAGTCCCTTCCTATCCCATTCTCTCAAAACGTTTCCATGACCCACTGTCTAGCTGAGTACAATTAAAGTGCTGCTTTTTGCTTTGGTCTCTTTTAGTGACTATGGCTACAGAAATGATGGGTGTTGTAACTGTCCACTCCTGCAAAATAGGCAAGAACACGTGCAATGCTCACGTTCAAAATCACAGGTTGCTTTACACTGTGGACTTGAAAGGCTTTCGTCATTCCCATCTGTAGAGGTAATGACCATGTCTCTGTGACCTGAAAGGATTGGTGACCACAGTGGCTATTATAAACTACTCAGTCTGGGCACGTAAGCTGTGTTGTGTTCACAAAGAGCAGAAATTTATTTATAAATTGTTTGAGTGCGCTGTATTGGTTCCTGTGGAGCTGTATCACTCTTGTCTACTCCAGTCTGTCTGTCATTGTGAACCTTGTAGCCAGCTGCCTTGTGAGCAAGGCGCCTGGGGAAATGGAAGGAATGTTTCCACTCCTAATTTTTGTGATCCTTTGGGGTGGAATCAGCAAAAATAAACTCCTAAATACCACCACAGACCAAGCCCTCCCTGCTAGGCACTGTTCATGGTACAGATGTACGTATCTTGTCTCCTTTTCTGCATGCTTTCACATCAGCAGTTTACCTTCCAGCAGTGAAATGGTGTGTGTCAACACTTGCAGGTTGTAATTTTATTTCTGAATTCCTGCAGGTTATGTGGAACATTCCTGGAAGTCAGCATCGTGGTGTTTAGGATTGGTATCATGAGGGCATTTTTTGAGATTTTATACTGTAGATTTTAGGAAAAAGGTATCAGTTAGTTGTTTCATGTCCCTTTTGCCTGAGACCACACGATTTTGCCTGAGACCACACGATTTTCCCTCTTCCTTTTAAATTAAGATTTGGGCATTTGGCCAGTGTTGCTGTGGCAGTGGAGAGCTGGAAGCTGGCTGTGTGCTGGGTGACATACTGATTGACTGAAGGTTCATCTCCTGCCCTGTAACCTCATGCAGAAGATGTGTTCCCTGCCTTCTGTTTTTCTTTTGTTCAAACTTTGTCATCCTAAACTGGATGATGCCTACAGCCATCTGCTGCACTTGGTAGTCAGCGGCATCATGCCGACTCAATTATGCGCCTCTCTGGGATAACAGCAAGCCAGTTTTCCCTTCAACATTGAAAGAGTGTTTTTCCCATGCAAATGAAGGCTGAGACAAGTAGGAGTCTCCAGAAGCAAGCTGGATAAGCTGTTCCCAGCCATGTCAGGTGGACTCTCCCTGTCTGTGTGGTGGAGCTGGCTGGATGTGGTGGGACAGCTGCCAGTCTTTCACTGTGGCTGAGATCCTGCATCCTGGGGCTTGGTGCTCTGGCATGATGGCAGATGTGCTCCTCTCTAGCAGCATTTGACCATTTGGCACTTTTAATCTTGACCGCTTTCTTTTGCTTCTTGTGGATATACATTGTACCAAGTGGTTAGGGATGATATGAAATTAGAAAGAGGTGGTGTACATGATTACAATTGCTTTTTTCTAAGCACTCAGGGGAGAAAGGCTACAAAGAAATAATTCTGAGCCTTACAGTGAGTTCCTAGAAAAGTGAGTTGTTTTATTATGTTTTCATACTCACACAGAAGTAACCAAACAGTAGGATTTTTTGTGTGTGATGCAACCTGTGGCCTCTGTCTTCTTCCTGTGGTGGGCTGAGGAGACATGACTGGAACCTGGGGTAAAATATTATCCTTTTATTTTACTGCATACTTATATTAAGCTTTGACACTCCTGGGCTGCTTCCCGTTTTCTTCTTTGCCTTCCTTGTAGGTGGTGGACCCAATGGTTTTCAACTCACTGTCATCCATAGTGTCTGTTTGAGTCCATGTGGGCTGCCCATAGCACTCTGATAATTTTTCCCTTCAGTATATACTCCTTGTTGTTATCTGAGGATGGGGGTAAGATGAAATGGTGGGGAGCTAAAAGAGAGGACATAATCTTTGTCACAGGGGACTATGCTATTTACATTCAAGACATTTCTGGCCCCACCAGCTGTTCCATGTGTATTATTTTCAGAAGGGCAATAATCCATAGGAGGTCAGGAGGGTGGAATTGTGTGAATATGTCCGGTGAAGGAGATCAAAACACTTGGAAGTCCTCAGGCCTCATCATGACAGGGAGTCAGGATCCCAGATGATTATGGCTTGTAGACTGGGAGAACTTAAGGAGGGCTCTGAATGTACTGCTTGTATGGCTAGGAAAGACTGCTTAGCTGGGCGTTTTTTAGCTGTTTTCAAAAATCATCTGTGTTTACACTGCTGTCAGGACCACCTATTCTTTTTTGAACAATATATATATGTGTCTGTACATATATTGCTGTATTTCTGCACTTATTTTTAGCTCTTTCTGGGAACCCTGACAGGTTTGAAGATGCTGTGGATTGTGAGTGGTGCCTGGCGGCATTGCTCACATTGACAGTTGTCAGAATATCCACAATAAATCCATGGTTTCAAAGGCTTATAGTGCATCCTTCTATTCTTGGTCCTGCAGTTCTCATATCTTGGAAAAAAATTCTTTTTTAAAAACTGCATTTTCCCCACAGGTTTGTGAAAATCAGTTTTGTTGGCCTAAACCAGAGTTTTTTTCAAAGTAGACGTTGAGTAGTGCCACTTTATTTTTCAGTGCCTAATTGCAAATGTGTGGCAGGTCTCTGTAATATGTTTCACATGGTCAGATGGAGAAACTATTTTGCATATCTGACACAGACACTGGAAAATATAAATCAGTAGGAAGCCAACTGCAGTTGGCCCCTCACCATCAGCTATAAGGAAACACAAAACCAGCTGAATTATGGAAGAGGCTGGGCAGTCTCCCAGTTTGGTGTGATACCAGTTGTAGAATTATAGGGTGACTGCTCCTCATATCAAGAACTAGCAGAGAGATAAGACATGCTATGGTTTTTTTTATATTCATAAACAAATGACATAAATGATGCTATTACATGCAATCAGCAAGAGAAATCCAGTATGAATCAGCAGCTGATGATTTTATTGAAGAAATATACAGTTATCTGTTGCTTGCTTATGGTTCGTATGTCCATTGAGTCTTCATTCCATGCATTCAAAGCAGCTCAGAGTCTTTAATCTATACCATTCCTCAGTGAAGTCGTACACACATCATTACAGTGTCTAGAGTTTACCCAGGAGAGACAGTGTTGTGAGGAGATTTAATGGTGGGCCCTGGTGATGCCACGAATTCATGGCAAAACAGAGAGCAGCACACAGGAACCTGAGTCGTACATCTGTTCTGACAGGACTGAGCTGTATCTCTTCTGAGAGTTTTCACAGGTTCTGAAAGCTGCTGAAATGTTAGCTGCAAGTAGTACATTTGCATGCAGATGGCAGGTGCTAATTCAAAACATGAAGGTAATGAACTTATAACTGGGTCCTGACACACAGTGGGAATTGCAGAGAGAGCACTGGGAACTTGAGCTGAATCAATGTCAGTGTAATTTCACATGCAGCGTTCAGCAGGCCATTCAGACTCAGATTATCTGTTGGCAGATGGGAATAACACTTAGTCTCTGCCTCACCAGGAAGGCTGTGTGGTAGAAAAGTACATGCAGAAAGATTTGTATATGCTAAGCTCAGCTGTTCTTCAAGCTATATTAGTAGTTCTTTGAATAAGAAGGATATGACCTTTCCATCAGGTCTTGCATGACCTCATGATTACAAAACCACTGCTACTGCAAAATGGGAATAGTCCTGTGTTGCTTTTGTGCATGTTGTGTGGGTACACCGTGGTGCCTTATCTGTGATTTACTGTAACTCCGGACACAGAGATTAAATTTCTTTATCCTCCTTTTTCTTCCTCTGCAGCTGATTTTCCTTTTCATATCATGTTTGGGGGTTTTTTTTTTGTGTTTTATATCTTTTTTTTTGATGTTTTTTTTTCTTTTTCTTTTTTTCTGGTTCCCTTGTCCACCTCTTGTCTATCTCAGGATATTGCATTCCTGTAGGATCTCAGCATCTCCTTAGCAGGAGTGCTCAACAACTATTGGTTAATGAGAAGCTCAAGATGAGCCAACAATGTGTGCTTTCAGCCCAGAAAGCCAATCCTGTCCCGGGCTGCATCAAAAGAAGCGTGGCCAGCTGGTCAAGGGAGGTGATTCTTTCCTTCCACTCCACTCTCATGAGATTCCATCTGGAGTACTGTGCCCAGTTCTGGAGCCCCCAGCATAAGAAGAACTTGGAGCTGTTGGAGTGAATCCAGAGGAGGGTCACAAAGATGATCAGAGGGCTGGAGCACCTCTCCTATGAAGACAGGCTGAGAGAACTAGGGTTGTTGAGCCTGGAGAAGAGGAGGTCCCAGGGAGACCTTATAGCAGCTTTCCAGTACCTGAAGGGGCCTACAGGAAAGCTGGGGAGGGGCTTAGTAAAAGGGAATGTAGTGATAGGACAAAGGGAAATGGCTTTAAAATGGAGGGGTAGATTTAGCTTAGATATTAGAAATTCTTTACTGTGAGGATGGTGAGACACTGGAACAGGTTTCTCAGGGAAGTTGTGGATGCCCTCTCCCTGGAAGAGTTCAAGGCCAGGTTGGATGAGGCTTTGAGCAACCTGGGAAGTGTCCCTGTCCATGACAGGGGTGTTGGGACTAGATGATCTTTAAGGTCCCTTCCAACACAAACCGTTCTGTGATTCTATGGTAATCATTTTTCAGATGGGAATTTCAAACAAAGAAAGACTCCAGTGACTTGCCTGTTGTCAGACATACAAAACATGCTGTAATAGGGACCTGAGGTCACTCTCCAAAGTTTCAGCTTAGTGCCTGAGCAACTTACCCAGACTCAGTGTTTTCTTTTGTTGCTCTTCTGATCCCATCTGGCTGTCAGCTGTGCCAGCCGGTGCTCCATGGGTATTCACAGTGCTGCCAGTTCTCATGTCTCAATTGGGAGTCATTTAATGCGGGTGACTGAGATTCCTTGAGAGGAGGAATTTGAAGTATCCCAGACAATGGCATGATTAACATTGGTTTTGTTGTACGACCGTTTTTTAATATTTATTTTAAAGATTGTTGACATACATGAGTTTTTCTAGGGCTTTAGTATCTGTTGTTTCAGCAACGAAAAACAGTCAGAGGCAAAACAGTCTTGGCACTACAGTTTAATATCCTTTCCTTGTAAGATAATAGAATAAATGGGAAGAGAAATATGTGATTTAAAATCATCAGTGACAGCAAGATTGTAAGAAAGGGACATCACAATGTTTTTCACGATGCATTTAGTGTTTCTGAAGAAATGATTCTTGGTAAAACATGACTGCAAGTCAACAGAGTCAACAAATCGGGAGTGTCTCCCTTAGTGAAAAACTTTATTACATGTTTTCTTACTCTCAGTTACTCTAATTTTAAGTGGAGAGCTAATGAGTATTGCTAAATGGATTGAAAAAAACACCAGCACCGTGGACAAAAATATAATAATTATGAACTGCAGTGTATCAACAGCAGCAATTTTTTCACAGATTTGTAGACTGGAGTGACCAATCTGACTGTCTACTTAGTGTAGGGGAGAGGACCTCAAACAGTAATTTCCAGTGGGGTCAGTAACTTGTGTTGGTACCAGTGCATACCTTTTTAAAACCCCATTGCAATAATTAGAAATTACCTCATCCCTAGACTGTGCTTTCCAATCATTAATTAAAAGAATAGTTGTCATAATAAGGGTGCTTCTCTTAGAAGAACAATGAGTTGTTGGAAATATTGTCCCCATTTTAAGTACTTGTGTAGCAAGGATTAAATTACTTCTAAATTTTGTCTGGGTCAGTGAAACACAGCAAGCTGTAGACTCCTATTGCAGTCCAGTCTGTGGTGGAGAGGTGCTGGAAGTAATGCTGGAGGTGGCATTTTGTGCAAGTACAGTGAAGCCAGGCCCAGCCATATGTGAGTCCCTGGGTCTGAGACACTGTGGATGTATGATGCTGTGATGTGTTGCATGCAGGAATGTGCACTGCAGCCTTGCTGCTTGCTTAGAAATACACACAGGGTGGTGCCTGCCCTGATTTGAGTTGTGGGGAAGAATGCTTCGGAAAGCTACACCTTACTTGTGCCATATGAAGCATGCTGTTCACCTTACCCCCAGGTATGCGCTGGAAAAGGAAAAGGGCTAAAGTAACTCAGCATGTGTGCTTCTGAGGGACTCCTCAAGGCCTTGGGCACCTCACTGTGCTGGCAGCTGTGATGTGCTTGTATGGCCAGGGTATGCATCAGCAATCAGTGAATATTGTTCTGAATTCTGTTTCATTCTTTATTACTGATGGGCAGCCTAGTGAACTTCCACAGAGAGTCCAAATTTGGCATTTATCTGGAAATGCCAGAGACAAAAGGAATCTGGATAAACTAGAAATATGGAAAGTATAATTGTATCCTAAGAAAATATGGGGTGGGGGAGGGAGGGAGCAATAATCCAAACCTAAAGAAAAAAGGTGGGAAAAGAGTTCTCGTGATCTGTAAGGGAAAAATAAATTGTAAAAAAAAATTTCCGTTTTTTCATTGGAATACCAGGTTCAAATCACATGTGCTTTTGGGTTTATGCAGTGAAGGTGATTGCAATTTCTACTGTACATACAAGTGCTTTCTTGAATCTGAGCTCAAGTGGAAGAAAAGCCAGGTGGGAGCTGAACATGGCCTCACTGGGCTACGTGATTTAGCAATGGCTAATTTTAGCCACTTGTTTCTGAAATGTCTTGCCCGTAGCCTGGCACCCATCAAACTGGTTCTGTCAGGAACACTTTTCAACCTCAAACTTTGTTCCCAGGCTGAAGAGCTGGCACAGCATTTACTTAAAAAACAAACCCAAACAAATAGCAGCAAGATTCTGACCTCAGGGTTGCCTCTCCCTGCTAATCTGATTCCTTTTAAGGGTAGGAGCTGGTGGCTAACATGATTTCTAGTGAAACCCTGTGTGTAGCTGAATATGAGCATGTTGGGTTTTGCTGGGGCTGCCATTAAACCTGACATGTCCTAGTTGCCCCTATCCAGTTCCTAGAAAAATCTCTTGATGTTTCTTTTGCTTTCTTTATATTGTCATATAGCTGGGCATCACCAACATGCCTTTTTAAGGTTAGGTTCATGTCTAACAAGAACTCTGTCATGGTTCTCTAACAAGAACTCTCTCATGGTTCCCTAATAGTTCATTTTGATCTCTAATGTGGCTCCATCTGTCCTGGCCCTTCCTATCTAAATTAACCTTACAATAAAGAGGAGCTCCTGAGACACAAAACCCATCTGGGGTAATCCCTGAGCATCTTGCTGGTGTGGTCTGACCCTGAGAGATGGAGATATCTTCTCAAAAAATAACAGTGGTCTGCAGAGAGCTGGGTCTTGCTCCTGCAAATGCTGCAGCAGGGTTGTTGCCTCACAGGATCTTGTCGTGGAGCAGAATGACACATACAGAACTCAAAAAAGAAAAAAGTGCCTAATCTGCTAATAAGATGTAGCCACCTCAGGGGAGGAAACTGGCTTAGTGTAGCAGTCCTACAGGCCTTGGTCCAGAAATAATTTTAAAGTAATACATAAATATTGCAGTTTTTTGTGTTTTGCTGCCTGGGTTTCTCTGGAGGAATAAATTTTGCCAGCCAACATAGTATGGTTGCTTTTTTTCATCCAGAGACTGATGGTTTTGTGTTAATAGGTAGACTGTGCTGCCTGGTGCAGTGAACTGCATGAGTGGATGGGTGAGTGTGCTTAATCCTGGCACTGCAGTGCCTTCATGGTGCTTTTTCTACTTTTCTGCTTGGGAATTGTAGAGCTTTATGATAGGGTGACGAAACCCTGTGTGCAATAGCACAAAATGGTGGAAAGCATTCACAGGGAGAAACTGCTGAAGGGCTCAAACCTTCCCATGGGAACTTCGTGAGCAGCTGAGAAACAAGGGTCTTTGGCATCCCTTACCCACATCCATCCTTCTGCAGGATTCTTATGTGGGCATCAAGGATTCCCATGCCTCGGGTGATGTCTAGGGACCAGTGGAAGGCATCTAAAAATTTGTTTGAAGTAACCACCATTTCCAGTGGCCAGTATATCATTGTTCTCCCAGATGTTTTCTATTACTGATCTAATGCATAACTGTCTTTAAAACATCTTTTGATATGTATTTATTTCACGTACTCTCCAGTGGAGGTGCGTTGTTTGGTTTGTGATTGGCAGGATTGGTTACACAACATTGTTTGTGCTTTCTGATGGCTAAAGGAGCACACAGATGCCTCTGGGGTGGATATTGGCCCACATGAATTTAAAATTTAGTTTTCATGACTGACATTCACTTTCTGAGAACTCTGCTGCCCGTCAAACTCAATTGCTCAAATGTCTGTGGGAAACCAGTGGTGGTATGTGAATGTGGTCTTGCAAATTGATTTAAAAAAATGTAGACCAATGTTCACTGAAAGAATAATGAAGCATTTCTGCATTATTTGGCTAGAGTGCATTTTATAAGCTCATTTGATCCTTTTTCTTTTTCTGTCCTCACATTTTCATTATAATGTTTTTTATATATATGCACATATATATAAGTATGTATGTATATATATATATATATATATGTTTTATATATTTATAAATATATATGATATTACAATTCTTGTGGCCCCCAGAAAGATTTTTTATCATCTAGACCATATAAGCAACAAACGCTTAAGACAAAAGCAAAACTATTAATTTTGCATTTCATAGTCACATCTAAAGTTTAGGTTTTCCCCTAAACAGTGTATCTTAAGAAGCTGTGACTCTCCATCCTCATTCTTAGCCCACCCACACCTCTGCTGCAGCTGGTAACTGTGTCATCAAAACGTTCTGCTTTATTCACAGACAGGTGCAAAAACTGGAATCAGCCCTGTACAGGTTTCCCTTCTGTAACCTCTGCTGGGAGAAGGTGACAAAAGGCCCTGGGATGGTTGGATCCCTCTGAGATGAAGCTCATAAAAAGCCCAATCATCCTTTTGGCAAGACTACACCATTGCTGAGAGCCTCCCCAGGGAGCAGCAGCAACAGAGGGGACTCCCCAAGGGACAGCAGTTCCCCTTGTGCCTGTGTTAGTCCCAGGCTTCCCAGGAAGCAGCAGCAGCGTTGTCAGGAGAGCTGCTCCTCCACAGCTCCTGTTGATGCTGGTGGTCAGCAGTGCTCCCCATGGATGCGGGTTGGGCTCCCTGCTACACTACACTGAGTTTTTGCATTGTGAATTACTTCATGCTGTGGCCATTTGCAATCCAGTCAAGCCTGCTTTCATTCCTATGAACACACAGTGCTTTTATTCTTTGGTTTTTGGGTCTTCTTAATTCCTTGATCACAGTGATATTTTGTGGAAAAGTGATTGATGGGAGACTGTGTAGTCTGGCACATTTTTACCTGTTGCCTTTTAAGTTAGCAGCTTTGAATTAGCTTGAGTGTTGCCTTGCTCACGTGTTCTGAAAGGAAACAATTCACTCAACCCATGTGCTCTAGATCAGACATTTCTTTTAAGTATTTCATTTGTCTCTTGGCCCACCCAGCAGTCCCACTATGCTTTCTAGAGAGAGGAGAGGGACTTAGAGTCATGACCTTGTCTTAATTCATTACTTTGTTAGCTTTGGCATTCTATATATTTTTAAATATAGCTTTTCCTTTTATAGAGTGAAGTATTTTTGTTTTAAGAGCTTACTGAAATAAACACACATTTCCCTGTTCTCCTATCTTAGGCTCAGCTCAGCAGCTGATCAGCACAAGGCTGTAGATCAGAACTGGCTCCTTCGGGCACCAGTTGGAGGGGGCAGTGGTGAAATGGTTTGAGGTGTGTTGACTATTAATATGACTGGGACCACATTTCTCTTAAATGTCAGTTCCAGCTGTTGCTGTAGAACTCACAGTTTTGCGTGGACCTCAGTGGATAAGACTCTGGAGAAAAGAGGTACAACAGCAGAATGAAAAGCTCTCGTGTTTTGGGATTTCCCTCCTCCCCCTTCCAGCTCCCCCCAAGCAATGTCTTGGTAATGCTGCCATTTAAAGGTTGGGTGGCTATCCAAGGGCTGAATTTAATATATAATGTTGATTTAGGTCCCAGCTATAAGATTGTTCATCCATCCATCTGGTACAAAGCAATAATACAAAATCTGTCTGAAATGACTGGCCAGATTCTCTGCTCACTGGCTGAAGTAAATGTGCTCCTACCATGGCATGATAGCCTGGCCAGCCTTGACAGTGGATTCCAAGAATCACAAATTTATGGTCTGTCAGCCACTGCAAATATCCATCCATCAAATATTCCCTGCTTGTTATACCTAGAAGATAGAACCAGGGAGGCAATAAGAAATGAGTAGGAGAGGGAGATTATCTCCTTTGATACATGTATTCTCTAAGCTGGGAGACAGAGAGCTGGGATGGTTGTACTCCTATGATCTCAAAGATCACCCAAACATCCCCTTTGAACAGGCTTGGAATGTAGAGGTCTGCAATGGCATAGAGGAGACCCTTATTCCCATTATTCTTTTTTTGCTATATCTTGCTCTCCAGCAGACTGTATCTCAGAGTTTTTAAAGTTTTGGTTCTTGCCAAAGAAGTTGGCAAGTTTATAAAACCAAAAAAACCAAAAGGTTTATAAAAAAGCCTAAAACCAGTTTATAAAACAGAGCCTGGATTAGTCCTTGAGTGTCCTATGGAACAGTAATACCACTCAATAGCCAAGTTTTCCAAGGTGAGGTACTCAGTGTGTACCTCTCCCAGCAAGGTGCACTTTGAGGGACAGGCATGCTTGGGGCTGTGCGGGTGCCAGTTAAAAACCCGATGCCTGTAGGACTAAGCCTGCATCCTTGCTGCATTATGTGGCTGCTCAGGTGACATCTTTCTGGGCTGGAAACCCCCAAACCAAGGCTCCTCTAAAATCAAGGTGCCCCTTCAGTTTCTAACAGTTAAGGATCAATGTGCACTCGCAGTCCAGAAAGCCAAACGTGTCCTGGGCTGCATCAAAAGAAACAGGGAGTTGGTCACAGGAGGGGATTCTCCCCCTCTTCTCTGCTTTTGTGAGGACCCCACCTGGAGTACTGTGTCCAGCTCTGGAGTCCCCAACATAAGAAGGACATAGAGGTCCTGGAACATGTCCAGAGGAGAGCCACTAAAATGATCAGGGGGCTGGAGCACCACCCCTATGATGCCAGGCTGAGGAAGTTGGGGTTGTTCAGCCTGGAGAAGAGGAGGCTCTGAGGTGACCTTATTGTGATTTCAAATACAAGAAGGGGGACGACAAGAAAGCTGGGGTAGGGCTTTTTACATGGGTGTGTAGTGAGAGGATAAGGGGAAATGGTTTAAAAGTTGAAGATGGGAGATTTAGGTTAGACATTAGGAGAAGATTCTGTCCTTTGAGGGTGGTGAGATGCTGGAACAGGTTGCCCAGGGAAGTTGTGGATGCCCTCTCTCTGGAAGTGTTCAATGCCAGGTTGGATGGGGCCTTGAGCAACCTGGTCTGGTGGGAGGTGTCCCTGTCCATGAGAGGGGGGTTGGGACTAGATGATCTTTAAGGCCCCTTCTAATCCAAACCATTCTATGATTCGTTCTATGAAAGGTCCTTGTCCTGTTGTCCTCATAAAATTCTGATTTAATTCTTTCTGTGTTCTCTCAGGCTTCTTGCTTGGACCCAGTATTTCACTGTTCTCCATTTTCCCAGTCTGCAGAGTCCCATGGGATTGGAGATTATGTGGAGAAAGGAAGGAAGGGCACTTCCTTTGGGTGGATGAGGGGGCAACCAAGGTCAGGAGGCAGCCTGTGAAAGTCAGATAATGGGAGCAAGGGTTGAATTTCAGAGGAGAGGTATCAGCTGGGGGAAGGAAAAGTTTTCTTTGGGCTGGGCAACTATGTCTTAAGGAGCTGAATACCCACAAGAACTCTGCAGAGATAGTTAGCAGTGGACTCAATTTCTCTCCAGACCTTGCCTCTTAAAAAAAAAAAAATAAAAAAATTCAGAGCCCTGTTACTGTAAAGACAAGCAGTCAGGTGCTCAGGGGACATGGTTTGCTGCCCTTTTCCTGCTCAGTTGGCTTTGTGGTGCAGGTGGCCTCTCTGAATGCAGAGGTGTGCTTGGGATGCAAGGAGGGAGTGTTTCCATTGCAAGAGGATGGAAACCCTGCTCTGGCCAGCTCTTTCCAGTCTTTCTTAGTAATACAGAGGCAGGCAGGGAGCTGGAGGGGGTTTCTGTTAGCCAGTCAATCAATCATTTTCTGATGTTTATATTTATCCCCCTGGCCGATCCCTCCCCACATCCTTGCCACTCTGGGCAATGGGAATTTTTGTGATCTCTGAGCAGCAGAGGCTGGAAGGCAGCCTGATTGATGCTAGCAGCTTATTCTCAGCCATGTGAGAAGAGAAACATCAACAAGGAGAGGTGGAGTTAGAACTTTATTAGGAGAAACCTAGGCATGATTGACTACAATCTCATGTTAAGGAGAGTACACAAGTCTTTTCAGGTTTAAAAAATACACATATATAAAACACCTTACAAACAAAAAAATGGTTGCCAGCCTGTGTGTGAGTATGTATGTCTGTGTACAGGGAACTGTACCAATACTACCTATGTGTCAGGAGCAAGGATTCATTATCCCTTTCTGTGGCCCCTAAGAGAGGGAATGACTCAGTCCCCTCATAAGCTGGTCCCAGGCCATTCACTCATGTAGTCCAGTGTTGGAAAGCTGTGGCCCATGCCTGAAAGGGCACTGCAGGGTAAACAACAGGGAGCAGCTTAGCTCTGTTTTACAATTCCCATTAGAGCGTGGATGACACTGCAGTGAGAAGTATCTGGAATGGAAGCTGCCTGTAGACCTCACCCATCAGACTCACTGTGCAGTGCTGGTTCCCAGTGGCTCCTCTGAGAGGCTACAGTAGTGGAAAGAGCTGGTCTGTGGGTGGTTTCTTATGCCATATGTGCTAGCGATGGAGTGGAGATGAAGATGACTTGATGGCAGAAGAGGGACATGCTGTGGGGACAAATATTTTGGCTTGCACTGTCTGGCAGGCTTGAGCACCCAAGAGCTGACTGCTCTGCAGGACCTGGAGAGGACTTGTTCCTTGAAAAAAATGCTGAATGGTTGGTTAGTGAGAGAAGAGACAAGCCATACCTCTTCTGTGGATATACAGAGGATCTTTTTTTGGCAGCTGGCAGCACCCTTTCAGCAGCATTCATGTCGTTTGAAATATGAGGATAAAAAGTGGAGAAATACTTCGATTCCACATGGTAATACCTCCTTTTTTTTTAACTTTCAGGATATTTATTCTCACAAGAGAGTTTCTATTTCTGTTAATGGATGTATTAGAATTGATGACATAAATGTCTTGGGAAGAATCCCTAGGCTTCATCAACTGGTCAACTAAGTTATATCCTCGGGCCCTTGGGCCAGTGGGCTATGCTGACTGAGGAATGGGGAAGGGATTCCAACATTAGAAATGAGGCAGCTGTGTGTGAGGGGCCACAAATGTCCTTGCCTATGGGGAAGAGTTCTATACACAGTGTCAAAAAATTCAAGTAGGTTTTATGGTATAGGTAAACGAGTAAAAATATCTGGACTTGGGTAGAGAAAGGGAGGAACAGAAAGAGTGAGAACAAAGCAGATGAGAAAGTCTTACAAAAAGCCTACCAGTGTGTTCCTGCTCCTTGCAGGAGAGTGATGCTTCAGCTCAGTATGATTGCCTAGCTGACGTAGCAAATATTGAGCAGACACCAATGAAGATGCAGGAGGGTTGAGCTCCAGTCAGTCTGCTGAGTACAGTGTTGCAGTGGAGACCTGCTGGGCAGTGTCAGGAACCTGCTGGCCTGTGCTCTACCAAGCCTTCAGTTCCTGTGGGTCCCATGATGAAGACCATCTTCAGCGCATGTCTCCTGGTGGCTGCCCCCGCGTGAAGATGTGAGAGGTGCTGTCTGCAACATGACAGTGTTCACTGAAAAGGAGGAAGAAGGTGTTAAATAAGAGAGAGGTTAGTGGCAAGAGCCTGGAGTCCGCTTTGCAGAAGTTTTGTGAAGTGCTGAGACCGCTCCTTCTCCTCATGCCCCCCGGAGACAGGTCACACAGATAAATCATCCGACCTGGCCTTGCTGCTGGCACGACTGGCCTTGCTGAGCCGGCGTTTCTCACTGAAGTAGTGCTCAGGGAAGGTGGGTGCTGCACATTCATTGGATGCCTCTGGACTCTCCGCATAGCTGGACTTAATGAAGGACCCTTCACCAGCAGCATCCTCCTGGCCGTGGACCCTCTCGGTGGCGAAGTTGGCGGTGTTCTGCTGAGATGCCATCTTGTTGCTGAAGGGACTGATGAACTTCCCGTTGGGACTTGACAAGCAGTGGTTAAAATCTGGTGGAGGAGTGTACATCTGGGCCCTTTCTACTTGTGGGGCAGACTCCAACCTGCCGGAGGCTGTGCTGGGGCTGGGTTTGTAAGACCGGGAGCACCTCTCTTTGGCTTTCTTCCAGCCCAAGTGGTATAACTCAGCCAGACTGAGGAAGAGGGAGAGCACTGCCACAGCCAGCATGAAAACAATGAACACGTTCTTCTCTGTGGGACGGGAGACGTAGCAGTTGACAGGGTGGGGGCAAGGTGCCCGCTGGCAAATATACAAGGTCTCCAGGAAGATCCCATACAAGACGTACTGCCCCACGATGAATGCCACTTCCATGGCAGTGCGGATCAAAATGCTGTAGACGTAGGTGTTCAGCAGACTGCCCCTGAGTATGATTTTGCCTCCCGATTCATCCCAGCAAGACAGCTCAGCCTTCTCTGCCACGGAGCACTTCTGCTGATAGTAATTGTCACCATTGTTTTTCATCTCCTGGGCCTCCCTTTCTGCCTCCTTCATCTTCCGCTTCTCCTCCATACGCACGGTGTGCATCGCGTGGCCCATGTACACCAGAGATGGGGTGGAGACAAAGATGATCTGGAGGACCCAAAACCGGACGTGGGAGATGGGGAAAGCCTTGTCATAGCAGACATTCTCGCAGCCAGGCTGCTGGGTGTCACACATGAAGTCAGACTGCTCATCCCCCCAGGAGGACTCAGCTGCTGTACCCAGGACCAGCATCCGGAAGATGAAGAGTACTGTCAGCCAGACTTTCCCCACCACTGTTGAGTGTTTGTGGACTTCCTCAAGGAACTCTCCCAGGAAACTCCAGTCCCCCATTTCTGCTCACCAGAAGGGGTGAGAAATCTTGAAGAGAGAACTGGATGCAGAGTCTGTGGGAGAAAATAGAAGAGAGTGTTTTTAGGGAGGTTTAGGAAATGTCCAAATAGCAATGCATGGAGTAAAATTATTTGTTTTGTGCCAAAGGAAATGTTTGCATCTGACCTGAAATGAATGAGGTCTGGTTTGCTGAAAAATTTGTGTCGCAGCTACTGAAAACATGTTAGGGTTTATTAGTTTATTTATTTTATTATTTACCAAAAAAAAAAAAAAAAAAAAAAGAAGACTTTTTTTGCATAACTCAATTACAACCTGTTAAACAGAGACCCAAAACTTTGAGGGTGAGCCAGGTTTATTCTTGGTTCAGAAAATCTTTTCACTGCAGTCTGCACATTGCATCCTCTGTGGACTGTGTAGTTAAAGCAGCATTCATGTCTGCAGACTGTGCTCTGGGGAACCCTTAATGGGCTGATCCACTGGGAGATAAGACTGGAGTCTACTGCTTGGTTTTGGCTCTTTTAGATGTCACTTTTGTGTAATATGTGCACTGGCTCTTGGAATGTGAAATGCTGAAAACGCAGAGAAAAACCTTCCTGGTGCCCACCTATCCCTTACTCATAGATTATGCTTTGGCTTTGTAGTGTTACCAGTTGCAAATGTTTAATTAACAAACTGCAAATGTTTTGGGGAGCATAAAGACTTTTCTGAGCTGTGCTAGTCATAGAGTAGTCCTGTAAACCTAACCTGCTGCCACCCATTGCACCTCTCTGAGAAGGAACTGCTGCAAAATCTAAGTGGTGGATCTTTCTCCCTCCCCTTTTCTTAGGCTCTGCAACAAAATTCACGGTTCAAATGATGCAGACGAAGTAAAAAGGCTCCTTTGAAATGCCTCCCAAGGACTGCCAGCCTCTGGGAACTGCTGTTTGGTAGGTGGTCTGATGAGAGGGAAGGTTTGGTGGACTGGTAGTAAGATTGCAACACAGGGATGTAGAAGAGACTGCTTCAGTATTGTTTCAGATGCTGACAGACTAATTCTGGCCAAGTTAGTTAACCTCCTGCATAAAAAAAAAAAAAAGAATGATTGGTTTAATCCATCTTTTGTGGGGCTCTGTGGGAGTGCTTGAGTAATAATTTGATCCAGTTATACTCACTGCACTTACCTTCCCAGGGCATTGCAAAGCTGGCCCTTGTGCATGAGCTGAGGGCTAGATGCTCTATAGTCTGCAGTGTTACCTTGGAGATAAGGCTCTCCCACAGTCACTATTTTTGAAAATATCCTTTTAATAAATAAACAAAAAACTTAATAGGCATCATAATGGAATATTAAAAGTACTATACTTGGTAAATCCCAAAGCCATGGGGACCAAAATTGTTGCCTCTTCTTTTTTATTGTCCCTTTTCTAGCCTTTAAGAGCCAATTATTTTTACTGTACAAAGAACATCTGTGGAGTGTAAACACTGTTAAATGCTGAGAATTTACTGCAGCAATATTGTGTAGATTTCCTGTGAGCAAAAGCTAGAGGACAGAGAGAGACACTTGTTGAGGGAACAATATCCACTCCTCTGGTTATGTGTGTGGTACAATTTATCGTAGCAGCTCATTGTCTGATTTATGGCATTGTTTGTTTGTGTGTGTTGTCCACCTGCAAGGATGAATGGGACAAAGATCAAAAGTTGAGGCCTTAAACTCCTTGTGCTGCTGAGGGCTGCCCAGAGGAAAAGTAAGGATTGCCCAGATAGGGAGGTGGGAGGTGACCACTTGCTGCTCCACCTCCAGTTGGAAGCTGTGTGAGGAAGGGCAAAGGCTGGGCTTTGGCTCTTCCTGCTTTGGCAGTCATGCTGCAATACAGCTGATGTAGATCTTGGTGGCTGCTTGGAGTACCCTGGAGCCTGTATCTGCTGCCAGCCCAGAAGTGGATGACCAGCAACAGAAAATCAGCTAGCTTTTCTTATCCTTTTTGTAAGCATTGGAAGAAACTTACAAACCTGTGAGTCTGTCATTTTATGAAATGTCTTTGGTTCAGTTACCACATTGTGAAGAGATGAGCATATGGCTTCATTCTGCGGGAGCCAGGGGATTACATAAAGGCATATAAATCAGTGACAGGAAACACTTACAGCTGATTTTAAAGTTTTTTTTTTCCATACTGTAAACAAGGTAGCCAGCTACCTACAGTGCACTGTACAGGTCCATCCATGACAATACTGTATAGCACAATGGTACGTGTGGAATATTCCTTCCAAAACACCATGAACATTGGTGTGTGTCCTCATTTTTCCAGGTGAGTTTGTGTTGTTTGCAGGTGCCTTGGTCCTGCTGTTGGTAGCTGACAGCTGCTTTTTCTTGATTCACCTTACTTATTGGGGTAAAAGTGAACACAGCTCTCCCTGGTTGTGCCAAAGATGAGTTTTCCTTACTCCCATGGGCATGTGCACAGGCTGAGCACCTCTTCCCATAATTTCTAGCATGGGCAGGTAGTTTAGGTTTTTCCTGTGGTTTGTTTTCCCCAAGGAAGGGACACCTGGATGCTTGCAAGTTGTAAAAATCAATGTGTACACAACATGAGTTGGCAAACATAAGTGTGAGAGGAGTTCAGAAATAAAAAACATGAATGGATGCAAGAATAACAGTAAATTACTTGTCCCACACATGCACAATATCTTCCAAAAGGTGGTAAATCAGAAAGACTCAAGGCTGAAAGCCATCAGGTTTATGCTAGATATTAGGTCTGTTTCCTCTGCCCTTCCTGCTGGCTGCTCCCCAGCACAGGCTGTTTAAAGGAGGGGCTTTCCAAAGAGTGGGATGCCTCCTGATCATCTGACAGCCCCACAGAGAGCCAGATGGCTGCTGCAAAAGGGTAGATGGCCACAGGAAAATGGGTGTTGGATTCTCAGAAAAGGGGTTTCTCTCCTTCTGCAGTGTTTTTGGCTTAGATATTTTTTAGTTATTAGTGAGCTATTCTTGTAGTGCCAGTCCAGTGGCCTCCTAGAACAGAAGAAAGTACCAAGCAATCTGCTGCCAGCAAGCAAAGAAGGATGGTTGTCAACTCCTGACAGCTTTTCCTGGCTATGCAGGACTGCCTCGGCCTTTCTTCCTCAGGTCTTTACTATTCTTGGGAATTTTCCGTATAGTTCCATTTCCTCAGTCCCAAACTTCTGTTGTCCCTGTGTACTTTGACCTCACAGTGTGTGAGCATCTGCAGCCTTTTATATTCCTAGTTTAGACTCAGTCAGACAAATCTTGTCTCACTCTGCTGTGACTTGGCGAAAAACACCTCTGGCTATCTTTGTGGGGTCTCAGCACCTGATAGTAGGCTGTCTTGACAGTGGAGTCATGTATATTCATGCAGGGTCATGGGCTGTGCCACTGCCCAGCCATGCTTTTGGCTGTCAGCTTTCTGCTGCATCAACAGAGGAGCTGTGTGCTGGCATGGGACCTCAGCATGGGACCTCGGGGAAATGCGAATGTGACAAAGACCAGCACAGCCTGGCACAAACCCAGCGACATGGCCGTCCCAGATTAATCATCACCTGGAACTCTATTAAAGCTGGAGAAAAGTGAATATCACAATGCAGACCAGGCGTGGAGTCTGTCCAGCTCCGGGCTGCCATGTGACTGCCAAATTCCATGATAAAAATATCCCGATGGGGATGGCATCTGCCAGTTCACAGCCACAGGCTACTCTCCCTAATACTTTTGATTTGTACTATGTTTTTCTGTGGGAGTGTCCTACACTCCCTGAGCAGTTTTGCCCATCCTCTTCATGATGTTTTGTGCTCTGAATGACAGGCAAGGATTTTGCACCTCTGCTGCTTGCTCTGGCTGGCATGCTTGTTCTGGATGGACCACCCAGGGCTTTGGGAACATCTAGGAAATTCACACCAAAGAGGCATGAGGGCTGTTTCTCTTTTTTTTTTTTTTTTTTATGAGTTTATTTCCTCTGGAGTTTATAGGAAGAAATTTCCCCCCTTTTTAGAAGACAGGCGAGACTATCAGCAGGGATATAAATAGCTGAGCTTGACACTTCACGCTAACTTTTCCCACAAGGAAGGTGACAGGAGGTTGCCATCTCTGCAGGATGTTTCTAAAATAAAGTGAAGAGCCTGATCATGACACTGTTTCTGCTCTCCCTCGCTGGGTTCACCTCTTCCCCTTGGCAGGTCCCAGGTGCACAGAGACACTTCAAGGAAAGCTTGTGGAGGGTGGGGGGGGGGGCAGTGAGGTTCCCAGGGAGGGTGAAAGTAATGAAGTCAAAGCCATTAAATTTTTGCCCAATCTGCCTGTGTGATTTGCTTAACTGAATAAAAATGTGTGCATCTGACACTTAATGAGATGTCCCAATGAATTAGAAGACTGGAGCCCAAGGTGTTGTGAAGAGGCTCACAACCCACAGGAGTTCTGTGTGGAGGCCATGTGGCAAGTCTATCCCCTTTGAGCTCCCAAACAGGGAGGTGGCCATCTCCTTTGGGTACTGGGCACATCAGAAGTGATATCCCCATGCAATGGGGCATCCAGGCCAGCTGTGGCATGGTCAGTGTCTAGGAATTGCTTGTGGCCTTCCTTCCTCCAGCAATGTCACCCCATAGCAGGTCCAGGCAAGTATAAGAGAGGCCTCACCTTAAGTACTGTGTCCAGTTCTAGGTCCCTCAATTCAAGAAAGATATTGGGGTACTGGAGTGGGTCCAGAGAAGAACGAGGAGGCTGGTGAAGGAACTAGGGGGAAAGTCTTATAAGGAGAGGCTGAGGGAGCTGATGTTGTTTAGCCTGGAGAAGAGGATACTCAGGGGAAACCTTATCACTCTCTACAACTACCTGAGGGGAGATTGTAGTCAGGTGGGTGTTGGGCTCTTCTCCCAGGCAACTACTGACAGGATGAGAGGGCATGGCCTGAAGCTGCACCAGGGGAGGTTTAGGTGGGATATTAGGACGCACTTCCTCATGGAAAGGGTGATCAGGCATTGGAATGGACTGCCCAGGGAAACGATGCAGTCATCATCCCTGGAGGTGTTCAAGAAGAGACTGGATGTGGCACTTAGTGCCACGGTCTAGCTGATGCGGTAGTGTTAGGTCAGAGGCTGGACTTGATCTCAGACATCATTTACAGCCTCCATGGTTCTGTGATTCTGTATGGCACAAGAGAGGGATAATGTGGAGCTATAAGGGCAGAGATCTTGATGCTCACATCTATAGACACTCAGGAAGGACACTTTCAGCTCTACACTGCAGGTTAGTTAGTGCTGCTTTGCTATATAGCTTTATGTTTGACTTAAGGATTTCCAGCCCCCTGTTAGCAGTCCCACACAGTACAGATGCTGTCATCTTTATCTTGCAGATGGGGATCACTGGGGTACAGAAAGGGCAAATTTCTTGGTTTTGATCACTGTGTTAGTGGCAGTCTGGGGACAGACTTGCAAACTTGTGCCCTTTTTGTTATATAGCGCTGCCTCTTAGACTTGGTGATAGTGACACAACATTGCTTCTACAGCACAAGAACATCTGCTTCTAAAGACTGTAGCCCTTCCCTCCTGTGCCTCAGGACAATAATGTCTTGTTGACCTGAAAAAAATCCCTCTCATGTGTTACCTTTCCTTAGCAGGTAGACCAGGAAAAACCAGAGGTTCTCTTTTCCTAAGAGATGAGCATCTTGTTATTGCTGTCAGAGCCTGCAGCCATGGTCAGTGCCCAAAAGGAAGAACCACCTTTTTCAGTGTACATATACACTGAAAGTCAAAGTTGGTCTTTGTTGCCAGGACCTAGTCAGGAAGCATTCTGGAAACACATGGCTTACAACATTAAAAGACAAATAAAGCTGGAAATGCACTACTCACCGTGGGTGCAATGCTTTGAATTCTAGAGGCTTTTCATAGCTTTGTGACATAGATGGATGCTAAAGCCCAACCCCGGCAGGTATCTTTTTGTTCACTGTTTACTGACATTGGATCCTTCATTTGTGAATGCAGTAGACAAGCAATGACCTGTTAGGCATTTTTGTTGAAGTGCCATTCCTATGGCTTCATATACACAGCATATGCTTATCCTAAGTTTCTGCCTGAAATGGGCCAGTTCTGTAGCCAAATTTGTAACTCAGTCTGTGCACAGATCTAGACTAAATAGGTTTGTACTTCTTAAAAAAAAAAAAAAAAAAAAAAAAGGAAAAATCTGACATGATTGCGTGGGTGGTTATTTGTTGGTGTTTTTTTTTTTTTGTTCAAAGTCTTGTGCTGAACCTGTATCAGGGAGAGTGACTTTGACTCCAGCACTCAAATCTCATGGGAGAAACAGAGCTCTGTGTTAACATC
Organism: Calypte anna; assembly: GCF_003957555.1. Taxonomy (NCBI): domain Eukaryota; kingdom Metazoa; phylum Chordata; class Aves; order Apodiformes; family Trochilidae; genus Calypte; species Calypte anna. The sequence continues at coordinate 94,060,555 of NC_044244.1, forward strand.
TTCTGTCCTAGCAGACAGACATCCAGTGTCTGTCATCACTCTGTTCCTCCTAAGTTCACTGCAATTTCTAGAAGGGCCATGCAGAGCACTGGCCCTGCTTTACAGTTGCAGACAGCTTGTTATTCCTTGATGAGATGTGCTTTCCCCCTCATCTCCAAATGTGGAAGATCTCAGAGTTCATGAAAAAATGTGACTGAAGATAAGGGAGCTGAATGACCTGTCACCTCCTGAGCACACACACAACCCTGAAGCACACAAGAGACACAGACAGAGGGAAATCACTCAACACTTCCAAGTGTGTACATCAGGGCTGTGTTACACACACAGATGACAGTGTTCTGTAGAATATTTTCATCTGAAGTGATAGTGGAAGCTGCAGGCTCCTAGTTAGCTAAATATTAATTATTTGTCTATCCTGTACATCTAATGCTATTTTTTGCCAGGGTCAAATTGTACTTTCATATATACAAACATTCAGGCAAAGCTCTGCCTTGTGTAGATAGAGGAGATCAAGAAAAATAAAGACCTTGTACTCAGATGAGTCAAGCTGAGGAATTAGTTTGTCCCACTGTGCTTGGAAAGCCCACATCAAGTAGTTACATGACAGAGGTATTCAGATTTACACTTAGCATGCGGGGAGAACCTTCTAATTCTCTTGGGATTCTCTCTCTTTGACTTAGATAAACCTGGGTTCTTAAAGAGCCCAACTAATGTGTCAGAACTGGACTTGGAATAAGCTGAATGACGGCTCACATGTGCTTTTTGCTAGAAAAAAACACATTGGTCCTCTCTCTGCAAATACTGCAAAGAGGCTAACAGAGATTATTCACCTTACTCCTTAACTAAAAGGATGAAGAGTACCCCATTCAGGATAACAGAGCTTGGTGATATTTCCAGTTTCGTTATCTTTGCACAGAAAAGCTAACCTATATGAATTTGAGATGATGCTAAAATCGCTATTTACAGGAGAGGGAACAGCCAAACAGGGCAAAAGGAAAAGCAGAAACCTGCTGAGAAATTTGGGTGCTGCTGTAGTAAATCTGTTCCTGGGCTTTGCTGAGAGAAGCTCATCTTAAGCACTGCTTAGTCAGTGAGGAAGGCTGCTGTAAGGAGATGTAGTGTTGATGGCAGGCATCACCCAATATAGCAGCAAAAAACCTGCTCATGTGATTTTAGGCTGGTTCATAGACTGTGTGAGATGCAACTTGTTATAGTGTTGAAATAAAACAGACTGGGGAGGTAGTGGGAAATGGAGAGTGTTCTCATTCAGACTTTTCTCATCTTTTCTTGCCTCCTCTCCCCCCAGTGTCTCCCTGCCTATCACTTCCCCATTGCTCTCCTGCAGTCAAGCTCCCCCTGGAGAGCCTTGCCTCAGCTTTTTTGGCAGTTTTGACCATATTACTTTCTACACCACAGACTGCTAATGCTTTCAACTTTAGAAAGGGAAAGTGACTATCTACTTCCCGCTTAGTACTACCTTGTCAAATATAATTTCTTCTTTCTTTCTTTCTTTCAAAAAATCTGTAGAAATCTCTTTACAATTCAGCCTCATTGCTGTATTCTTGCCTCAAGCATTTAATTTCACATTCAGGGTGAAGTCTGGCTATAGTTTGTGAGTGGATTATTTTATATATTCGGTATGTGTACATATATGTAGAAGTAATACCCCACTCCTTACACACACACCCCTCCCTTTAAAAACAACAAATATTAAATTTGCAAAACCCAGAAATAGAGAGTTAAGAAATACTAGAGTTACTGGTTTGAGTAATCTTAATTCAATCTCTTTGTGCCTGGGCCTCATAGGCTGTGAGTCTTTAACCATATCCTCACATTGTCACCTTATTCTTTGCACAGGATGCTTGCCTTGTTCTGTGCCAGCCTGGCTGGAGCTTTCTTGAACAGCAGCTATTCAATGTTTTGTTTTCTCCTCATTGTTTAGTGGGTGGCCTGTGCCTCATTTACTGTACATTATTCAAGTCCAATTCTAAAGAGAGAATTATTTGTTTCCTCATGGGTTTTCCTATGGCTTTCATCACAACAGTATCTGATTCCTTCACAATTATTAATTTACTTATTTTCATTATTTCTGGAGGTGAGGAGATGGTATCAGATCAACCTGACAGCTGAGGAGCTAAGGCAGTGAGAGATTAAGATAAAAAATCTTCATTAATTTTGAAAACTGTTTGGCAATGCTGCTAGTCTGAAATTTTTTCAGTGTACTTAGCACTGTATAAATTTGTTCAAAGCAGAGCTCTGTCAGGTTAATGCTGGAGAGGGAGGGTTTATCACTTTCACCAGCTGGGCCACAACTGGAAGCCAGATATCCAGAAGACAAGAGACACCACTGAGGGAGCATTTGTGAAGAAATGTGACAAACAAGAACTAACTCCAGTCCTCTTAGATAGCTTTATGTGATTTTAAAATTGAGACTATTTTTCTCCCATCCCACTGTTCCCTCCCTTCTTCACCAGATGTCTGAATGCAGGTGAAGACCCTGGAGCTCTGCAGGAGTCACCCTCACTGGACTGCTTCACTTCTTGGGTGACCCGGTGCCCTAATCAAGGCATCTGTCAGCTTTTCTGCTTCTAAGAGAGAGGAGTTTCATATGGAAATTCTCAGCCATTCTTAAGGCATGCCCATAATGACAAAGATAATGAAGAAAGATGGAAATGTATGTGTAAGCTGCTTAATTCTTATATTTAAAACCACTGACCCCTCCTTAAAGATACACTAGACAGATGTAGAAGCATGCTCCCCCATGCTCATTACTTACTTTGTGGCTTGAATATTTATTTGTTTCAGGAAAGAGCTGTAATGCTAGAATATTGCTCATAGACATCTCTGTTGCCTCTCAATAGCCATATCATTGATTCCTCACCCCTCCCCTTTTTGAATTCTTAGCCCAGAGACTGAAGTTTCTCTGGTGCCTCCCGGGAAATATTTCTAATTTTAAGCCTCTGTCCTCGTGCCTCATACAGCACCCGAGGTGTGGAGCAGTCTCTGAAATGTGCTGCCTAATGACATGGTATAGAGCTGAATTACTCATTCCTTCTCATCTATTTTCAATGCTGAGAGATAAGTCAGAAAACAAGGGCAAATGTGCAGAATGTGTGAAATCTGTCTGAAGGTCAAAAAGACAAAGGCTAGGGCATGTAGTCCTGAATTTTCTGGCAAGGTTTAATTTTTTCATGTGAAAACCCACAATACTAAAATATTGTGATAATATATATGTGCTGTTGAGTGGGAAAAAAACCAACAACCCCAAATAGTTTTAGTACCAGGAATACTTAACATAGTTCCCAAGCGACCGGAGCCTGATGAGTATTTTAAACCCTGAAGCCTCAGGAATTCTCCTGAACTACTGTTCTGCTTCCAAGGAAAGGGGGAAAAAAGTTAGAAATCCGTGCTCTTCTCAGAGTAGATTTAGAAAAAAGTCCAGCAAATGCAGAATTTTGCAGAATCTGGTGCAAATACTGTGAGGCTTCTGAATAACAGTTTAAGCTGCTCCTAGCTGCTTATGTGTGTGCACATACACATTGCATGCATTAAGCTTTTTAGCCTTAGAGATGATTGCATAGGCAGCAGTAAGGAAAACCTCTCACACATGCTGCTTCACCACGGTATTTTGACAGGTTTAATATCGTGGAGATAGAGTTCAGTGAGTAAGGCTCATCCACCCCATAACTTTTTTAGCTGTGGTTTGTCCAGATATGTCACTGACATGATCCTCTGGTGGTTTTTACAGTGCGTCAGGAACAGAGGCGCTGCCTCAGTTTACCTGAGCTGTTAAAACCAGAGAGCAACAAAGCCCATTAGACATGACAAACAGCCAGTAAAATGACCCTTTGGGAAATCAAGAGTCACCACAGATCATAGATGACAATTACCAGGCAACCTTTACACTCACTGTGATTGCTTCTTTCCAGGTGGATGTATAGGGGGTACTGTGTTTTCAGTCTGGGCTATTCTTTGAACCATGCTTTGGCAATGCTAGAAGTATTAAGTTTTGGATATGTAACTGAATAAGTATTCCAAGGGCAAAAATGGGAGGAAAGTTAGGAAGGCAAATAAAAAGAAGCAGCAGCTGAGAGAGGGTGTTCATCCCTTTAGGTCCGTGTGCCTCTTTGCTGAGGCTGCCTTGGGCAGTGTCGGATGAAGAAGAAAGGCATTCCCCGCGTGGCTCGCAGTACGGGTGACTGGGAGATATGAGCAAGGCACTTCTCTACATTTGAATTATGATCCCAAGCTCCGTGTCATGGACCAGCCAGGACGCCAGACACTCAAGGAAAAGAAACTGCGATACTTCAAAACCATCCTGCGCATTTCGGAATATAGGTGGTTCATGCAGACACTTAATAAAGTGAGAACCTCTCATAGGTAAGAGTTCCCTTCACCACCCTTCCCTGAGCAGTCTGACAGCATGCTGGAATGGGGTCTGACAGAAACTGCAATTAGCACATTACCCTGTCTGAGGCTACTTAGGGCTCTCATCCCACTTTCTTCTACATTGAAATCTATTGATATCTATGTTCTTGCAGGGACGCATCCTTGACATTTTTGTAGCTGCTTGTGGCAAAAGGAGTTTAATTTTTGAAATGTCCCAATCCTGTCTTGCTACTAGTGGGAATGTTTTGGAGAAAAATTGAAAGAAAAAGTAAATGAAGTTATTTTTGGCCATCCTTCTTTTCCTTTCATCAAGTCCTTCTCCCCCTCATGCTGTTTTCCCCTTGAGTTAACAGCTTGATATGCTATCAATGCTTATGCTGTTCTTGTATTTTTCCCTCATGGCTACTCACCTGATTTCCAGTATCTTGTCCTCTGTCTCCTTTCCTTGTTTTAGCACTTTTTCTTTCTGCAGTTGAGTTGAACTCCCTGTTCTTCTCAGTCGCTTGGTTTTATTCCTTTAATATGGTTCTCTCTCTCTTCCTCTCCTTTTCTCCACCCCCTTTCTGTGTCACTTTCTGTCTTCCCCACTGCCTCTCTGCCTTTCTCCCTCTCTTTCTTTGCCTTTTCTTTTCTCTCCCACCCCCTCCAGCTTAATCTTTCTATTTTCAAACTTAGTTTCCTGAGTTTTTCCTTTAAAGACCATGGATCTCACTCCTCTCTCTCCATGCTCAGCCTCTCCCCATGCCACCCTCCCCATGCCGACAGGATGCACTCACTGCCGGCTTCTCACTGTCCCTTCCAATTGCTGCTACCACCGTTCTATGCACCTCCTCCCCCAGATAGCATGCCAGGGTCTAAACCTTCCTTAAACAAAGAGAGGCAGCAATGTCCCACAGTTACACCAGCCAAACCCTGGGAAGCTTTTTTCATGCAAGACATCAATGAAGGACATTTTTCTGACTCATTCAAGCTTAATCTGGCAAAGCAGAGTTCGCGTGAAGTGTGGTCTTCCACCTCTTCAAACACAGGACTTAATCTACTGACTTGGACCAGTGGCCCAGAACAGCTGAAACCTTGTCCCAAAGGGCACCTTATGCTTCCCAGGAAGGTTTTACAGGCCCTCTTAGTGATAAATAGCAAATAACCTGCCTGTCAGGAGAGGTGCTTTTTGACACCCCACCCCACCACCTCCCTGCACACACACCAGTCTGATGCATGAGCATTTTGTCCCTTTTAAAAAATGCTTTTGACACATCAAATGTCTGAAGGACTTGTATTACATGGAAGTGTCAAGTCAAGCCTCTGATTCCTGCACATCAGGCCTCAGAGAGCAGGATGAATCAGAAATGCCTTCTGGCTTTGATGAAGACTGGTCTCAAAGAACCAGTGTCAGGAGAGTGAGATTTGCACAGAGGACTCTACTGCCCTGAGAACTAGCTTGCTGTGCACAAGCTTTGGCGGGTGTCCCTCCAGCAATCCTTCCTGGGCTAGATATCTCCAGTCCAGAACATAATTGCCCACTGGCTAGTGTTAGCTCATGAAGCAAAAGCAGTCCAGAGATTAAAACACAGGGCTGGCAACTCTTCTGAGCTAATTATTATTCTCCCACTAATTTAATATCCTCTTTAGTCCCAGGACTGAAATCCAGCCTACGCAGGGACAGTGCTGTGCAGAGGCTACTTTTGGAGGCATGTCCTATGTAGAAACTCTGAAGTTAAGAGTGCAACTCCTTTTCAAGGGGACTGAAACCTCACTGATGGTTAGTGCAGGACATACAGTGCACAGTGAATTCTGATAGCAGCTCTGTTAACTCCTGGTATGGAGAAACCCATAGTCGTTTGCAGCTTTGTTTTTAATATTGTTGAGAGGCCTTCTGTGACTTCAAAGAAAAGGGGAAGTTGTTTCTGGAGTTGTTTCTCCCTCTCCTGCCTGGTGGTTTTATACCTGTGATGGAATTTCATGGGAAGAAAAATATCACTGTGTTCTTTTATCTTTCTGGAGGAATTTCCATGAAGCATTATTATGTAAAGTCCTGTTGATTTTATGCCAATGAAATTGTCAAGGACATCATCATAGAAGTTTCAAAAAGAAGGTGTTAATAACATGGATCTAGCTCACAGATGACTTTGGGATAGGCTAGCTAAGTCTTGTCAAGTGTTTCTCACGTGCTACAGGGAGGCAGATCCTGTGAGTGAGCAGTCTGAAATATAATCCTCTTTTTGTGTGGCTGACACTTTGCTGTACACTCAGAGTGATGAGGTCTAATTCTCCCTGCTCACTCCTTTGTGTTTCCTATCCCAGCACTGCTCCTGAATAGCAAGTTCATTCTCCTACAGAGTTAGAAGTTTCTCCTACAGAGTTACTCTTTGAGCTCTGCAGATACAGTCCAGTGCTGTTGAATGAGTGAGGAAGAGGAGGAGGTTTCTGTCCAATACAGGCATCATGCATGGGAGGTAACTGTTATGAGATCTTCTGGGTTTGGTGGTGGTCGTAACTGTTTGAATTTTGATGCACAGAAGAGAAATGGGTGAAGGCAGACAGGAGGCAAAAGACAGAGACGTGAGCAGAGGTGTTTTACAAATACCTCAGCAAGCCCCATAATCTTCTTCAAGCCCCCTTCTCTTCTCTACTGCACCCTCCTCAAGGGAAAACAGAGGTGTCATGGCAGCTTCTCGAGTTCTACAACTAGAGAAATAGCTGTTTTGGGAATAAGCTGGGAAGAAGGATTTTTTCTCCCCTCCCCAGGAGACAGCTATGCAAAACTTGCATGACTTGAGTGAGGAGAGCAAGTGGAAGAGAATGCTCCCTCAGACAGTGGGAATGAGGAGAACAGCTGATGGTTTGCCATGTGCAGCTTGCAGATCTCAGCAGTTTATGGAGCTGTGAAATGGATTTTGAAGGAAAGGAGAAATAAAGCTAGGAGGTGAGGGGAAAACAGGACAACGTGTACCATCTTTTGAGCAAAGATAAATATCCTTCTTGGGATAAAATGCCTGACCCTTTAGGTAAAAGAAACATAGGAGACCTTATCTACCTAGACTTCAGTAAGGCAAATGATATGGTGTCCCAGAAGAAGCAAATGTGTGGAGAAAAAATTCATCTGAAGAAGACGGGGATTATTAGAGAAATCCTTAAGCAGGTAAGAGACTGACAGGATTGATGCTGGTTTCCCAGTAGATTGTAAGGAAATTATCTGTGAGGCTGCTCAAAGATTTCACTTAGGACTGATCTTTTTTTAATATTTGTGTTAATTACCTTGGCACTGGAAGTAGAAATGCTAATGAAATGTACTGATGAAACAAAGATGGGAAGTGTCATTAGGACAGAGGTGGATTCCAGCACTAGGAGAACTGAAGGCTTTTTGTGACTGGAATGGTCAAAGTGAGGTTAAAAGGAAGAGTGCAAAGACAACATTAGGAACTTGTCGCTCAGGGGGTTACAGGAATCTCACTTGGGAGATTCAATTGAGAGTTCCTAGTTGGCAGGACTGAGATGGGGAAAGTCCTGGGTGAATGTCACCACAGGAGGAGAAACCAGTGATGCTATGTGAGGGTGAAAAAAATCAAGTGAACTTTCAGGATGTAGCAATATTTCCAGTTGCAGTGGGTCAGATTAATGTCATCCAAGAGGATGTGAGACCCCACCAGAACAGTGTGTGCATTGCTGCTCTCCCACTCAAGAAAGAAAGATATTCAGCCTGGAACAGGTGCAAAAAAAGGCAACAGGGTGATCAGAGGGATGGAGGGTGTCTCTTGGCCAAGAGTACTGTTTACTTATCAGTCACAAAAGTGACTGCAGAGAGATAGTTGAGCTGATTTGAAAATAGATATGGTGCCAGTTTGAGCTTTTTGGCATTAATTATTTTGCACTGAACTTCAAGCTAGTGCAGCTACCCAAAGTAATTAAAACACGGTGTGATGTGCCTGCGGGGTGAATACTGTAAGGGAGCTTAGTTACCTACTCTGGCAGAACAAAGGTTAAGAGAGGAGAGATTTACTGCCTATAAATACTTTTAGGAATTGGGGGTTGGGCAAGTAAGCACTAGGGAGAGAGGAGAGCTACGTAAGCTAAAGGACAATGTGGCACAAGAATAAATAGATATAAATTGGCCATGAATGAATTTCAGTTGGAAATCAGAAGGTTTCTAAGCAACAGAGCAAGGAAGGAGGTGCTGGAGCAGCATTCTAGAAGCATAAGTGAGGGTGGAAACCTAATGAGATTTAGGAGAGAGCTTAGTAAGTTTAGAAAAGGCCATTTATTTTGTACTTGCCTGTTATTCAAAGGGATTGAACCTGATAAGCCAAGAGGTCCCTTTTTTCATTCTATTTCCTATACTTGCCTTATTGCCTTATCAGAGCTGCTCCCTTTTACACAAAAGCCAGGTAAATCCTGAATAGAGTTTGTGTGATGAGGGCTTCAGCGTAGATCCCCTGGATATTTAATGAAGGATTCATTCTATATCAGGGATTTAAACAAACAAAAAGAGCATGCCAACACAATGCATACAGAAGGTGTGCAAATATGCAGTAGTATAGATGAGCTCACATATGAAAAACTTCACATAAAACAGAAGTTCTTGGAGCATCTGGCTTTGCTGGAAGGCTGTTTCAAATGCCCGTAAATGCTCTCCTGAGATTTGAGAACTTCAAGAGAGTGTCTGAAGGGAAAATGTCTTGTGCTTTCCTGCGATTACCAAGGGCTTTGTGCTTGGGGTGAATATCAGATTTACTGCATTGGGAAATGTCAGAAAAAACCCACCATCTAAGAGCAGTTGAGATAGATACTTCTTGCAAATATTTAATTTCTGATGCCTCGCCACAGCACTGCACTTACACTGATTTTTCATATTGTCTCATGCTGGACAGGCATGTCTAGTACCTTCTCTGAAGCAGCAGTGGATGCTTCCTGGTGAAGCATTTAATATAAAATCCCCACGTGTGGATATGATTAAAAGAGAAGGAGGGAGAAGGAGGTTCTGCTGTGTATTAGACCTCTGGATACAGCTTGAAGACATCCTCAAGCAAGAGACACATTCCTGAGAATGAGCTGGGCCCAAGGGAACAAGAGTAGCATTGATAGTGGGCCCCTAAAGAAGGGGGAATAGTATTGTAATCACAGTTCCTTATTAATTAAAATATCCTAAGTTATTCCATTATAGACAGACATTTTTCACTTCCCAGCCCAGAGTACCAAACCAACACAGAGTGACAAAATAGGGAACAAGAAAAAGCAAGGCCTGAAATGTCACTGTTTGTCAGTCTCATTTGCCGATAATGTTTTCAGCAAGAAAAACTGGAAGAGAACTGACTGCAGAGAAATGACCATCTACATCAAAATAAATGCTTAGTTGCCACCTTTATGTTATGGGAAATAAAGCATGGCATTCTCACAGCTACGGCTTCCACTTCTCAACTCTGCAGCATCTCTGAGTAGTTGAGAAGTGCTTGACAAATGATAATGTAATTACAGCTTCTATAAACACTCTCTTTGCTCTACAGGTGGAGGAACCAAACCATGGAGATTGTAAAGGACCAGCAAGTAATTTTCAAGCAAGGAGTCCTAATCTTCCTAGCCACCAGACATTCATCTTATCCTGAGATGAATCGCCTCTTTACAAGAATATATGTGTGCATACAATTATACATACATATATTTCCCAAAGTGAGAAGAAAAGAAAGAACAGACCTTTACCTCTTTTTTGCTGAGCCTGCCCAGGTAGAAGGAGGAACAGGTGAAGCTGATCACCCTTTATCACGGTCCCTTGGTCTTGCTGGACCCCACCTCTGTGTCAGTGTTCGGCTCCCAGAAGATATCTTTGTCTAAGGGAAGGACACTCTGGACAGGGTAAGCAAACCCCAGTCAGCTCCCAGGAACTCAGCCTCCTGTGATGGTCTGACACTGGCTCACTGGCTGGAGATTCCTTCAAGCCTGGAGGACCAATGCTGGGGGAGACTAGCTCCCAAGCTCTTCCTGACATGCACTGGCAGCTGTCTGCCTGCTATTCTTTTAAAGAGTCTTCATGGATCAGGATAAAAATGTGATCTTACGCAGGCGGCATTGTAAGCACAACTTGGCACAAGTTCAGGTCTTCCTCTGGCTCCCAGCTACTCTATTTTTATTGAAGGAATTTGAGACTATCAGAAAGGAAGTCAAATTGTTTTAGGAAAACAATAGAAAAGCAACTTGAAGTTTATTAGCTTCCTGCCCAAGGCCTGGGACCAACTTGTCAAACTTATTAGAGCAATGGCAGAGCTATTTATTTAAAAGGGCTACTGACAAGACTCACAATTTCATTCCTGTTTAGGCCTCAGTGAAAACAAAGGAAAGCCATAAAATAATATCTGATGGGAGCAGATGGCTAGTGGCTAAATGGTGCAAGCAGGGTTGTTCTGTGAGCCATTCATGGTGTCCACCAGTGCAATGGCTTTCATGGGATTTTGTTATCAAATCAATACCCAGGCTTGCATTCATAGGCCAGCCCCATCACCCCAAATTCCTTATTGTGGAACAAATTTTCAAATGGAAGCCTCACACGTACAATTATAAATTTGGCAGGGAAAGGTCTTAGTTTAGATCTACTGAAAGAAGCAAAACAATAAAACAGGTCTGCAGAAGAGCCAGGAATAGAGCCCAGGTGTCCCTGATCCTTCTGGACTGCTGGCCCCTGACTGTTAAAATATTTATATCCCTCAGAAGCAGCTGCAGTCTGCTTCCCCATTCAGCTACCCCAAAGTAGCAGTGCCATTAAGTCATTGGAAACTCATTGGCATGTGGCTGGTGAGAAGAATGGACAGCCAAACTATTAGACTCACCAGCAGAAAGTGTCTGTGCTGCCTGAGCTTTTCTGAGTGGTTTCATTGTTTGCAAGGAAACGAGAAGAGAATAAAACAAGTAACTGAGAAGCATTTACAAGTTTTGCTTAATGCAAAGCCTTATCCCTTTTTCAGAGGCCTAGCTGAGTGTTAAACCTGCTTCCAGGGAGCATATAGGAAGAACTCACCTCTCCTTTCAATGGTGCAGTAGTAGTCTCTAGGAAGTCAGACGCTGAGAGATACTGAGTCTGCAGAGCTATGCACACAAGCTTTGAACAACTCTGTAACCACTTTTCAGATGAAAGGAAGAAGAGCCCACCTTAAAAATTCTCTTCCTTCTCCTCATTAGCTTAACTAAAAGCGGGAATGCAAAGCTATGGTTTTCTCTGAGGCCTAAGGCAATAATGCATCTTGTATTGGCAAGTGGTAAGAATATCTCAGTTTATATGTTCCTTTTAATTTATCCAGGTTAGATACTTATAATAAGGTCAAAGTGAGTGCATGATCTCTGGAAAGGCCTAAGAAACTGAGTGTTAAACTTGGTAGTTTTAATGTAACTGAAACTTGCATTTATTTCAGTTGCCACTTAGAGGTATTACAAGGTTTCCCTAATTTCTGTCCCCCTGAAATACTTCCTTGGTAAACAAATCAACCAAAACAGCATGCAGAGAAGTGTAGCATCCTAATTCAGTACAGTCTGTAGGCGTTTACTTAATTTTAAGTACATTCTTGAGTTGCATTGATTTCAATGAGCTTTAATAGCCTGCAAGTTAAGCACCCTATGTTGCCAGCCAGGCCGGCTTTGCTGGGGTAATCCTGAGCAGACAGCAGCTAGTCAATACACTTCTCAATAGCCTCCACTGTAAGAGATGGCACATGCAAATCACATGACAGCATTTTGGTGATGGAAAATCCTTTATTTGCACTTATTTGGAATCTGCGTCATCTGGACTGGTACCACTTAATTTGCACTTTGTTCTAGTAAGTAGTGTTTTGACCCCAAAGGTATGCTGTGGGAGTCTTTCTGTCAGTCCCTAAGGATTGTTTGGATGTCTCTAATCCCTGGGGCTGGGATCCTGCACAGGCTTGGTCACCTGACTGACATGATGTAGTTACAGCTTGGGGCCATTCCTGTGGGTAAAGAGCCTTCTGTGTACAGATCTCATAGATTGCAATGTTGTAGGTTGTTTAAGCTCGAGTTTGTGCTACTGGGAGCCAACAGGTTTGCTCTGAAACTTGTGGGTTGGCAGAGGTTACAGGCCAGTTGGACACATGGGTGCTGGGGGGACCTGTCACCCAGAAGGCTGCGATGTGCTGCCATGTGGTGCCAGTGTCAGCACCCAGTTCCTGGCGTGTGCTGTCTTGTGGTGGGTCTAGATAGCTGTGCTGCTGCAAGATCTCACCACTCTAAAGCTTGAGGCTTTAGAAAAAGGCTGCTTAAGCAAAGTTGCCAATGTGGAAAGACTGATAGGCATATGTCTTATCATAAAGCAAGCTAGCTTTGCTGTGGGGTAGAAGGACCTCAGCCTACTCTGTACATTCTCTGCAGGGGAAAGAGAAATCAGGGTTTAAATCTGTTCTTAAGGACAAGCTCTCTAGAGCTTTCCCTGGAAGTCAGCCTCAAAGGAAGAAATAGTAAAAGAATTTGTAGAAAAAGAGGCATGTGCTTGGACGATGGTGACTGAAACTGAAAAGTAAACAGCCTGAGTTATGGGAGGATTCTGAGATGGTGCTTATTGCTCCCAGACAACTTGTTCTTTTTCATGGCTTTAGCATTTCAATACATGACCTCCTGGGTAAAATTAAGAACTTAATTACACAAATGTATGAGTTATACTTCTTTCCACCAATTTTGTGATGTGTGTTGGCTAGATTCTGAAGCCTTCTGTTAGCAATGCAAATTACAGCAAATGGAAGGGGTAGGAGAACACTGCTGTCCCAAGCAGATTAAAAGGGCACATTTCATATTAGAAGTTCAGATACTGACATGCTAGGTATGTGTTTGCATACACATACATAGAATAAAATTCTATTTCTTTTGTTGGCAAGAGCTCACAAGCTAAACTAGCTCTCAGAACGGTTGTGGTGCACAACATGCAGGGAAGGTGCCTTACAAGGACCTTTCCTTTACAAAGTGTGCCATGAGGTGACTTGAGAAGTGTGAGGGAATCAGGTAGCCTTGCTCCTTCATGCTGCAAGTTCTGTGTGGCTGCATAAAGGCAAATAGGCTGACAGGGCTGCATTAGGCGTCTATACTTGTCAGCCTGGTGTCCTGACTATTAGAGAAAAGCTTGGGAGTTTTGTATCCGGTTTTATTTTCTGGAAGAATGAAGGATTTGGTGAACTCAAATAGTATTAACTGTGTTTCTGGACACCTGGGTTTCCTAGTAGAATGCTGTCTGCTTGACTTTTTCTATCAGCTCCCAGAGGAGGGCAGAGGAAGCAGGTGGGTGTCAGTCACCTGTAGCCACCAAGGCAAGGAGGTGAGGACCCTGGCTTCTGCACAGCATCTAGCCCAGGCCATGCAGAGAGCCATGCTCATGTTTAGATGTGGGGAGGGGCTTAGGAAAATCTCTGAGCTCTGAAGCCCTGCTGATGGCCTAATGGCTTTCCCCGCTTAGCTTCCCATTTAATTTCATTTGAATTCTCTCCTCACTCCTCATACATAGCTCAATGCACTCTGCTCTGATCCCAGCAGCCAATGGCTCTGTATATATTCAGGCACTGTATTCTCACTGGGTCCTTTGCACCCTGTAGCTTCTTGGTTTTCATGCTAGCAGAGGCAAAGGTGAGGTGTGATCATGGGACATGTAACAAAGCTAACAGAAATTGCTAGACAGTACCAAGATGGTTCATTTGTGGGTTGCTGGTTTTTTCATCCCTCTGATCTGGTGATTGAGGGATTATTTCAAAGCAGGCTTGAACTGTGCTAACACCTCTGCATGAGCAGGTTTCATGAAGAAACCTGGTGATAAAATTTGAACAAGTGTGTCTGAACACAAATGACATCAGACAGGATTTTATTTGATGATGTTAATTGTTTTCCTTAAAATGATAGGAAAGGAAGAGATATTTAAACTTTATACAAAAAAGTTGAAGTTGCTATACATTAATTTGTTTTGAGCTGAATTTTGCAGTTCAGTACTCAAATCCAGAGTTTGGATTCTTGGTGAGAAAACTGAAATTTATCTTCCTTAAAAACTACCCCCCTTGCCCAACTGAGATATGACAAAAATAGCCATTAAAATAATAAACTTTTTTTCCCTGTTTGGGGATGATGGGTTTTGGCTGTGTGTGAGAGAAACCGGAGATATCCAAGTGCAATGCATGCTAGTAGGATAGATGGTTTTTGCATGTGATACCCACATGATATGGTGTGGGAACTTCCTATAATTATCCTTATGCCCGTTAAAGGAGAAAAATAAATTGGTTCTTTCAGACCAAGAGGAGCCTAGGACTGATTTTGTGACAATGCACTCAGTATTTAAGAGTGTTGTCACCAAACCAGGGGCACCACTGAATGGGCACTTCAGAATATGAATGGAAGTGGTTAAAAGCCACTCACAAGTGCCCACAAGAAGAAAAAAATAAGGAAATGGGAAGCCTTGATATTTTCTCCTGTTCCCACACTCTTTCCCCACTTTCTTCTCAGGCTCATTTTATGAAGAACTGCTTTTCTCTCTAGGGGAAAGTAACAATTTGTTACAGCAGGGAAGAAAGAGGTTTTGCAACGTGCTGCATTAAATGATGCATTATCACTCAACTAACATCTGGTGAAACATTCTAAATAGCCTCATCCTCCTGCATCAGCATTTCTAACATCAATAATTTTATAGGTAATAATCAGTGAGAGCTGAGATTTGTTGGAGGAGGATGGATAGGCACATTTGGGGAGAAAACCTAAAGGGCTTTGAAGTATGTTGATAGAAAGATACGATGGCAACATCACAATTACTGAACTGAGAAATCTGCACTGATTTGCAGTTTCCACATTGTTTGGAAAACATGAGGAATGCTGCCTTGAGAGTAATTGCTGGTGCTTTAATGCCATTGGATTCCTAAGAGTTGGAGAACTCTCCAGGTGCCACAATAGAGGGTAAATCTAAATCTGATTTAAATGTTTCTACTGGAACTCCTCTGGCTGCCCACAGTGATAACATGCGGTGCTTTCTCTTGGACTCTCTACAGCCCTATCCTAAAAACATTTGAGAGAAGGTCCCATTCCTGTCTGATAGGTCTGGGAAAATTCAAACCAGCCTCCCAGTCAAGCTCTTTCCAATCCAGCTCACACAACTTTCCTTCCTCTTGAGTAATCTTTTCAATTTTTCCTCCTCTGCTCAGAACTGTGCAATTATCCTTGCATGAAAAAAAAATAGAAAAAAAGGAAAAAAAAAAAAAAAAAAAAAAAGATAAAAAAAGATATGTTAAGGAATTGCTTCATATAGTTAAAAAGAATTATGTTCCACTCTGACCTATATGGAAACTTCAGCATAGGAATAACACAATCTTTTGGCTACCAAAGAAATTTGAAATAGTAGCCTGCAGCTGTGTAAGCAAATAGACCAGCACTACAGGAATCCACGCAGAGGTCACTGGTGATCTGTGGAGTGGTGTCTGGTCTGCTTTGTGCAGACAGTCTGCTTGGGGCTAAACTTGGTGGGAATTCATATTTGGTTCCAAGTGCAACAAAGCCATGAGATGGTTCAGCTATGAAAAAAGATGGAGCTGAAGAAACTAAATGCGATGCCAACATTAAATATTATGTGCACTTGGCAATGGCCAAAGCTGGAGATTTCCAGGCTTCCCTTTCTTTTAGTCTTCTGGTGTTATCTCCTGTCCAAGTTGCTGAAACTACCTGGTGATGGTTAAAAATGCCCTGCAGCATTTCCAGTTATTGGAACAGGTGGTGACAAAGTAAATGTGGCTGATATGGAAAAATTCATTCTGGACTTGGGAGAATGGGGACAAAGCAGAGAAAACCCGCCACTTGCATACCCATAAGCCATCATAGAGCCCACTGAGCTCTGGGACTGTTTTGGGGATTCTTGCATTAAATAGAGCGGCCTCCAGATTCAGATATACCACTACTCAGTTTTGCCACAGCAAGGCCATCCTCCTACTCTGCCTAGTACTAGAAGAAATGTGAACTGCTGGGGAAACTGGTGTCAAAAGGTCTCGGTGTCAAGCTGGTTTTGGATAATGAAGAACAGGAAATTCAAACCTGAGGTCTCTTCCCAGCTGAATTATGCTGTAAGTTGCTGCGAACAGATAGTCTGTAGCAGTTCAAGATCAGTGCAACAGGTAAATCTACAGAATTTCTTCATCATATTAAGAAAAGTAGTAACAGAAAAAATGATTCAGCTTATTTTTAAAAAATTCCTTAGATTAAGCCATTTAGAAGGCCAAGTAGCATTGGTTTGAGGAGGAAGTTTTGTAACCGATCACAAGTATGATCTATAGAATAAGTAAAAAGAAGATTACTGATGTAGTTTGCCAGTCTAACACAGAAAAAAAAACCATAAATGAGCATGTCCCGAAACACATTGTAACACAGATGCTGTTTAAAATATGTGGTAGAGATCTGGATAGGGACAAGACATGACCAAATTCACAACTAGCACAAATGTATCTGTCTCCCCATGTATGTACCTGGTGAGTAATATACTCAGGTACATATGTCACGTGGCATCAACAATATTCCTAACCTGGAGGTTCTGATTGCTCACTGATGAAGTCTTCTGTGTTTAAAAATCTATGTTATTTGGTTTTCTAGATGCAGATTTGTCAGTTTTATTTGGTTGCTTGGGTTTTTCTGGTTGGAAAAATGTATCAACGCTTGGTTTCCTGGTCATCTTCTCTCAACAAGGAAGACTCCTAAAATTGTGTCCCTGCATTCTGGATTTGTTTGCTTCCATTTGGAAGTTTGTACTGTAATTGTGATGTCTTTGGCAGAGGATACTTTGTCCCCAGATTTCACACGGACTATCTTTGCCTCTAAGTTCCCATTCCAGTTAGGGAACAACTGTTGAAGTGCCTCATAGATTGACATCTTTCTTTTTGTGTGCCAGGGGATTTCTGAGGCAGTCCTGAAAGGCCATCTCTGTTGCTCTGTGAGACACCATGCCCTGAGACCTGGGGTGCAGGGGTAGTTGTAGGTGTGACTCATGTGATGGAGTAATCTAAAATGGCCAGGAGACAAAGCAGTGTGGTGAAATTAACGAGAGGAGTGAGAGCCACTGGTATGGCAGAGGAAGTATATTGATCATTAAATACTCCAGGCTCCTCAATAAACTTAACACCTCATAGAAAAAATTGTAGTAACCATTCTTGTGACCAGCTCCCTGACAACTGAGGAATGATCACCCAAACATGGGGGTTTAGCTGCAGGTATAGGTTCTGGATTTTGATCAAAATGGGGAAAAAAGTTAATGGTCTTGAGAGCAAATGACCTGACACAGTATATGTCCATGTGGCTTTTCTTTCCCTCCCTCAAATCCCAGACAGGGTGCTTTTGTTCCTGCTGCCTTGTGGGAGATGTTACTCCTTAGGCCAGCTCCCAAACCACCCAGGGAAAGCATCCTTGGCATAGAGGGAAATTGCCAGGGAGCATGCTGATCATTCAGCAGTACTGATGACAGTGGGATCTAATTGGAACCTGTGCCTTGGTTCTTTTTGTTTGTGAGTTACAGATGGACCTTCACAAGGTGTGGAAGAAGGTCAGAAGGTAAGCAGTGGAAATATGTCCATTGCACTGAGCTCAAGGAGAGAGGAGTTGTCCCTTAAATTGCAGCCTGCTGCATTTATTAGATTGCTTTTCGGACTGAGCAGTAATTAGTAAGATGATGGAGTCATCAATTCCTGACTGCCCAAAGATGTGAATAAGGACATAATCGACATCTTTGCTAAGATCGTGATCTAATGCAGTAGCTACTTTGTTTATCTCTGATTGATTCACAGGTTAGTGCTGGAGAGTCTTTTAGCAGAGTCAAGTGGCTCCAGCCTCTTTTGTCTGCGGTGCCTGCATGGGCAGAGTGAGCCAGGCTCTGGGCTTCAGCTTCCCAGCCTGGTGCCTGTCTTGCTCTGTGCTAAGCACTGAGAACAAGCTGGCATGGAGGCAGCATAAAGAACCAATGCTGAGACAACATGTCCATCTTCTTTGAAAAAAAAAATATTTGTGTGCTAATAAGGTTCTTGCAGAAGGAGAGCTACTGAAAAATGTCTAAGTTTAGCTTCATTGTCCATTTGTGACAGACTTGAGGAGGAGAACCTTGGACGTGACCTGATTGCTTTTAAAATTGAGGAAGGTGAAAAACACATGAAAGCCTGCAGAAAAAGTTGGTGCAGTCACACTATTACCAAACTGCATGTTCTTACACAGGCACATGAAGCAGTGTTGTGGAGTGTTTCTAGATGCTGAAATAAATACCTAGAGCATGACATATATCTGGAGATCCACTGTCCAGTACACTGTATACTTTAATTTTGGGTGTCTTTGAAGTGAATCCATATGTTGATGTTTGTCAAGTCAGTGCCTGAAGGAGTTTCATTTTAAAATTTTATCTTAAGGGTAGGTGAAAGCAAAGACCTCCATATGTATATATAAGGTGGTTATATATCAGATTCTGTTACAAATGAAGAATGAACCTACAGAGAATACAAAATCAGGAACCAGTTGTACAGCCCTGAGGGGAGCCAGAATTATTTTGGCTGTCTGGAAACCTGGTTGGTGGTCACTGCTCCCTACTCAGTCAAGTTGGAGGTGTTAGAGTAATGAAGTGTGTTGCTTTTTAATGCATCAAGAATTGCCAGGAAACCAAAGATTTTTTTCTTTATTCGTGCCTGGAGCTAACAGGAAGCTGTATAATGTTCATTTGGTAGGGACTTCTGTTGGCTTGTTGGTAGGCTGCAGGCACCTGGTGAGGTTAAGTGGCAATGGTGCATGCCACACTACAGCTGTTTGGTTCTGCTGAATAAGTAGGAGATGCCCTCACCTACTGAAATTATTGTGGTAGCTATTGCAGGCTAGAACCCAACCTGGCCAGCAAAACCTGCTGAAGAGGAAGGATAAGGATAAAGACATGGGTGGTGAGCCTACTCTTTGTGCTGTGCCACACTGCTTACAGAACCCCCTGTGTCCTGTTAAATGGGTGGGCATGTCTATAGAAGCAGCTATCACAGCAGCTACTGGGGCTCAAGGAAAAGTCAAAGATTTTTGAGCAGGCAGAGGTATTTTCTCTCTGCACCTTTCTGAATTCACTGGAGGCTAAATACAGCTCAGAAGAAATGCCAGACTGGCACATTGGTGTGCTTCAGAGTTGTTAGCAGGGACCAGAGATCTCAGATTAAGGCTTTTGGTTTGAATGCCTTTTCTTAACTATCAGACACACCATCTCTGGTTCCCAGAGACCCCTCTACTCAGTGCAGTGATAAAAGCACTTTTTAACACCAAGGCTGCTTGTGTTCCCACGCCTGTTGCTGCCATGAGGGAGGCCAGTCTTGAACAATAGCAGAGGAATAAAGAATAGCCTTGCTAATCGATATCCTGCCCAGACGCTGAGTCAGGTGGCAGCTTGTGCCTCTTTAAAATTCCTGCATTGTTCCTGATTTTTCATTCGACTGGGGTAAATTTTATCTTTAAGGAAAGAAAACACACAGGGACAACTGTCTCTGTTAGCTCCACAGCTCCCTTCCCACCCACCCCCACTCAATTTTGGGGTCTTTGTTCTGTGGGAGCTTACAGCAGTAAGGGATACATATATGATTTGCTAGTTTGAACACTGAGCTGAGTGTGATGTGCTGTGGTTAGGACAAGACGTCAGTGGTCTGAGTGGGGCTCCCCAATTCATATACATCTGTAAGACTGGAGAACACAATCTACTACATCTATATTTCCGTGTGTGCTCATACTTATGTGATTGGTAAAACGTTCAGAAAGCAAGACAAGGATGCAGACATAGTTTCCCAGAAAATTTCTCCATAAATGAATGTTTGGAGCCCTGGCAGGATGCTTGAACAATCTGTCTGTGAACAGACATTTGGAAAACTGACAAAAGTGGTATTTGCTTAAACAAATCTCAAGATCCTGTAGCTCAAGATCTTGAATTCACCTCAGCTGCACTGAAAATGTTTTCTAGAATGATAAGGGGGCCAGGGTGGCTTTCTGTACCCTCTGAATCTTGCAGGGCCCGCAGGGTCCTGTGTTTGGGTTTCATTCTGCTCCTGTTGTCCTTGAACATCATCCTGGGTTTTGAGGGCTGTGGCTCTGCTCCTTCTCCTAGCCATGAGCCCCATGTCAAAGGCTGCAGAGCAAAAAGGTCAGAGACACCCCCAGTATTTTCCTCAATGCTGGGGTTCCTTAGGAAATCTCTGTGGCTCTTTGGCACTGCTTGCCTCCTGCTAAAAGGCCTCAGCAGAGGGGAAAGCGTGGTCCTCACTGTGCTGCCAGGCAGGAACTCTCTGAGCTGGAAAGGGAACTGCTAAGGGTTACATTTGAGCATGTAGACCAAGATAAGAGCTGACCTACCCTTCACCCCAAACTAAACTCCCTGAAGCTCAAACAAGGTAAGGTGACTGCTTCTGAAAAAGGCTTGGGGGACGCCTGCCAGGCTGGCAAACTGGCTGCTCTTGCCTGGGGCTGGAAGCAGGCACTGAACATCCATCCATCAGTGAGGTACTTGCAGAGGAGCTTGCTAGGTCCTGCACTGAAAGATCCTGCTTGAGGATAGGTGGCACAGAGCAATCAGGAGCCAGGACAAGCCCCAGGGCAGTGGGTGCTGGGGGCTGCCAAACATGGCTCCCTGGGGACACACCATACAAGACCTATAACCCCAGTGGGGAGACACCCAGCTCACCCACAGGGCCCACTGTGCCGGAGAATGCCGGGTATAGGAAATTCTCTAAATTTATTTTTCTTTTTTTCCCCCATATATATTTTTTTCTTTTCTCTCTTCTCATTTCCAACAGTGCTGAAGTTCTGGAAGAATTCTGTATTTCTAGTACACTGTCCTGCCACCATCAAGCAAAGGAGGGACCCCAGCTGGTGGCAGGACAGTGTGGGGAGGGATGCTCTGCTCGGTCCCTCAGGCCTGCTCTGTCTGGAGACAGAGAGGATGAAGGGCCCCGTATTTGTGTCCCCTGTGGAGAGGGCACCAGGAAACCTGGCAGCTGCCCATGCTGCCCTTGCCTGTAGGCAAGCCTACAAGCTGCCAAGGAGGGCCTTGCAGGTGCTGGCACAAAGGTCCCCATGATATCCATCTGTCCCTCCCCATGTATACTAATATACCTGCTCACCGCTGTGGGTGCCTCCTGCCCATCATTCTCTGGCACCTTTTGGTTCAGGGATTACATTTTTACCTGTCTGGGACTGGGGGTGTGTTTAATAAATAATGTAAAAAAGAAGAATCAGAAGCAGAACAAGCTCCTGAGGTTCCCAGCATGGTACTTGGCAGAAGCACAATCCTGTCTTCAGATGAAGCCTTTGTCCTCAGGGACAGGGGTGGAGGGAGAAATAGAAATTACAGAGACTGGAGAAATCATTTCAGACTAAGCTGAAATAGCACCTACTACGTATTTGAGTGAGGGCTTTACTGCACATAGACTGTGACTGTTGATTTCAGATGTCCTTACAGTGATACACAATACAGTACTCTCACAGCCTTTGTAAATACAAACAGGTCAACATCCACAGCTAAGTGGCCTTAGATGGAGTTCCTGTTCTGGGTATCTGTTTCTTCTGGGAAAGAAACATCTCCCTTTAATGGTATTACTGGGTCTTTAGATCTCCTGGGAACTTCAGATCTGTTTTGTACAGCACGGGAAGCAGTGCCTGCCAGTGCAGGCATGGTTTGCTGTGGTGAGAGCTGGCCTGGCCCCAATGCCACGCTCTCAGTACTAAACCCAACCTGCCTGCTCTCCTGGGAGTGAACAGTGGGCTCTGCCTGCTGCTTGCAAGGTGCATCTCAGGAATGTTTTTGTGTTGAATCTCAAGGAGCAGAGATACATTCATTTTTTTGTTCCTGGCATCTTTATGAAGACTCGGAAACAGCAAGCATGGGTATCTCAGAAGGTGTTTTGCAGTAAGCACAACCCAAGAAGTAGCAACTCTCTTTTCTCTCTTTCTAAATGTAAATCCAGGGTGCCAGAGGACTGGCAAGATGCATCTTGCCTGGATAAATTCTCAGTGCATCTCGACCTCACACTGGTATGGCCTCTCTGGTGGTGAACTGAGAATTTCTTTCAGACTTCTGTGCTGAGGCTGCTAGTAAAGACTTCATTGACACCAGCTGGAAAAGGGGGCAGTTGTGAAAACCACACCTGCCCCATGGAAATCTAATGGACTCCTTTAGTTCCTTGCAACAGTTGTGTGGTGTGTTGAGTGTTGGAGCCTGTTCATGGTGCTCTGGTGAATTTGTTGCTCTTCAGAGCAGTGTTCCCTGAGCCACTGGGCCTCCTCTGTGATATCTCAAGCAGTGGGACCATCCTTGGTGTCCTTGGTACACGTGTTGATTCTTGTTACATAGGTTGTGGAAGAGATCCCTGAGTTTCATGTTGTTTTGAAATACTCAGATCAGTCTGTTGCCACCTAAGCTATCTCTGCTGCTGCTTCTATGTGGAGTTGATGTTCATCATGACAGGGATGGAGCCAAGACATTTTGGCTCTATCAACATGTGATGTGGTTAAGCCTACAGTTTGATGGCTGCTTGTGTGGTTCCAGCTCAAGGACTGTGGTTGCACAAAAGAAATAAATTTCTTATGAGCTCCTTCACCTGCCCCTGCAAACTTGATGGAAAGAGACAGGTACGAATCAATCTGTTAATTACAATCAGGTTTCTCAATCCTTGAGGCTTGCCTGTGCAGGGGTGTATGCCAGGCCTGTACGTCTGCATACACC
Organism: Calypte anna; assembly: GCF_003957555.1. Classification (NCBI taxonomy): domain Eukaryota; kingdom Metazoa; phylum Chordata; class Aves; order Apodiformes; family Trochilidae; genus Calypte; species Calypte anna. Next base: position 94,083,647 of record NC_044244.1, read on the forward strand.
TGCACTGCTCTGGGCAGCATGTGCCAACACTTTCCTGGGAAAGCAGTCACTTCAGGGAACAGAACTTTCCTCACTGGAAGGAACTGAAGCAACCTGGCTGTTCCTCCATCTGATGTTAGAAGAACCAGAAGTTCCCTTTAATGCTCAGGGTGGAACGCAGAGAGGGTTCACGAGAAAAGATTTGTTCCCTACAGGCCTGATGCTGGTGACAGCTTCCTCAGGAGATGAGCTGGCCAGCTGGACAGGAGGCTGTGTACCCAAAAGAGAGGGTGAGAGGTGCTGCCTGCCAAAGCAGCAGCTGGTGAGAAGGAAACCGTGCTGCGCAGCATCAGGGCACACATGATGGGTGGGGAAGCGTGAGCCCAGCTCCAATCCTTGTCAATGGCACCTCGTTGACTTTTAGCACTTCCTTATCATGTCTGCCCTCACTTCGCAGCAGCACTGATAAAATGCCATTGCCAGCAGTAATCTCCCCTCACAGCAGCTCTGAAGAAAAAGTTGCAGAGCATGAGAGACTGAATCGCCTGCAGCCAGGGTTGGACTCCAGTCCAGAGCAAGGTAACAAAGAAATGGCCCTAACCTGAGGCAAGGTGAGGGTAGAATCACCTCCTGGGTCTCTGGAACACCAGGTGTGGCATGACTGGCATGGCAGCACATGAATTCTGTGTTAGAATAAGGGTTTGCAGATGCTGGGGTAGCTGTCACCTTTCAGTGCATCGTGGCGTTTGAAATGTAAACCATCTGAAGCGATTGCAGTATGCTAGTGCCCAGAGTTATAAACAATAGAGTTTCGTTGTCTTTTTCCAGAAATAACGTATTTCTCTCTTTAGGGGTATTAAGCACCTAGGTAGTTCTTATACGACTCTTAATTGTCACGAAAAAAGGGTATTTTTTTTTTTTACATGTAACTGCAACATGTAGGCCCACTGCAATTTTTAAAGGTATTTAATTTTTTTGTTTGTTTGTTTTTTACAGGCAAGCCACTTGATACACTTGGGAGAGTCCTCTTTATGAGTTTGAACTAAGGACCCCTGAATATTAAATGATAAGCAGCTACTGAGCAGGTATGTCATTTATGGAACCTGTAACTGGTGTCAAACTGGTATAGAGTATCTTGACAGCAGAGAACAACAAAACCTGTCATAGAACTGACTAGAAAGAAGAACTTTCCTTTTGAGTGAGAAATCTGGATGTTTAAGGACATTGTGGGTTTTTTCTTTCTTGCATTCTTTTGTTCTTTTATTTTAGTTAAAGGGGTCCTAAACTTAGCCTCCTTCTTCCTGAATTGGAGATGATTCTAAAATTGCTTGCTGGAGAAAAACTTCTGAAATTTTTATCAAAGAACTTGGAGCCAAAGTCCTTCCTTTTTTTCATGGCTGATGATTTGATTTCAGCTTCACTGGTCTAACTATTTTAAATGATGAAAGCGGAAACAAGGGACTTCTTTAGAGGAAGAAATTGTCATTAACAATAGAAACTTCCAATGAAATCAAATAAGAGTCAAATTTAGACTTGTTTCACTTTTCCATCCTGTTCAGAAAATAGGCTTATGCAGCTCTCAGCATATTATTTTCTTCTTGGGCTACAGCTCTACTCTGTGCTGTTACATATTGGATGTTCCTATCCCATATCTGTCTTGTAATCATCCCTGTAATCACTTCCACATGCTTCAAACTTGAAAAATGGAACAAACTCCTTCTGCATTCCCTGTATTCACATTATTTTTGCCTACTTCTTACTCTCCATTACTTGGTTGGATACCTTGCCATTTACTTTCAATATCATAATCCCAAAGTTATCATCACAGGAATATCTAGTGTTGCCTCAGCCACCTTTAGTTCTCATTTTCCCCCACTAGCTTTGATCTTTCCTGTGCTTTTGAACTGTTCTCCATTTCTGTTCTCTTTCTCCCATTTCTATCCAGCATCTTGCACTACCACCTCTTTGTTCCAGTGCATCCCCATTTCATCTTCCATCATCCCCTACCAACATTTGGAACTCGATGTGTGGGCAACCCAGGCCTTTTACCAAGGCCACATCTCCTCATCATCCCCAGCTTTTCACTTTCTCCTTGACAGTGAGATCTAAATTGCCACACATTTTATTGTATCCAAGCTCTGTCTTGCATGTGGACCCATCAAATCTCACTATTTTTTCCTCTAAAACCTGCCTTTTTGCCTATACCATCTAAGTGAAAAGCTCAGTTGTCCTTAGTTCCTGCAGTGCCTCCTGCCTCTCAGGTCCTATTGCCTTACCTCTGTCATTCTTCATCTCCAAGTTCCTTTTTGTGGCTTCTCAATCAGGTTTCAGCCTCTCTATGTGTACTGTGTATGTTCCCATTCCACAGCTGCCTGCTATCCCCTCACACTTGCCATTTTTCTGCGTGGTGTTTGGCCACTTACTGACTCTGCATCTGCTTGCTCACCTTTATGCCTCTTTTCATAGCCTTCAAAATATCTTTTTCTGCACTTCAAAGTTTTCTTTCTTGGCCCTGTTCATACTAGGCAGGATCAGGAGCACAACACCTTGAAGGTGGTAAACACCTAATTTGCCTTGAAATGAATACTGATTCTCCACCCAACTAGGAGTCAGGCAGCTGAATATTGTTAAGGTATTTGTGTTCAGTGTGCCACCTGGCACTCACTGTTATCTCTGGAGACTGGTACTTAGATTTCTGACACTGCTAATGCCAAGTCTGATGTATCCATCAGTGATGTCCTCCAAGTCTGCATTTGGTAACAGCCTGAGGAACTTTATATCTAGTTCTTACTTTAGTTCACTGGGATCCATGAGCAAACTCTGCCTACCTCTCTGTCAGGGCCTGATCTCATGTGTGCTTTCAGAGAAGGGATACCAGATGACTTGATGCACAATGCAGGGCTGGAGGAGAAGGTAAGTCTTGTGGCCAGTGTCTGAGACCAGGAGGTAAATGATCAGATTTAACTTCCTTGGAGGATGGGAAACAGCACCCAGTCCCCCTAACTCTGAAATCCACTGTTACCAGAGATGGAGGCAGCTGTGAAGTTGAAGTTTGCTTCGTGGATCAGCAGAGCATATGAAATGAAATGTATGTATGGTAAGTGCGTGTAATGGTAAGCTGAGCTGTCATGGTGCTACAAAGTGTGACTGTGCTTCCTCTATATCCCTCTACTAATCTGCCCATGTAAGACCAAGACTTACATTTGTTCTTTATCTAGTTGTCTGGTTATTTTCTTAGAAATTTTAAGGAGCTTCCTTGTCAGATCTGAGTGAATTTCATCCTAGAATGTGCTCCAGGCTTAAGAACAGAGCCATTTGCCCAAGACATTTGAGGTCAAAAGGAGAAAGTGTTAAGCTTGATTTTTTAATTTTTTTTTTCCCCCCTCCACATTTTAGTAAGATGTCCATGTTAGTGGCCTACGGGTCATGCCACCACCCACCTGTCTTACTAGCCTTTTTTTTCCTGGGGTGCTTTTTAATAAAAAAACCTCCTACATTATGTACTTAGACCAGGAAAGACAGCAAGATGTTGGGTCCCATTTTGAAATATATGCACCTGCTACAGATAGGAGTTTGTTATCCACGTCCTTCTGAAGTCATGCTTTTGGTTAGTGTTTTCCCATGGACATCTTGTGTGGCATCCCTCAGGTATGCTGATATCTACAGGTGCTCTCCTGAGGCTCCCAGTGCCAGCTGCCTCCACTCTTTATCCTGAATGCAGCAATGAGGGGATGTGAATTAATAGCTGAGCTGCCCCTATGCTCAGCACTGACCAGCTCATGTTTGCTGCAGATGTAGTGTAACAGTTCACCATGTCAACAACAAAAAAAAAATCCAGGAGGAGAAGAAAAAGGGAATAGAGTAAATAAAAAGCTGGACATGGCAATAATGAAAGTGGGTGAGTACTTCTGATACTATAACTTTACTGGACTTGGTTTTATAGCTTCTGCTATCCTTTGCTAAAAAATTAGGATAGTTAGCAGTAGCAGATGTTAATTTGACAACTGATAGGGAAGTATGTGAAGCTATGAGAAATCCATGAATTAAATAGATTTTCTTACATTTTTTTGTGAGGGCTTAGAAGTAGCAGCTTTCAAACCATGGCCTATTAGTTGATAATATCAAGCAATTGGGATACTGTGGAAGGTGAGAGAAGGGTGCAGCAAGCAAAATGCATGATGTGTCTTCTGTCAGGAGAAGGAGAGCACTTGGGGGATGGTTTACTGGAACTACTGAGATGATGGTGTAGCTGGGAGGAAAGATGTAGTTTAGGAATTCGGGGGCTAGTGGGGAGGGGGATTCATGTAGCTAAGAATAAATGGATTTAGGGAAAGGATGCTGGTGGTTATTTGGTAACTAGAAGCTTAAATGATCAAAGAGTTTGGTAAGCCCTTCTGAATTTGCCTTGCCCTTCCAAAAATATATCATCCGTTCATAGACATTAATCACCCCCTTTAATATAGGTTGCCTATCAGATTGCATAGGCTGAGTAAACACTGGGATATATGATAGCACATTTGCTGAGCTGCAGGACCTAAAGGTAAGGTTGATATCTGCAAGGCCAAGATATTTGTGAAGAGAGGCAGGATTCTTGGTCTCTTCAGCTGCTTGCCCTCAAAATGGAAGGAGAAAGCATTTCAAATTCCAGAAGTCTTTGCAGGCTCCAGGCTATAAACAGGCTCTTCCTGCATAAATCTGTAAGGATCCAACAAATAGGAGTGCCCAGTGCCACGGGTGTGGATCAACCAAGAAGATGCTATTGAAGGGAGAGTCATGGAGTAAAGAAGAAAAAAATGAAAGCCCAGTCAAGCTAAAGCAGAGAGATGCAGAAAGGGGAAGGAGTAAAAAAGAAAGATGGAAACAGGAAGAAAATAACTAGGGAAAGGCAGAAGTCTTGACAGAGTTTTGTACATTATAGAATTGTCCCAGTCATTTAAACACTCCATAAATACTGCATTTTTTCAGCTAGCTAGGCTAAGGGCTTCTGTGGAGGCAAGAACACAAATGATGGGTTTCCAAGTCCTGCTGCTCTCTCTGAATTTTGTAGGAACAGGATCTGTCCCCTATATAACTATTCTGAATTTATCTCAGGGAGCTGTGGTTCTAGCATAGTCTGGATCCTCTAAATTAGATCTCTGAGTAAGTCTGTATTCCTAAAAAGAATATGAAGAAAGATAAAACCAAAGGAAAGGGTATGCCATTTTACTTTGTGGATCATTGGGGAAGTGTTGCATGCATTAGTTGTGGATGCTCTGTTTATCCCCACCTCTCTTACTAGCTTGAATACAATGTGCAGCAGTCTCTAAAGCTGTTCTTGCTGTATAGGGTCTTTATGTTAAAAGTCTTCAGGAGTCTCTTTCCACAGCCACAACTACACCTTGGGATGCAGAGCATTCAGGGTGTTGATGCGTGGAAGTGATTGTAAAATGCTTGCTCTGAATTGCCTGGTCCTAGTCATGAGAGTAAGTGAAGGATAGAGAAAATTTAAATACCAGGTAGCACATTGTGTTTCATGACTGTGATGACTATGGTTTCACCCTACAACCATACCTCTGCTCCCAGTCATAGAATCAGAAACACCAAACCTGAGCAACCTGGAGTGTGTTAGTTTCCTCTTCCATGTGTGGTCTGCTGCAGATGAGCAAGCTGCTTGTATGATACAGGAAACTGAAGCGTCCCTCATGGCTGAAGTGAGATCTTCTTCTAGAAGGTAGGTTGTTCTCACATTAGCAAGCTATGGCAGTAGGGGAGAGTCCCTTTCCAGAAAGGCTCTGTGTCACTTGGACTCTGCACTCTTTGCACTAGGACTCTGTGCACTGAGCACAGCCATGGGATTTCATACCTTCTTGTGCAGTGATCCTACAATAAAATGAGAAAGATCAGATATTCTTGGAGATACAGACCCCTGAGACTCTGTCTGAGGTGGGAAATCTTCACAGCAAGATGCCAGACCCATGAGTTTTTCTCCTCCCTGGAATGGAATAACCCACCTTTTTTTCATCACAAATCCTCCCAGTCAAGGGTGTTGCCTCACCTCATTCATTAGCCAACTAGTGTGGGTATAATTAGGGGTTAAGTAGTTAATCTTCAAAAACCCCTTCGAAGTCAGGGAATCCACATATTTGCTTATTTGCAGTTTGTGTAATTTGCTTATTGCCCCTGAGGCAAGCAGGCACAGGAATGCAATCCTGTGTTTGTGTATTCAGTAGCAAATGAAAAGAAGATGTGAGGTTTGTATCTACAGTGGTATAAAGAAAAGCTTTTACTGCCTAACCTCTTTTTTTCACCTTCCTTGTTGTATGCTGTGCATCTTCCTAGTCCCAAGTCTGCAAAACCAGAAAGCCTGTGTTTTAGTGTGCATTGAGACTAGGTCCACTGACACAGGATGAAGTTAAGGATGTGCATAAGTCTCAGCCAGAGAGTAAGACTTCTGCTTCTTAATTACGGGCCCACTTGTGATAGGCCCTACAGAAACACGTATCAAATGATAACTTTTACCTTAAAGCACATACAATCAAATTGTACAAGGCTGACTGAGCAGGGAATAGATAGTGCTTATATAGTGCTTTTAGAGATTTTTGTTGTTGCTGTTTCTTCCAATGCAGACATTAGAACTTTAAAGTCTTTACAGTGCTTATTCCTCCATATAATTAAATAAAGTTGGTCATTTGTGGCTATATGCTATTGAACTCCACTATCAATGATCGGAAGGACAGCAGAACAGTCCTTGATCAGTCAGAATGACCAAAGAATCAGTAAACTAGCATTACTGCAATAGTCTGAATCACTCAAAGTTGGGGCCAAGCATAACATTAGCTGCTCTAAGTCACATGTCAAAGAATAAGGAATACAGGCTATGCTTATCAGCTGGCAAGTTTGCTGTGGGGAGCAGTGACAGGGAAGAAGTGGGGGCTGGTGCAGCACATTGGCTGACAACAAAATTCCAGGATGATGCTGTAGCTGGGGGAACTCGTGCAGCTTTCGGTAAATGACTTCAAGATGAATAGCTCTAGGAGAGGCTGAGCACGTGTGTCATTTAGTACTGACACAGTCACTTCCCATGTACTTTATTTAGTGCTTTTGTCGGTGGTTTCTGGATGGAAGAGGTTTCAGGGACAATGCCGGAGGGTGTTAAATAATTGAAAGTGTGCCTTCCAGTGCAAGAGGTCGAAGAGTTGAAGGGAAAAGGGAAAGCTGAGAGCTAACTTTTTTTCAGTGTCTGTATATATAGTTGCAAGGGGAAGAAACTTTCTACGGTCTAGCAGATTGAAGGGTAATAAAATCCAAAACCTGTAATTTGAAACTTGGGGGGGGGGAAGTCATATGATAAAAAGCACTATTTTTTTAACATTGTATTTAATTCCTAGAGGAACTCACTGATGTTTTAGTGGATCCTTGACAGGAGGCTTTTAAGTTGTTGCTGCATTCTTGTCAAGAAGTAGATCCTTACAGAGAGGGGGAGGGTTTCTGTCAAGTCTGACCCAAGTTTTTGAATGTGTGCGTCTATGTGATCAAATCAGTTCTTTCTGGCATTACAGTCGGAGGTTGGGAGCTATGGGGTTGAGAGCTGGGACCTCAGGGCAAGAGCAAAAGGCATCCCTGCTTAAGCCAAGGCATTATTATTCCTTTTCACCCTGCCCTGTGCAAACAGCCAAACCACATCACTCTGTGAACTTCAAATGCTATTGCTCCAGTAAGTTGCATTGCTTTCCATTCATTCCTGTTTCCCATGTAAACATCTACCCTGTTCCTACTCCATGGCAACAGCAGCTCCTCCACCACTGAGGATGATGGTGAGCACAAATATTTCAAAGAGGAGCTGCCACCACCTTTACCCTGCCACCAGAACCTTCATCCCAGAGCACTGTTCTGCTCTTGGTATGGCACCCATACATCTTGTTCTCTGGTTGTACAGGGTGGGAGAAGTCAGAGTCCACAGTGGGAGCAACCAGGCATCATCTTTGCTGGGCTAGATTCAGGCTTTTCACCTAGACTCAGAGTGTTTGGTTCACTTTTTTATTGGATTATGCTGCAGTGACATCCCAAATCAAAGGAGATTTTGCTAGAGTCCACCGAGGTGCTCAGTGACGAGGCATTAATTGTCATTTATTAGTGTTGCTTTAATTCTCCTCTGGTTAAGACAAGGCATTTCTTTGCATACTTTCATCTATGGCTTTGTCATATATTTCAGACTTTAAACCTCAAACAGTTATGCTGTATTTCTCAGCTGAATAAGAATTAGGTCTTTCCATCCCCTGTGGACAATTTTTTTTTTTTTTCCTTTTTTTTTGTGTGTGTGGAAAAAACATATTCCCATGATGCCAGGAGTTTGCTTAATTCCTTATGTTGTTGCCCCCAGGCTTAAACTTTGGCAGAGGCCAAGAGTGTGCATGTGGAAGAGTTGGTGGCACAATGGACCATCAGAAACTTCTGAGGATAGTGCAGTAAAGATGAGCAGATGCAGATGGGGGTTGGGACAATCTTGATACATTCCAGCAGAGGCTCTGAGCCTTCAAGCACAGCCACTATGAGCAGGTACTTCCCGTAGAAATAATTCCTAGGAAACACAATGGCCACTTGTGAGCCAGGCCTACCCTAACACAGTGGAAGAAAGCCAGGCAGGAGGGATATCTGGGTGGAGCATGGCAAGGGGTGGTAAGCGGGTGAGGAGCTGTGGATGTGACCACTGAGGCTGCGTAGGGTGGGAAGCTTTTCCACTTGTGACTTCACCTGGATTGCATGCCAGCCTCAGTGCACAATGTTATCACTGCAAGCCAGCACAGGTCAGAATGGCTGGGCTCACACAGTCAGAACCCAGGAGACTTTTTCCACTCCTTACAGTTTTTGTCTTTGATGGCCATGACCAAAGCTATTCCTTGGCTTTGTTTCCAGTGGTACCCAGACTGCTTCTGCTCACAGATGACCTGTGCTAGCAAGGTGGATATCTAGTTATGGGGAGTAAAAGTGAAGGGTTTCATCAGGAACTGAACTTGGGATCTCTGCTCTGTCCCACCCCTCTCTGGCAATCTGTGCTGTTCTTGGCTCTTTCCTTATCTAGGGTTTATTGCTGTGCAAAACAGCTGAGTTAATGATTTAAAAAGAACACTTGGTCCCTGCTACATGAAGACTTTGCTTCTTGGAAAGAAATCCTTCCCAAGAAGCCTGTTCCCCTTTCTGTAATAGACACACCGCTGTTGAAAGTAGTCCTTCTGGGGCTCAGACCCAGTCTGTGGCAGTGGTTTTGATGGGTCAAGGATGTATGGTCTGCATATAACCATCTTTACTTTTGTCACTGTTAAATATCTTGCCTAAGAGGGAGAGTCAGACCTGGATCATCAGAAGCACTTAGCATTTTCACAGGTCTCCTTCCATGACAGTCAGTGGAAGTTTTATCTTCTCTCTTAGAGACCCGAACTAGATTAAATACTGCCTCTAGAAGGCCCAGTCTCAGCCTGTCCTCTTCTCTGCATTAGAAGCCTTCATTATTTATTTGTTCCACAAATAAGACTTCTATTTCCCCTTGCTTGCCATTTCATTCAGTCAAGCCCAGGCATCCTTTCTTGAAAAGAAGACATGAATATCTTTTCCTTAATTCCTTGGCAGCTTTTGCTTTCCCAGAACAGATGTTTTCTAGGACAATTCCAGGTTTCTGTGCTTTGGCAGGGTAGGCAATACATTCAAATAGGGTAACAGCACTGGACTTGTTTGCAGGAAATGAAGTGGCTCCAGCATTTGACACCTGAGACTCATCAGTGACTTAAGTCTGGCATCAGGGAGACCTATTAATGTGAGTGTCAATTTCCAGCTAAATTAAAAGCCACTTGTAGGACAGTCACTTGGCTTTTAACAGGCATAATAAAGTATGTGGCAAATAAACATTTGAGAGAATTTGTATTTTGGGGGGATCTATCTGGGTACATGATTGATGAATTGTTGTTTATAAGTCTTTGTAGGTATACTGACCACCTGCAAGGATTGGTGTTTGTAGTCTGATAAATAGAGTAGGAACAGCACAGTAACAAGCAGGAGGATGCTGGTAGATTCATTCTGGACAGCTACAAGTCTCCTACATGCAGCTCAATTGCTGATGTGTGACACCCTTTGATACAAACACATTTATGTACTTTGTGGGGCATCATCTGTTTTAAGCTTGAAGGAGTCAAGTCATCTCTGAGCTGTTCTTTGTCACACATGGATTATGGTCTGGAAATGTATTTATTGCTTTGTTTTTTGATGAGTGTTTTTTGTTATTCTCATGCTGCTTTGCTAATTCTGGTCTTCTCACTTCCCATTTGTGCCTCAGACAGTCTTGCTTGTGTCCTTCAAACTGTTTCCTTTATGGATAGCAAAAATAGGTGCTACCTTTCTATGACTAAGAGAGGAGACATTGCTCATGGATGGGACCAGCTTCTGAAATGCATGAGCAAGAATCCCCAGGATGATTCTGTACATTACCACCCATGACACTGCTTTCTCAGCTACCTCACAAATCATAAATTATTTTTTGGAGCTGGACTAGAGGGGAGCAGATTTAAGACTTTAAAATTACATACTAGCAGCCCACATGTAGATCTAAGATCCCATATGATGAGTACAAGACAAGAAGACAGTTTTGGCAGGTACCTTCCTCAATCTGACAGATAGTCATTAAAACAAACTGACTTCTGAACCAGAAAATAAGCACTATTTTATTAATTTGCTGAGTTAGGAATCATGTAGAAGATGTAATGGGGAGATTTTGACAGAGGACTGTGATGAAAATGGAGAATATAGCAAGCAGAACTGAGATGATACTGGTACGTACCTTGACCCTGTGTGTACATCCAAGGATCACGTTAGCCCTACGAAGCACAGTGTTTCACTGTGAGCTTGTATGCAGGTCCTCAGCTGCCCTGATCTCAGAGCTCTCCACAAAGTCACTGCTTCCCTGGGCAAAGTTCCCTGTAGCAGAGCTACCGCTGGTCTCCTTGTGGATGTGCAAGCCATGACCTTCCTTGTGCTAAAGCAAACGCTTTCTGTGTTTGCACAACTCACCATGCCATGAAGGCTTCTCTAGATCAGCAGTTCCCTTTTTCATGATTCATCTCTCTCTTGGACTAAGTAACATTTTGCAAAATGTTTGATGTTTTCTTCCAGGTTATTGACTAAAAGCATGGTAATGCCAAACACCCTCCTCCACCCATTTTGGTACAAATAGGTTATAAACAAAGCAGTCACTTCCAGTTCTCAGTTGTATTTTGGGACCAGTCTGATAGGTCATTTATAGTCTGTTTAATGACTGCTATCTTATTTTTATGTCAAGTAAGTTCTTTAATCAAAATGCCATGTGATATAAGCCTTCCAGGATCTTAAGTATATTGTACCAGCTTTGTTATATTTAACAACTGTACCTGCGATTTCCTCAGAAAAAAGTATTAGCACAGTTCAATTAGGTGCATTTTCTATAAAACCATGTTGATTACCCCTATCTGTATTTCTCTTCTTTTATTCTTTACGTGTTAGCCACTTCATTATTTAGTTCAGGTCTCAGATCACAGCTCTGTTGTTACATGTGAATTATTAAAATTATATGATAATGATAAAATAATTATGCTCTTTTACATAGCCTTTATAAAACACCAGGCTGGGTTTTCTTCTTCTGCTCCAGGACTTACTCATTGCACCCAGAACCACAGAAAATCAACCTAAATAGTGCAGAGACATTCTGTGCAGCTTTTTTTAAAAAAAAAAGTTTCAGTCCAAAGTATCCTGTCTTGCTGATTTAAAATGCCTGATTTTAGTAGGTGGTATTAAATTCCTCTGAGAATACTACAAGAACAGACATGTCATCAGCAATGTCTTCATCATCTGCTTGCTTTTTCCCAGCAGCAGGATAGAAGTATTTATTGATTTAAGTTTTCTTGTCTGCATTATTATTGAATAGTCTAACATTTCCATCTGATAACAGATCGATAACATGATTGAGACTCATTTTGTTCTTAGCTTACTTTAAAAAAATAGCTTTTTCAGTCTTTATTTTCCCTTTCACTTCCATATTACTTTTTTTGGTAATTCCTATTTCTACTTTATATTCAACTTCTCTTTTACTACTTTTTATATATGTTTTACATACTTCAAGCCATCCTCATTTCTATTTTAAATCTGGTTGTGAGTTTTCAATTATAATATTCTTTCTTTCTTTACTGGGGAGTTATGTATTTTTGGTGCCTAGTAAAAAATTTTAAACAGCTCTCAGTCATTGTTTATATTTTTTAATTTAAATATGACTTTTGAAAGCATCATGCTTTTCAAAGAACTGCATCACCACTTTGTCCCTTCTTATGCTTTTATATAACAGGGGATCAGGAAACCTGCTACTGGCCTCTCACTTTTGCTATGACTTAACCCATCTGGGTTAACCATAGGTTTTTTTTATCTTGGATTTCAGATTTGCAAAATGAGGAGGCTATTTAGAACATTTAAATGTCATGAAGGCTGTTTTTGAGGCAGCAATATCAGCATGTGTTAAATTAAGCAATAAATTGTTTATTTTTTCTTTGGTGAGGGCTCAAATAACCAGTGTCCCCATATTCCAGTATTGCTCGGTTATCTGTCACAGATTTAAATCATCAATACTGAATATTGTTAACTGGAAAATTATGATTCAAAATCACAAAAAAGCAAGTAGGTAATACTTTTTATTTTTACCCCACATCTGCCCACTCAGTCATTCTTAGAGCTATAGACATTGATTTTAACATTCAATTATACAAACCATCCCAGCATCTTTTCCAATATCTTATAGCTGGGCAGGCAAAACCTTAATGAATATAAAATGGAAAGGCATGCCACAATTGGATACTGCTAAAGACGATGTATTAGAATGGACTTGACTTTTACATTGTGTTTCTGTAAAAAAGGGCATGCTTTTGAAAGGAAGAGTGAGGGCTGCAGCTGAATACACCCAGTGCTGGTCAGCAGAGCTGATACACAGCAGAGGGATTAGAAAACCACAAGACCTGCTGTACCCTGGGCCAAAACAGGGTACCCAACATTAACATTAGAGTTCATGTCCTTGCTTCAGGGAGGGACACAGGCAACTGAAATACTTGCCTGTATTTTGCTGAGGAACTACCTGCTGTTCATTATGATGGTTTATCAATTGGACAAGAATGGTGCCTCATAGTGCAGGATATGTAGAAAGGTAATCCACAGTTGCTATGCCAAGGCAGGTCTTGCCACAGAAGTAGCTGCTGTAAGTTTTGTTGTGTCTGACACAGGCCTGGGGGCCCCCAAAGAGTCTTAAGGGTTTTCTTAAAAGGATCCTAATAATGCTTTAACCTGTATTGGTGTTAAGAACATCATATTCTCTGAGCAGTGAAAAGACTTCAAGGAATTGAAATTCGCTGGAAATGAAGAAAAAAAACCCAAACCAAATCTCTACAAACTGGGAGCCCTTCAAACCTACCACCTGTGTTTTCTTGAAGGTCTGTACATGGATAATCCTTGCCTCCCTCCACCTGGCTGCTTATTAGTTTGAGGACATGTTGTTTCAGGGAATGCTGAAGACATCTGGATGGATGATTTATCTATGGACAGGTTATCTTTATGACCAGGAAAAGAGAACGACTGGCTTAACAGCTTCCAAGTTCAATAGCCTCCTTTTCTTCTTAATAAATTGCTGAGGCATGAGAGGCTTCCGTTCCTTGCTGGCATCTTTTACACCGTGCCCAAAGAAACAATCATATCAGGCTCAGGAAGGCAAATGACTGAAAGGGCAGGGAAACAGGAACCGTCCCCACGGATGTCCTCCCCAGAGAGGCTGGGAACATGTTCTGCTGTGGGAAATGGGAAGCTGAGGTCAGCCAAAGTGCACGGCAGGTACGAGCATCCCTTGGGACTGGCACAACAGATAGTGGCTGCTATGGCATCCCTGTCACTGCCCTCCCTGTCCTGCTTATGAGCTCTCCTGGGCCACCTCCACACCTCATACGAACAGTGCACCTCCACTGCATCATCCCACGGTGTGGAAATGAAGGCAGGGAGATAAAGGGGGAGAGTGAGTGGTGACAATGCTCCTGAGAGCCCTGAGCCTACCACTCAGCAAGGCAAGCCTTGGGGTGGTCAGAAGAGTCCAGAAGAAAGGAGTAAGGAATGAGCCCCCATCAGAAACTGGATGGCAACAGATCTCATGGACAGTGAGGGATATGGGAGGTTTACAACACACCCACTTGTTTAGATCTTTCAGAAGCTTTGTCCTTCCCAGCTCCATGTGCCTGAGGTTGATAAGAGATTGTACAAAAAGTCTTGATAAAACAAATATAAAGAGATGTCCTCAAGAGGCTGGGGGATATTATTAGCCCCTCTTTTACTGGCAGGTCTGGAGCAATTAATTTTTACCAGAAGTATTATCAGGAGCTTGTCATTGCTTTCCCTGGATCCATTTAACATAGTCCAGATTGGGTCTAAGTAACATGTTCCCTAACTGGTCTGATACCTCACAGCTCCCAACAGTAATCAATCAATTTTTCTGAGGATCATCTCAGTTGTGGTGGAAGGGCCATAATCTAGAATATGTAAAGAGACAAAATTGAGTCTATGGACCACCTAAGTATGCATCATGCCTGTATACTCAGATCTTCGAAGTGATGTCCTACAGCTGACATTTTCTACCTCCATATGGGACCAGGCAACAAGTTCTGGGCAGAGGATGGAGAAATGGACAGGTAAGAGAAGGGTATGTGGGGACCTGGGAAAAGCACTTTGCATATGATGGTTCCATAAAGCGTGTACTAGACCTTCCCTGCAAGGTTAGAGCCCTTTCTCAGTGCATCTCTTCAGAAATAGCATCTGCACTGGCATGAGAACTTAGAATTTCTAACCTGGACACTGTTGTAAAGGTTTGTGTTTCTAGAAATAGCCCAGTTGAGTTTTAAGTGAAATCATGCAGACCCATGCAATCATGTAGTGGAACAAAGCAATCAGACGCCTCTGATTACCGAGAAGTGGGTGTGAGCCAGTATCAAATCCACCTGTGCCCAGTTAGGGCAGGCCCCCTATTGAGCATGTGCAAGAGCAGGGGGCCAATAAAAGGTGAGGCTCACACCCACCGAGTAGCTCACTTCTAAGCTAGTCAAGAGAGTGTGCTGGTAGCTCACTGAGTGGCAGACCAATCTTGCTAGTTCCACTTTGTGGGCAATAGACTTAGAGCACAGCCCATGAGTCTATATCACAACACCGAGAAGGACTTGAGGCAACGATCCCTGAAGAAAGATTCGTCTTGCTACACAATCATATGTCTACAAGGGTATTCTTCTCTTCTTAGCCATGTTTATGCTTCTGCAGCAGTACCATATCACCTATTTGACATGTAATAATTCCCCTCCTTTGCTTTACAGATTCTTTGTAACTTCAGTTAAGTTTTTGTTATGAACCCAGCTGTTAATAATGTGAGAATCATGCAGGGTAGCTGCTGTACATGAGAAATTTTTTGCTGGAAAAGGGAAGCGTATTCAAGTGAAAATAGAGATTATACTATCAAAGAGAGTGACTCGGCAAAATTTACACTCTTTCTATAGATAAAATCAATAATGAGGTGCTGGAGCATATCCAAAGAAGTACAAGGAAGCTGGTGAAGGGTCTAGAGCACAAGTCTTACAAGGAGGCTGAAGGGAGACCTTATCACTTTCTACAACTACCTGAATGGAGGTTGCAGTGAGGAGGGTGCTGGTCTCTTCTTCCAAGTAACAAGCCATAGGACCAGGGGAAATGGTTTCAAGTTGTTCTAGGGGAAGTTTAGTTTGGATATTAGAAATATCATCACTGAAAGGGTTGTCAGGCACTGGAACAGGCTCCCCAGGGAAATGGTTGACTCACCATCTCTGGAGGTATTTAAATGATGTGCACATGGGGTGCTTAGGGATATGGTTTAAGTGGTGGACTTGGCACTGTTAGGTTACAGGTTGGGCTTGATGTTGTTAAAGGTCTATTCCAACCAAAATGACTCTTGAAGTGATCTTCACCTCAGTTTAGCTGCATTTATTTAACCATTGTAAAAGCACTATGAAAAATGGTGTTCACAATAGGTATAACTTATATATGTATAACTGCAACTTCCCTGTGTTTGCTTTGCCCTAGGTTTTTATCTGAAAAAAAGGGCTTGAGAAAGGAAGGGTGAGGCAAGGGAAAGGTAGGGCTTAGACACAGCGTGACCGACACGCTGTGCCTTCTCCTTTCTCATTCCTGGCAGCATCTCTCGGGCTCCCTTGCCGCTGTGTGGAGCATGAATGAGAAAACATCGCCCACTGGTGGCTTAGGCTGTAGGAGCCGGAGAGACCGCTCGGCAGAGGCTTGCTCCATGTTCCTGCTCCGCTGATGCTATCCCAGCAATTGAAGTGGGACGAAATAGGTGGCTCTTAGTCCTCCTCCTCTCAGATAAAATCAGCATCTCTGGCAGAGGTCAGCGCTGAGCTGAGCGAGAAAAGGAGTTCTTACTTGGAAGGGCCATGGGTTGTTTGCACCCTGTTTTTCATATTCTAGTATCAATGTCCAGATGAAACACTAATTAAGCCATGGCATTTAATCTTAGTTATTACAGTAACAGAACAAATTGGTTGAAAGGTGGTTATGGTGAGCAAAACCTCTAAATCCACAGCACATTCAGAGCCATCTCTGAAGTCATAGCACAAAGCAGAGACCCTCCTGGATCTCCCCTGAGGACAGGCCTCCTCACAGGGCAGTGGGGAGATGTTTCTGGTAGCCTGAGGTGAGTCAGCACCAGCACGGGAGGCAGCATAACACCACTGTGCTTCCTGCTGCCCCAACTAATTAGCCCCACTCCAGAGGAGATAATTAACTCAAGTGGAACGCTTTGCTGACACAGCCAACCTGCTCCCAGACCCCAGCTGGTATCTCCCCAGCTCAGCATTGCAACTGGGTGGTGTAGACAACCTGGCATGTCCAGACTGAGCTTTCAGGGTTGGTGGGAAGGTACCTTTTTTAGATACTTTTTTTTTTTTTTTAAAAAAAAAAAGCTGAAAGCATTTCTTTGAGATTGCTCTGGGTCTTTAGCTCCTCTGAGATTGCTCTAGGTGTTAAGCTCTACAGTTTTATGTAGGGCCAAAGGCCTCTGAATGCTTCCCTCTCCCCCTGATACTTTCCTGTTCACAAGGTAAGATCGTCCTTAACAGATGTTTGTTTACCTCTTCATAAAAACCTCCTGTGATTCTGCAGCCTCCCCAAGCAGTGTGCTGCAGTGCTTTGCTATTTTTTCCATTGCAAAATGTTTTCCTAATGTTTAGCTATATCATTTTTATTGCAAATTAAGCTGATTATTTCTTCTTCTACTTCTGGTGAATGTAGAGGACAACTGCTTAGTCTCTCCACCCATTATAACAAATGTTTATGTGCTGGAAGGCTGTTATCATGCCTCCCCTCCTGTTCTTTTTTCCTAGAGAAAACAAACTCAGTTATTTTATCCATTCCTTATAAGTCATGTTTTTTTCACATCTCTTATCATTTTGTCGTTCTTTTTTGGACTCTCTCCAATTTGTCTTCATCTCCTGTAAAATGTAGTGCCTGGAACTGGACACACTGCTCCTGCTGAGAGCTCAGCAGTACTGAGTAAATGCACAAAATAATTGCTTCCTCTGCCTTATACACAAAACTCCCCTGAAAGCATCTCAGAACAAGATTGGTCTTTTTCTGTGGGGATGCCACTTAACAGACTCCTATTCTGCCCCATTCCAGCTCTGAGTTTGCTGCACTGCTGCTGAAACTGTTCTGATTAAGTTTGGACCAGTGCATTTGGTGCCTGTGCAGTCACCTTCCCTGAATGCTATCGTGGGCAGCTCAGAGGGCAGAGGGCAGCTCAGCTCTCCAGTGTCTCACTTTCCTCTCAAATTTTGATTGCTCCAGCCCCCCTGCCTTCAGGAGGGACTGCCACCCCCGGCCCCCAGGCCAGCTGTCATCCTTTCGGTTTTGTCCTCTAGTCTGTTGTCCAAAACACACAAGGCAATACTGAGCGGCCCTGAAGGCAGAACTTCAGCAACATGATCTTCCCAGCTGGAAAAGTGAAGCCCTGACAATTACCCTTGATTATGGTACTTCAACTTGTGTAGCCTCTGCATGGTGACCTAACTTGCTGCTTCAGGAGCCTAGTATCTAGGTATTTTCTAGATGCTCGATGCTCACTAAAGTTAATGTTAAAGTTATCTCCACCATTTCCTCCTCATCTACCAGACCTGTTAGTCAAAGAAGAAAATTTTCCTAGTTTGACAGGATTTGTTCTTCAAAATTCCCTTCTGTTTTTTCCTTATCACCTTATTGTCCTTTAACTACTTATAAATTGATTGTTTCATAATTGGTTCCAGTATCTCTCTAGCTATCACTGTTAAGCTGACTCGCCTGTAATTCCCCAGGTCCTCCTATAACAGTTATTTTCAGAGAAGAACTGCATTAAATTTAAATAGATACCAAAAGACATTCCACTTTTGCCCTGCTTATCTTTATTCATTGTGTACTTTTGCTCCATCCTTTAAATTAAAAAAACCCAAACCCAAAACATTTTCCATACATATTTATTCTCCACTTGAGGCTTAGCACAGTCCAACCCTGCCTTCACCTCTTCTCCAATGTTCTTGCCCAAACCTTCCTATTACTTAAATACTTCCTCAGTTTCCATCCTTCTTGATGCTATCTTTCTCACTCTCTTTTCTTTATGGCTTCTTTGCAGTTCCCTGGAAAAATATATTCTCCAGCATTTTATATCTCCCAGTGCCTGGAAGGCTCTGACAGTCCTGGAAAAATCTCAGACCTCTTCCTTTCAAATGTGGATGGACAGTAACATTTACCAGTCATGTGGGGACATACTAATTTCTACCTAAACACTTGCCCAGGGTTAGCTACATCTAAATGGTTTTTGAATCTGGGGGTTGGCAGAGAGAAGATGAAATCTGGGAGATGGATCCTAGCAACCAGACTGGTAGATTGATTTGGCTCTAGGATGGCCAAAGATGTGTTACAAGACAGCAGGTGTCTGCTAAGTCAGGTAGCATCTAGCAGACAAGAGGGTAGAGTAAAGCTTCTAGCTTCTTGGAGGGAGGCTGAATATCTCCAGTATTCAGCTTCAGCCATGAGCAAAGGTTTGTGTGTTCAGCAGAAGAACAGGAAGCATGTGCCACTTTCTAGCTAAGCAGATCAGGAGAAGATAACTTTGTTTGAGGGAGAGGTATCGTTATCCAGGGTTGTGCACTATATAATTGCACAATTTGCTATCATGCATGAACAGAGCCGTTCAATAGCATGCCCCTGCCTTGTCCTGACATCATGTCTGTGTTGGAAATCCGTGTGGAATGAAAAATCCCACATTCCACAAGTGACCTTGTAGTCTCCGAGCAAAAGGCTGGGTTGCAGTGGAGACTTCACAGTCTCAGTGGTGCCAGACACTGGAGCTCAGTCACCAGCCTCAAAGCACTTAAGGGTTGAGAAGTCAGAAATGAAGCAAACTTATTTCCAAAGAAAGTAACATTTTAAAACTGTGGGAGATGGTCGTGGTTCTTTGAAGGCAAGAAAAATTTCAAGGCTAAGAAAAAGTCACTGGTGAGGAACAATGTTATTCTCATTAGCTGTTACTATTTCTAGCTGTGTTTTTTGGAGGTGGAAGTACTCAGCATTTCTGCAGGCTACCTAATGACAGGATAAATACTGGGCCAGGTACACAGGTTGGAAGTTTTGGCCATTATCAATCTGTCACCCTCAGCGCTGCTGTTCTTTTGCTGACTTGGTGGATGTCACACACTGCACGTGAACTCCAGACTCCTAGACCTTTGGTTTTATGGTCTTTTTTTCTTTCACAGCCATTGCTTTCATATTATACAGGCAGCCTTAACTTCCAGCATTACCCTGATGCCTGAGAGAATCTAGTGCCCTTCCTGCTCTTCTGCTGTGCTCTCTCCACTTCATTCCCATCTCAAACAGCTCCAGTAGCCCCAGTCCAAGAGGAATTACCCATTGGCCATCTTCATTTTCTTTTAGGCCATTTTCTGTGGCCATTTTCTGCAGGACGAGGAACTAGAGAGCTGGAGAATCTGGCCCAGAGTTCATTGTCACCTTTCTAGAAGGCATCCAGGACTGTGTGGTTTTCCCCAAACCAGGAATGTCCAGCAAACTCATTGTGCCCCATATTAAAGGCTCTGCACAATAGCGATAGCAAAGAAAATTACCCTGATCATTTAGATGAAGGTAACATATACCAAATGATCAGTGACTTCAATATGATTTCTGCATCAGCTGCATCTTGCAGGCTGTTCTGCAACTTGCCAATGTTTGATATTTGGATAGCGTTCACAAATAGCAGATACAAGGTTAATGGGATATGTCTCTGACAGTAGCTGGATGTAATTTAGAGATGGACCCCAGCCATGTCGTTACATACCAGATTTGTTTTTTTGCTCATTATATTACAGAGATAAGGCTTAGAAAGAGATATGGACATTCTGGCAGAGCTGAGTTTTCCAAAAAGACAATTTCATTCTGTAAAGGGATGGGCAGTTCACCATCTGAACCATCTGGCCTCTGTGATTCACCAGCTTGTAGGCTCTCCTTGCAGGTGTTAGCTGCTGGTGGTATCAGTCCTCCCTCTCTTACTGCTTTCCAGAGAGCAGATAAGGGTGTCAGTGATGACCAGTCACATGTGTATTAATTCTAGTTTATCTCAGTAGCACATAGCAAAATGAAGAAACAAAGATATTCCTTGCCCTTCCTCACTGACTTTATTCCTCTTGTTGATCACAGAATCATAGAAAGTTAGAGGTTGGAAGGGACCTTGAAAGATCATCCAACCCAGCCCCCCCTGGCAGAGCAGGGTGACCTACAGGAGGTCACACAGGAACGTGTTCAGGTGGGATTTGAAAATCTCCAGAGAAGGTGACTCCACAACCTCCCTGGGCACCCTGTGCCAGTGCCCTGTCACCCTCACAGGGAAAAAATTTCTCGTCGTGTTTATATGGAATGGGCTGCCCAGGGAAGTAGTGGATTCTCCGTCCCTGGAGATATTTAAAAAGAGACTGGATGTGGCACTCAGTGCCATGGTCTGGTAACTGCAGCAGTAGTGGATCAAGGGTTGGACTTGATGATCTCTGAGGTCCCTTCCAACCCAGCCAATTCTATGATTCTGTATGGAACCTTCTATGCTCAAGCTTATAACCATTGCCTCTTGTCCCATCATTGGGCATAACTGAGAAGAGCCTGGCACCCTCCTCTTGGCTCTCTCCCTTTATGTATTTATAAACATTGATGAGGTCACCCCTCATTCTCCTCTTCTCCAAGCTGAAGAGACCCAGCTCCCTCAGCCCTTCCTCATAATGGAGATGTTCCACTCCATCATCTTGGTTGCTCTGCGCTGGACTCTTTTAAGCAGTTCCCTGTCCTTCTGGAACTGAGGAGCCCAGAACTGGACACAAAATTCCATATGGAGCCTCACCAGGACAGAGTAGAGGGGGAGGAGAACCTCTTTTGACCTACCAGCCACCCCACTTCTAATGCACCCCAGGATGCCATTGGCCTTCTTGGCCACAAGGGCACATTGCTGGCTCATGGTCATCCTTCCATCCACCAGCACCCCCAGGTCTCTTTCCCCTTCACTGCTCTCCAACAGTCCCCAACCTATACTGGTACCTGGGGTTGTTCCTACACAGATTCAAGACTCTACACTTGGCCTTGTTGTAATACATTAAATTTCTTCCTGCCCAACTCTTCAGCCTGTCCAGGTCCCTCTGAATGGCAGCACAGCCTTCTGGGGTGTCAGCCACTCCTCCCAGCTTTGTGCCATCAGCAAACTTGCTGAGAAGACACTCTGTCCCATCAGCAAGGTCATTGATAAAGATTTTGAACAGGACTGGACCCAGCACTGCTCTTTGGGGGACTCCAGTCACAGGTCTCCAGCTGGACTCCATGCCATTGATCACCACTCTTTGGGCTCTCTTGTGTGGTCAGTTCTTAATCCATCTCACTGCAGATTCTTCTGTTCCACATTTCCTGAGCTTGCTCACGAGGACGTTATGGGAGACTGTGTCAAAAGCCTTGCTAAGGTCAAGGTGAACTGCATCCACTGGTCTCCTTGCATCTACCCATTCAGTCACAAAATCATAGAAGGCTATCAGATTAGTCAAGCATTATTTCCCCTTAGTAAATCCATGCTGACTACTCCTGACAACCTTCTTCTCTTCCATGTGCTTAGAGATGAGATCCAGAACAAGCTGCTTCATCATTTTTCTAGGGATGGAGGTGAGGCTGACTGGTCTGTAATTGCCTGAATCTTCCTTCTTGCCCTTTTTGAAGATTGGAGTGACACTGGTTTTCATGCAGTCCTCGGATACCTCTCCTGTTTGCCATGATCTTTCAAAAATGGAGTGTTAGGGCAATAACATCAGCCAGTTCTCTAAGGACTCTTGGGTGCATCCCATCACGGCCATGGACTTGGGTACATTCAATTTGCATAACTGATCTCTAACCCAGTCCTCACTGACCAGGGGTGAGTCTTCCCTCCTCCACGCTTTCTCTCTTGTATCCAGGGTCTGGAGTTCACAAGGATTGGTCTTTGGAGTAAAGACTGAAGCAAAGAAGGCATTCAGGAACTCTGCCTTCTCTGCATCCTCTGTTATCACAGTTCCTGCCCCATTCAGCAATGGGCCCACATTTTCCCTATTCTTTCTTTTACTACTGATATATTTGGAGAAACTCTTCTTCCCTTCCTCTGCTAGTCTGAGTTCTAAGAGGGCTTTGGACTTTCTTGTTGCCTTCCTACATTCTCTGTTAATATCCCTATAGTTCCCAAGTGACCGGTCCCATCTTCCATGAGCTGTGATTTTCTTTCTTCCACAGCATTTTCTTCAAAAGTTCCTTGTTGATCCACAACAGTCTCTTACCACTTCTACCCAACTTTTTAATCAAGGGAATGCACCTATCTTGGGCTTGAAGGAAGTGGCACTTAAAAACTGACCTACTACCTTCCATTCCAGAGTCTTTGCTCATGGGAATCCTGCAAGTAGATCCTTAAAGGGTACAAAGTTAGCCCCGCAGAAGTTCAGGGTTGTAGTCCTACTTATAGCCCTTCTTCTTCTTTGTAAAATGCTAACCTCCACCATGTCATGGTCATTATCACCAAGGCTATTTAAAACCTTAATCTCCCCAACCAGACCTTCTCTACTCATTATATACAAGGTCCTGCAGTGCACTTCTCCTTGATGGTTCTTCTACTAGCTGCATCAGGAAGTTATCATTTGATGCACTACAAGAGCCTTTTCGACTGAATATGCCTGGCTGTGTGAGCTTTCCAACAAATATCAGGGTGACTGAAGTCACCTGTAAGTACTAAAGAGTGTGATCTAGTGGCTGCAATCAATCTCGTGGCTATCAGTCTGTGCCTTTTCTTATTCAGTTCATGTTCTTGGGACTTGTGTCTTCCCTTTGTGTGTCCACTGTCCAAGAAGACTCTTTCTATGCTTTATGTACCGCAGACTGAAAAATGTCATGTATAGGCCTCTACGACTTCTTTATTAAGAGTGTGATTTATTAAGGCGCTCAGAGTATGACCTCCATTCCAACTTCATGTATAGGGATTGATTTTTTGTTTTGTGTCTCCAAACTAGTTCCCTTGCAAAATAGGATTCTTTTCCATCTCTCACTTATCCTTTAGTTCTTTTGAAATCCAGTTTGAAAAACATAATCTCTGCCCCCAGTTGTGCTTTTCATCTTAAGAGCTGTTTTGGAAGACCACTGATGAAATGATGCTCTGATCTTAAAAGGGCACAAATGCCCTGAAATACTGGTGAGAGGCCTGAAACCATTGGTTAGATGACACAAAATTTTGTAGGCCCTGTATTATAATATCTCATTCTAATGACAGCTTTTCTAGATAGAGCATCTCCCAGTGCCATTCTGGGGAATTAAAGTCCATGTCAAGTCTGCATAAAGAGATTGGAGATCTTCTTGCTGCTTCATCACTTTATGACCCTGATATCTGTATCACTGCTTAGCAGATCTTGCTCCAGGTAATCCTCTTTTTCTTCAGAGCTGAGGACCAAGAGCACATTCTGAGCAATTCATAGAGTAAGGCTACAAAAATAGCACTTAAAAATAAAGTTATATCCTTTGGCTTTTAATTAAAACTCACAAGGAAATCGGTTGTACTTGTGAATGTGTTACCGAGCCTGTGACATTCCTCTCTTCTGCAGGCTCTCTAGCATTTCTGCAGATGGCTGAGGATGGGTGATTGTGCCTGGGGTAACATTCCTATTTGCTGGGCTGCAGGAATTCAGCTACACTCCTTAACAAAACAGTTTGGTTTAGACATTTTTGATGCATGTGTAGAGGCAAAATGTATTTGGAGGAAAAATTAAGCAGAACTAAGGCACTGAAAGGTGAGGTTGTAAAACTGGTGTTTCTCAGTTTTGATTAATATTGACTGATTATCTGGTTTTCCCATATGGCTTCTTTTTTGTGGTAAAAGATCTTAAAGAGCAGTTCAAAGTATATGACTATGCTAAATACAGGTTTAGTACCTCAGAGACTGCCTGTGCTGGAAATAAGCGATGTGACTTGGCTGTCAAAGCTGAGTGTAGGGTAACAAATTAATTCAATTAGTTCTACTACCATCAGAGATGTTGGCACTCCCTTTTCACTTGTCACACCACGACACCTAAAGACTAGCGAGCGGTGACACACACAGAGCTGTGCTGAACCACAGCAGAATTGCAGAGATGCTTTGGTCCTTGCTTAACTGTGCAAACTCCCATTTCTGCATGTATTAGGTTTTCACTGCCTGTTGCCGGTTCCTCTCCCCCCTCTGCTTTTTCATGTTCAGTGGATTCTCCTCTCTGTGTCTCTGCCTCTCTTTCTCTATTTTTTTTCTCCCTATTGTTACTCACGTCATTAACTGTCACTCACTTCATAAAGCCGTCTGGCTCGGAGCTTAAATATTGCAGGGCAACTAAAACCCACCATCAGAGCCAATTCAGTCATATCTGCTCAGTCGTGCGACAAGATTGGGACTTTTAGGGTAGGGAAGAAGAGAGACAAAAGTTCACTCTTCCCTGCAGAGTGCCAAGAGAGGAGGGGGAAACACTTCTTCGGTGGAACCTTTCACAGCGGCAAGTTGCTTGCTCAACATCCTTACCCTCTGGAGTCTTCCTCACTGGTAGCGTGCTCAGGTTGCAGTGTCTGCAAGTGAAGGGTGGGGGTCTGAAATAAGCCCATCTGAGTTAAGGACAGGAGTCCGTAGGCTTAGGTGGTCTCCTGCTCTTTTACCTGGTGACAAGCGATATAAAGGGACAGCCTAAATTAATCGCTTGCACCTTTTTTGAGGTTTGAAGGGCTGACTGCTTGCAGGTGGACTCCTGGATATTTTAGCTGGCTCTGCCAATCATCTTCAGTCCACCAAAATTTGTTCCTTGCAATTGAACTGACTGAGCAACCTTGAATTACCTCACTTGGAGAAAATGGAGAGGGTAGTGATGGCAGGTTTCTGAAAACCTTGAGTAGTTTGGAAGTGACCTCAGGAGGAGCTTAGTCAAATGTAGCAAGCTGCAAGCGAGACATTTGATGGAGTTATGCAGAAAACATTTTGTTTTCTCTTGTACAGTGAGTTTTCTGTATGATAAGGTTTATCACACCTAGAATGTTGCTTTTGTGTGCTGCAGAGCAAACATTCAAATGGTAGCTGTGGACATCAGAATGACCCACAAAGAAAGAAAGGGATGGAGTTAACTGTGGTGCCTGGGGACAATGTAGTTTATGTTGTGTGTAGTCATGTTTTTTACTTAGTTGCACATGATTGGTAACTGTCGGTTGTACTTTGCTCTGAATTTGCAGAAAGAGAATGTTTAAATCAGTTTAGATAATGTATGTAAACAGCATAATCTTCTGCTAGACTTGTTAATTTAAGTGCTGACATTAACACACTCTTTTACCCAACTTTAATGACTGGGAAAGTAGCAATTTTCCTTGGTGATTAAATTAGATGTTTGCCACTTATGTATGCAAGGTGCTTGTGCAAACTGAAGGACTGTGTTCTGTTCTTTGTTTTCTAACTGGGTATCTGGGGTTAAAATTTTACAAGGTTTGAAGGCAAGGAAAATGAGTCCATTTTGTTTTAGAAAAATGGCATCAGAAGAATTTTCTTGGCTGAGAATTTGTGAAATTCCCCAGAGCCATAGAACTCTCAATATTTTATGTGTTTGTCTATGTGTGAATACGTACACACAGTAGCTGAAATAGACTGGTATGTCTTGGTGTGTCATAACATATGGCATTACAAATATATCCCAGTGGTATCTGAAGGAGGAAGGAACTTTAGATACTCAGATTCCCATGCTGTTGACAGTATCTTTTTCCCAACACTTGTGTCTGTGTGTCTGCATTTAGGAAACTATAGATGGAGGTAGTATCTTAGAGATGAACTTCTAGATCCCTGTAAACAGCTATTTTATGAATTATGTTTCATGTTTCACTTGTCATAGTCCATAAGTTGGTCTTTCTTCATTACTATAATATTCTGCATTCCTTGGAGACTTGAGACTGCTGTGATGGGCTAAGCCAGCCCATCCCAAATAAGTTTCATATTTATTTCCCTCATTCATAGATTTTTCCTTGCCTAAAATAATATAGTGGAAAGGTTAGGGATGTTCAGAATGAAGCCCTGGCCTAGGAACAATTTATATCACAAAAATAATGACAAATGTAATGTTTGGCTTGCATTACTTGAAAATGGAATACTTTATTAGCTTTCCAATAGGATATCTGCAGGTGGCTTCCCGCTCTGTGTTAGCCCGAGATAGCAACACTGACATTTTAGAGAGAAAATAGTACTTCAGGTCCCAGTTACAGACCTTTGCATTTCTCTCCAAGTTGGTCAATGTGGCAACTGACTTCAAAAGCTGATGCAAATAATAGCCCAAGTAACTCTGAATAATTATATTGTATATATACTACACAGAAAACTAGTATATAGGGTAGTTATAAAACTTGAGTATTGCTAACATAGTAATGCTGTTGTTATTGCTATTCTTACCTAACAGAGTTGTTTCTAATGCAGAATTAATATATGCAACCTATAGAGAATTCAGGTTTGGTTAGGTGCAAGGTGGGAACCAACTTGAGATCTGTTTGACCTATGTGTGGTTTTGCTGCAGAAAAGCTTCACTTTATTTTCTAACCTCTGTAGCTGCATGCTGATAAATCTCTTCTGTACAGAGGGCAACTGTTTGTACACGTACAACATGAATGCTTTTAAACTTAGCATAATTTGTGGTCATTCTTTCTTTTTTTTCTCTCCTTAGACGGTAAGAAATGGGTGACTGGAGTTTCTTGGGGAACATTTTAGAGCAGGTCAATGAGCAGTCCACTGTCATCGGGAGAGTTTGGCTCACAGTGCTATTCATTTTCCGCATCCTGATCCTGGGAACGGCTGCCGAGCTAGTGTGGGGAGATGAACAGTCAGACTTTGTGTGCAACACCCAGCAACCTGGTTGTGAGAACGTCTGCTACGACGAGGCCTTCCCCATCTCCCACATCCGACTCTGGGTCCTGCAGATCATTTTTGTATCCACACCTTCACTAATGTACTTTGGGCATGCAGTGCACCATGTCCGCATGGAGGAGAAGAGGAGGGAGAGGGAGGAAGCTGAGAGGCGTCAGCAAGCTGAGGTGGATGAAGAGAAGCTGCCCCTGGCTCCAAATCAAAACAAAGGCAACAACCCTGATGGGACGAAGAAGTTTCGCCTGGAAGGTACTCTCCTTAGAACCTACATCTTCCACATAATTTTCAAGACTCTCTTTGAGGTGGGATTCATAGTCGGCCAGTACTTCCTGTATGGCTTCCGAATTCTCCCCCTTTACCGCTGCGGGCGGTGGCCCTGTCCCAATCTTGTGGACTGCTTTGTCTCCAGGCCCACTGAGAAGACCATCTTTATTATGTTTATGCTGGTGGTGGCTTGTGTGTCCCTCTTCCTCAACCTGGTGGAGATCAGTCACTTGATCCTGAAAAGGATCCGGAGGGCTCTGAAAAGACCAACAGAAGAACAGCTGGGGGAGGTCCCGGAGAAGCCCCTGCATGCCATCACAGTCCCCTCCATCCCAAAGGCCAAAGGCTACAAGCTGCTGGAAGAAGAGAAGCCGGTGTCCCACTATTTCCCTCTGACGGAAGTGGGAGTAGAGCCCAGTCCCCTTCCATCCGCCTTCAACGAATTTGAGGAGAAGATTGGGATGGGACCGCTGGAAGATCTCTCCAGGGCATTCGATGAGAGATTACCTTCGTATGCACAAGCAAAGGAACCAGAAGAGGAGAAGGTAAGAGCAGAGGAGGAGGAGGAACAAGAAGAGGAGCAGCTGGGACGTCAGGAAGAGCCAGGGGTGAAGAAAGTAGAGGAGGTGGTGAGCGATGAAGCGGAAGGGCCTTCGACACCTGCTGACCTCACCACTGATATGAGACCCCTCAGCAGGCTAAGTAAAGCCAGCAGCCGGGCCAGGTCAGATGATTTGACTGTATGAAGGTGCAGGATATGGGGAGCACATGAGAAAAAGAAAAGGTTGAAGAGAAAATGAGATAGGGAAAGAATCTAAAAGATATTTTTAAGCAAAGTGCTAAAATGGCCATTTGAATATTATTTCCTCTTGAGATTCTCAACTGGAAAGGTACTATCGTGGTAACTGTGCCTTATTTGCCCTGTATGTCCACTTGAAAAGGAACATTTTCCGTGTTTCCACATGCCAGCTCACTACTTATGGTAATATCTACAGTGTTCACATAACCGATGTCTTTGAAACCATGTGGCAGTGAAACCCTAATGTGAACGTATTTACTGAAAGCTTTGTGTTCCACATTTCTCTAGGAATGTGGGGAGGATCTGACTGTGCCTTCAGGCAGCAAGGGTGAAGATTTATCAACAGCTGTATTCTTTTTTTTCTGTTTCCAGGGAAAAATATTCTTTTTTTTCCTGTTACCACCTTTGGCAAGCTGAGCAGATCTCCCCTGTGCTGCTGGCATGGAATTGCAGTTATTTAATTCACAAAGTGAATTCTGTGCTAGCATCACCCTGCTAAACTACCAAGCACTATTTCCCCTCTCTATTCAGAACATAAAGGCCAAAGTGTTCCCAGTTTCCTGTGAAGGTGAATCTGAATTAGGTAAAAAATATTTTCCCTTTGTCAAAAATATTTCTGCTCTCCAAGTGCCATTGACAGAGGGCATGGCTAACAGTAGCCCTCTACTAGGATTTAGCAGATGCCCACAGATGGATTGTTTGTTCCAAGAGAGACACCCCGACCTGTGCCTGAAAGCACTGAAAAGAATAAATTCAAGTGCTGTTTTTTACTTTTAATCTTTTGACTTAAAGATCTGAAACTCAGTTCAGTGATGATAGCATGGGATGTCCTCTGTGAAAGGAGGAAACAGCTTCAGCCTCTAGAGCATAAAACCAAATATTAAGCCTTCATGGCATGATCCTGACATGTGCTCAGTTCCTGGAGCTCCCAGACTTACAGGCACTCAGCAAATCTCGGGTACATAGTCCTGAAGGCACCAGTGAATGTTAACTGGGGGCCTGAGTAACTGTGTGAGTATTTAAATTTTGAAATACAAAACTTGTCATTCAGGTTTGAAAAGTCTAATATGAGGATAGTCTTTTGACATCCTTTGTTTTTAATTTGACAGATGGGAGCCATCCAGGGGTCTACTTCTCTATTAAATGCCAAAGTCTCAAGTAAAACAAGGCCTTTCCAAAGATGATTTAGACCTTTTGTGCCAAGAGGTCTCAGAGCTTAAGCAAAACCTTTTTTATTCCAAAGGGCAGAAAAGCATGTGCTTGCAAATGTTTAAATGTCTATGGATTTCTAATTTTAGGACTACAACAGCACCTTTTGGCTGGCATAGTGCAGCAATGTGTTCGAAAGCTTCAGGTTAACATCTGTGTCCCCCCCAAAACCGAGCCTCATGCCAGAAAAGTGCAGGTATGCACTCTCATCTGCTCTGCTCTGCAAACCTCAGACCCTGCCAGCTCAACAAATTCTTTCTGCTGGGCTGCAGCCCATCTCATTGTTCCCAGGGCAGGCTCTAATCCAGGTCAGGAAAAAAAGGTCTTTGGCATAATGCATCAAACTCATCCTGCCATTAGCTAGAAAAGACCTTCTGTGTTCCCCTATTGTAGCAGAGCTGACTCCAAGCCCATTGAAGTCCAAATGGGTGTCCAAAAGAGCTCCGGGTAGGCTTAGGCTCACTCCTCCAGTCCTGCTGTCCTGTGTCCCAGCACAGGCAGCCAGCAGTACAGTCAGTGCTGTCACTTGCTGCTCTAACCTGTCCGGTCGAGTTCCTGTGCCTTGTTAGGCAGCTGCTGCCCTATCCGAGCACAAAGGTGGCTGGGCTTCACCGCTGAGTGAAGTAAGCTGTACATATGTAGAAAGTTTGTAGGTTGTATTTGGATTCTTCAGCATGATAGCAGTGCTGCATGTTTTGTTTTTGTTCTTCCCTTTTTTTCTGTTTTTTTGTTTGTTTGTTTTTTTTTTTTTTAACATGATTAATCCTCTTGCTCCTCTCGGGCCTCTGTATTTTCCCAAGCTTTGCAGCCTGAGGTTAAAATCTTTGCTCCCTGGTCAAAGAAGGCTGTTTGTTAGGTTGCCTTTCCTTGTAAGGCGTATTGGAGTATTGGAAGGCACCTCCTCAGTTCTGGGAAGGAATATGACAAAAAAACACATATGAAGGAACATGCAGAGAGAGAATCTGGACCCTACCATTTATCCACTCTCTTAATATAGAAGCAGAAGAACAGTTAACACCACTGAAAGGCAACTAAGGAAGGAGAATATTTTTCAGCAGAAAAAGAGGCTACTGTGCCCAATTCAAAATACTAGGATTCAAGCAAGGGCAAAGATTTAGAGGAACAGCAAAATCACATCAGTTATACTAGATGAAATCTATTACTTTTTACTTTCTTCACAGAAAGATAAGAGTGTTTTAATGGGTCTAAGTATAAACCAGCCCACTTGTTGAAGAGGGGTGGAAATTTCCTGTAGGTAAAAACCAAACCCCTTTAATGGTTCAGTATGAAGTATCTTCTGCCTCCTCCAGAGCATCTGACTCTTTCAGATACCAATATACTGGACTAGATGAACCAGTTCCACACTTGTTTATTTCTAATTACTTGACAAGTCCTTTTACATGCTGGGTATTTTAGTAACCACCCCTGTCCCTGACCTCTGATGTGCACATCTGCATTAGATCACTGGACTACTTAAAGATGAGTGCTTATTCGTCAGAGGTATGTGGTTCCCTATATGGCTGTCAGGTAGTCCAGTCTTCACTCATCGGATGTTGAGTATGTCATTCTTTTTCACTGGATTGCCTCAGAAAAATGCACTGCATACGACGTACTCAATGGACATTCTGTAGTTCTTCCACAGCTACCACAGGAAAGCTCCTTTCTTCCTTCAGGTCACGACAGCACAATGAAACCAGCTAGCCTTTTCCTCCAGCATCCAGCCAACTGCTTGTTCATTTTTTATTTTTCAAGCCAGTTTTCAAGGACCCTGCCAGGCTGCTGGTGAATCTGCAGCCGCCCAGTATGAGCCATGGCATCAAGACAGTGCTTCTCAGCAAACTGGGCAGGGAGATAACAGTCCAGTCCTCTGGCATTCAGCCTCATCTCTGCAATGAAATCACTGTGGGACTGTCAGCAAATCATTCTTCCTTCTTGTACAACTGGCAATCATTTTCTACCTCACAAAGACGATGTGAGGCTTGATACACTGTGTTAGTAATAAACAGGAGGTCCTTGGATGGAAGGCCCTACAGATGAGCAAAGGGTTACTGCTATTTCTGGATGTGATAGCATGTAAATGTGTTTTATTCCCTCTCAGTGAGACACATTGAATCATTTATTCAAGAAACTGCTACTGAAGTTGCAGAACAGCCTCAGAGCTGTGGCTTAGGATATGATTCTATTTGAAAAATAATTAAGCAAAACATAGATATATATGTAGAGAACAGGAAAAATTATCTACTTGGGAAGGGGGAAGTCACTGGACAATTAGAACCATGCCTGGATCATTTAAAGGTGTGTGAACCCCTTAGCTCCCTATGCAAATAAATTTCTAATGGATCACATGGCTCCCTACAAGGAGCATAAGACACAAGTGCCAAAATCACCAAAGGAGATGAAAGTAGAAGAGAAAGGTAGTGTGTTAGCTTACAATAGCATGTGGGAGTTGGTGTTCTCTAGTGTCTAGAGCAGTGGACCTAGGATAATAATCTTAGATTTATTTCCAGCTCTGCTTCTGACTTGCTGTGATAATCGCTTTACCTCTCAATGCCTGTTTTCTCCACCTGTAAAACAGGTGTAAGAATTTCCACCTACCTCACAGGGATGTTGTGAGGCTTCCTTAATTCTGTTTGTAAAGTAAGTAGGAATGATCTGATGAAAAGCACTGCTGAAATGCATGGCATCCTTGTTATTTCCTGACAGAACTGCTAACTTGGTTAATACATAACTCCTTGAACAGAAAAGCAGTAGTTTGAAAATGTGAACACTGCATTGCACTGGTGTCAACACAAATGTGGATTTGCCATGAGTGAAAAAGACTCCATTCATGCCCCACCCCTTTCTCTCACCTTAGCCTTGGCCTGGCTATATGAAGCAGCAGTGACAGTGAAGTTATATGGACCCCTGTTGTCCATCCTGGCATCCATTCTGGGGCAGCATTTATGCTTCAGTATGACAGTTCCTGCAGGGGGGTGCAGATTGATGTTGTTGGGCTTCTGTTTTGAACCACTCAGTGCTAATTGCAAGTAAATTTTCCAGAATCTCCATGGAAGAGTTTACAGTTGCTTATGGCACATATAAAAAAAGGTGCCCTTTAGCCTCTTATAAACACAAACCCACAGATTACCATGTTACACTGATTCTTTCCTCTAAGTGAGATAGGTACCAACCATCTCTCAGCACTGGAACACAATGAGGTACAGATGCCTCTCTCTGTAGGAGGGGAGAGATTTAAGGGGCTCTCTGCTCTCTAGGTCTGTGTGGGCATGGTATCTACTTACTGAGGGGGAAAGTCCAGTCTTTCCTCCCATTCAGCAACTCCCTGACTGTGCAATTTTATATTTAAAGAGCAGCTGTGTCACACAATGCTGAAAAAAGTGGCAGTTTGCTGTTTTGTACAGAACGTGGCTTTTCAGGCTGACAATGGAAAATAATCCTAGCCTAGGCATAGTTTTGTTTAGTAAAGACAGGAACATCCATGAGAACTAGACTAAAGCCTTCCTATAAGCCCAAGGCAGTTGCAATAAAATAGTACATGGTGCCGGATTTCCTGAGGGCCTGGGTCAGATAAATGTACCAAAATCAGGGGACTTGTCTAAGTATAGGAACAATTTTGTTTTTTCCCCAACAGAATGACACTACCATTTCTTAGGCTCTATGTGTCATACACCTTTTAAAATGTCTCAGGAAAGGCTTTTTGCCAACACCAAATGTGCTTAGACAGTTGCAGTAGTAACCATGGCAAATAAATGTGTGTTGACTTGCCAAGACGTAGCCTGGCACACAATCCTTTCCTTGCAACTCGCTTGGCACGCACCTATTTCAGTAGAACACACAAGACCTGCATTTGTGTCAGCAATCCAAGTGTTTCTCTCAGCAGCTTGATGTACAAAGAGACACTGAAGGTTTGTTCAGCCTAAAGAGAAGGAGGCCTTGGAGGATATGGGGAGCCCTAATTGCTGTCCTCAGACACCTAATGGAGAGTCAGAGGGAAGATGGAGACAGAGTCTCAACAGAGATGCACAGCAAAAGATCAGAGGCAATGATCACAAGAAGCAGGAAGGAAAAATTTGACTAAAAAAATTCTGAGAAAGGAAAATAATTGTTCAAATGGGGAGCGGTTCAGCACTAAAGAAGGTGCCCAGAGACATGGTGGTATCTCCATTCTTGGGGAATGAAGCTTGACTGTGAAAAACATTGAGCACCCTCATCTGATGCTACACTGAGCTGAAGGTTTGACCAGCTGGTCCCTTCTAGCCTAAAATATCCATGTCATGGGAGGCTGAAAGTGCAGTGCAGCCAATGTGTGGTGCACCAATGGGTGTCAGGTGCTTTCTGCCTCTCTGGGGTAGAGATTGCTTAGACTGTCCCAGCAGGCAATGCAAAATAATGGGCACTACAGCAGAGGCTGATGCACAAATACAGTCAGCTGATGTTTGGTAGCTGGAAAAGCTGCTTGAGGCCTGAGCCATGTGTTGTGTAACTGGTTTGGAAAGAGCATTACAAATAAAATGAAAAAAAGAATACGCTTGTCAACTGAGAAAATCATGGAAATACAGGGGGCTTAGGTCTTTCCATCTCCCTTTAATTTCAGTGTCAAGTGCACCTTTAAATCCATCTGAAAGTGCAGAGGACTGCATTTTAATGTTCTGTCAACAAAAAAATGTGTATTTTAAAGCTTGCTGATCTGGGATGAAGCAGAACTGAATAAAAATGGTGATTACATAGCTACTGACAAAACATTTTGAAAAAAACCACAAAGACTATTGGCCTTTGCCTTGCTAGATCTAACCTGGCACATTCAAAGCAAAACAAGCCATTTATTGGTTTCTTAGGAGGAAAGGCTATGCTTGGAAAAGTCATGGAGTAGCATTCCAAAAATCTTTGCAGCCAACATAGCAAGGAATTTATGGCACAACATTAAACCGAAAAGCTGGTTCCTGTGGTGCTTCCCTGAAGCCCAGGGGAGAGTTGGATTGAAGGATGATTGGGATAAAGAAGCCCAGTGACAAATGAGCATACCAAAAGATCCTTGTTTACAGGCAGCTGCGGGTCATAGAGGATGCAGGAGGGCATAGGGAATCCCGGGTACCAGTGCAGCATGGCTGCTGATGGGCAGGCTGCAAGCACAGGATGAAGTGAAGGAACCCTTGAGCTCAGTGTTCAAGTACCTCCTTGTAAGGATGAAGCAAGACAGCTTGAGACAGGCAGAACTGAGAACCAGAACTGTCATTGGCAAAATTTCCCCTCTCCCCCCCCCCCCCCCCCCCCCCCATTTCTTCTACCTTTGTATGTGAAGAATTACTGGGACAAAAAATATTCAGGTAAGTTTCTCAATACATCTATGTTAGTTTAAAGAAAAGTCCCACAACACCAGAAAGGAATTCATCTGTTGCTAGTGAACATCATCCTCCAGCACTCACCACAAATTCAAAAGAAATTCAGAATCAGAATGATGCTGAATTACTCCCAGCTTCAGAGCTCCTGTTTATGAAAACCTCTGGAGAGAAAAGAAAATGGATGGCCTGCTGCCAGCTAAGCCTATTTGTCATGAATATGCCCCGCAGCACCTTCTGGAAACCTGCGCTACCCCTAAGCAGACTCTTGGCCAACAAACTATATTAATTTAATATGCTTCAGCTTTCTGCTTTACTTGAAAGGCTTTAGTTCTCTCTACAAAACTGAACATAAAAGAGCTACATTCATACTTCAATATGCAGAAGGATAAAATATGGAACTGCGAGGAAACCTACTAATATACTGACTATCCCTTCTTCCCTCTGCACTGCCTCTCCTCTCTGGCCATCTATATTCTGTTTAATGAAATGATCAGCCTCTCATCACTGAGAAGTTGCCATGGTACCTGTGGAGTGCCACGTACCTTTCTCCCCACACATGCACATTAGTGGCTATCTGAGGAACAACATAGAATAAATTTCCCGTTTTCTTTTTTACACTATTTATCTCCCCCCCAGGGAGAAGTCCTGGGGCTAGATCAGAGGTTTGGTGTTCTTTTTTTTTTTTTTTTTTTTTTTTTTTTTTTTGTTTTGTTTTGTTTTGTTTTGTTTTGTTTTGTTTTGTTTTGTTTTTTTCTCAGCAGGAATTACCTTCTTCCCTGTGTGTTTCCCTCAAGACTCAGGGATCAGTAATTTACAGCTAAGTAGAAGAATGTTTCAAACCTATTTATAAACACAGTCAAAGCCGAGAGTTTAA
Source organism: Calypte anna (assembly GCF_003957555.1). Lineage (NCBI taxonomy): Eukaryota > Metazoa > Chordata > Aves > Apodiformes > Trochilidae > Calypte > Calypte anna. Next base: position 94,119,625 of record NC_044244.1, read on the forward strand.
AGACCTGTAACCAAATTCTGCCTTGTTTTTTAACCTTGTGTGGAAGTGATCAGAGTTGCAAAGGTGCAAATAAGACCAGAATTTGCCTTCGTATAATTTAAAGGATTTCCTGTTAACTTCTGTCTTTAAAAAACAACCAACAAGTAACCTTGCCCCACAACCTACCAGTACAGAATAAAACACCCACAAATCCCTCCAAACTCAGGAATCTCATCACTTTGGGAAAGGTCAGTTCCTCAGTAGGAGATAACAGAAAGGAAGAGCAGGAAAACCATGGTCTCAGCTCTGCATTCATTAGCAGCGATACCAGAAGCTGTTAAAAAAAAGATGAGATGCAATAATCTGCTCCTTCAGTACACTTCCCAGTGAAAGCTGCATGTTTTTTCTCTGCAATGCTGTAGAGAAGGACTCAAGTATCAAGATGACTGACAGCAAGACAGAAAGCCAGAGACTGTGGGACTAAGCTGGTGACTCAGCACAACAAAACATAGATCTGTTTTCCTAGTGAGTGAGTTGCAATGAATAAAGGTTCCTGATTTTCAGTCAGCAGGGGCTCCATGTTTTGTTAAAACTCCCAGTTAACCCCCTTACTTTTTTTTTCTGTGTATGGTATGTTATTCTATGTAGAGAGTTTGGAGTAGCAAAGGTTAGATGTGTTTTCAAGAGACAGACATCATGTAGTTCAAGTAGGGACATGACTCTGACATGAAGGGTTGGATGTCACAGTGAAAGGCATCAGGAAATTCCCCGTCTGAATCTTCACTTCCTTCCTGACCCCACTGTACTATTGCTACACTCCAATCGCAAGGCCTGAGAGGCACCCACATACCTCCCTCTTGGCTGCAGGGAGTATGGAAAGGGCTCCTTGTGGGAGGAGACAGACCTCCTCTTGGGTGGGGAGATGGATGGGCCTGGAGCAGTCATGTCTGTCGCCTTCCACCGCCGCACAACCCTTGCACAGGGCTCACGGCACCGGTGACACGGCAGGATGCCGATGACACCTTGTTTCTTCCCCGGCCGCCGGTCGGGGCTCCCCCTTCCCTCTTCGCTCAGAGCGGCGCAGCTTCCCTCCAGTTTTGACAGCAGCCGGGAAGGGCTCCCAGGTTTTCCCCAGAGCTCCCACTCCACAGCCTGCTCCAATTCCAGATCCCAAGGGGGGGGGGGGGCTATCCCGGCGGGACAGGGCGGGTGTGGAGGCGAGGCTGTGCGGGGGACACGGAGAACACGGGACCACCAAGGACGCAGCCCCCAGGCTTGGCCCCGCCCACCGAAGGGCGGAGCCCATCCCGGCCCCGCCCACAAAAGGGGCGGAGTTCCTACAACCAAGCACAAAGCGCTTCTCACGGTCCCGCCCACGAAAGGGCGGAGCCTCCCCTCCCCTTAATCTTTTGACTCCGCCCCCCGGCGGGGCTTCTCCTGGCCCCATCCCTCTGCGGGGAGAGCGAGGTGCCTGGGCCACGGAAGGCGCCCGGGCGCATGCGCAGTGTAGCCGCCGTCGCCGCCAGAGGCGGTGCTGTAAGCGGAGAGATCGGCGCCGGTGTCCGCCATGAGCTTCCTCATCGACTCCAGCATCATGGTCACCTCCCAGGTAACCCCAGCCACCACCACCACCACCACCACCCCCTCCTCCGCTGCTGCGCGGCACGGTGTTCCCACCCGCCCTGGAGCAGTGAAGGTGCGGGCTAGGCTGGGACTCGCCCGGGCCAGGCCCGCTCGCCACCCCTCCGGAAGCGGCCGTTGGGAGCGCGTAGGGGCGGTGCCTGCGTCTGCGCAGTTGCCTGCGCGGGGCCGTTCTGTCGGCGCCCGGTCCTGCGCGCTGACCGCTGCTCGGCGGCACCGGGGGTCTCAAAGCTTCCTCGCCGCATGTTTGGCCCCAACCCCTCCCTCAGGCCCCCCCTTTCCGTCGCCTAAGCGTCCGTTGCAGGAGTAGGCAGCTCTGGGCTGGTTCCTTACGGTATCACAGTGACCGTTACCCCCATCAAGTAACTGTCAAGCGGGAGTGTGATGCGGGAAGAGGTTCGCTGGAGAAGGTTCTGGGGAGTGGAGTTTTTTCTTGTAATACTGCATCGCTTCTATCTGTGAATGGAAATTTTCTTGGTTGGAACAGACAGGGAAGCTCGCCCTGCTGTTCTCTGTGTAGTAGTTGCTTTGTCTCTGATGCTCAAGGCTTATCGTTTGCGTCTTCTGCCCCGGGTTTGCTACTGAGCAGCTTGCTTGTTTATAGCGTTAATAAAAGGCACCGCTAACAAGCCTCCTGCTCCATTGATCTGTCTGTAACTCAGCACTCCCTTAGTTCTTTTTTTTTTCTGCTGCTGTTATTGGCATCTTTCAACTAGTTTTGTTTTACACCAGTGGAGTTTTATCTAGGAGCCCCTTAAAGTGTTTCGTGTCATACTCTATCATTATTAAGTGGGTTGGTGGGAGGAAGCATCTCCTCGTTCTTCATTAATTCCCTTTACTGGTAATTTGATTTGTAAGTGGCTCCTCTTTGACCTTCCTCTCCTTGCTACCACGCTCCTTCCTCAGTAAGCAATTAAATACCCTTTGTCCCTCTCTGTTTGCATCTACCCAAAGGGGAAGGTTCTGCTCACTCTTCACCTCAGTTTTCCTGCAAAGTCAAACTTTCCTATTGATGCTTTCTTAGGTATTTACTTTAAATAATTTTAATTGGATCACAGATGCATTTTCAGAGCTGATACAGGATTTTTGTTCTGTAATGAGGAAAGATGACATTTTCTTTCAACGTTTCCCTCTCAGCAGCAGTTGATTGCCTTGTGTAGACTTCATGCACAACCCTAGTTTTCTTGGAAGTTTTCAGGGCAGTTTTTGGCCTATTCATAGAGGTACAACGTTACTCTCCTTGATAATGCTTTGATTATTGTGCCTATTGCTTGCTTTACATTCTGAGCTAATTGTTTTTTTTTTTCACTTTTGATGGCACTTTTGCATCTTGCCATCATCTTCAGAATCATGAAGTTAGAGATTTGAATTGCTGCATGTAATTGTCAAATGCTCAAGAATATTCTGATATAATGTGTCACAATCATGTGCCTTGTCTTAGTGTGTAAACTCTTAAGATGTCTTTCTGTGTTTTTGTACTATGCCTAACACAATAGAAACCTAATCTTCATGTACAACTTCCTCTGTTATTATTATACTTCATTATCTCCTCATCCCTTTTTTTTTTTTGCTTATTTCTTTTTGAAGCATATCAAAATGCATTAAAAAGCTTCAAAAAAAGTCTCTACCATTTTCCTCCTTTCATTGTTGAGTGTAGAATTACTTTATGTAAATATCACTTGCTTATCATACTTCTTTGACTTACAGCCTGTAGGCAGGAGGCTTGTGGAATATCTTACCTTTTTACTTTTGTTATCAATTACTTTAAAGCCTGAAGTCCTCCTCAGATGAGTGTTGCCAGCTGTTAACAATCAACAGACCTCATCCTTATTTTAGTTCTTATTTCAAGGCAAAAATGTTCGATCTTCCTTGCTCAGCTTTCCAGGTATTCTTCATCTGTAAGTCATGTTCTTCTGTTACTCTTGCCACTGCTAAGATCCAGGTGCTCCTGATGCACAGTGGGATCATCCACAATGATTCCTGCTCTTTTGTCTTTGAAAGTTTCTTGTCTTTACAGGGAGTCAGAATGTGCTTGACTTTTCCTTTGCTCTTGAGAAGAAATACTATCTTGGTCTCATGCTTTATTACATACACTGAGTTTTCTCTTGCTTTTGTCAAAGCTACTGTTATAAAAAACTTTTAGTATCTTCTGAATTCTCTTTTTGCTGGGGTTCTTTTAAGTCATTACTCTAATTTTCAGAGTTCTGAGGAACAGATGAAGCTACTTATGGGGGGCCTGACAATCTAGTCTATTTTTTCTGGCTGAAGAAGGGTAATTAGAGTTTTGACCACATTGCTTTGTTTGTATTAATTTCATTTAACTTACCTGCAAAATAGCTGTGATACTAAGTCCATCACCTCTGGTGTGTTCGAACATTACCGAATTTTGTGAAGTGCTCTGAGAGCCACTGAAATGCAAAGCATTACTGGCTTGTCCTGCTTTACCTACCTTTTCTCTCTGACTTTCTGCAACTCTGTATTGTTATTTGAAACATTTGGCACTGCCTTTTTAGTGCCTTAGGTGCTTTGAACACCTGTCTGCCATGTTGCTATGGTGTATAATCACATCTACTGCTAGGACCTCTCCAAAAAAACCACAGTTCTAGTCTTAAAGAAACAAAAGATGATAAAATTTTCTGTTCTCTAAAATATGTATCTGTTGTGGGCGTTCAGGTGTTTACTTTGCCTCTGTTACTGTGTTTTCTGTAAAAGCTATAAGCTTTAATTCTGTGTATTAGAAGAGTGAAGCAAGAAGCAACAGTGCCAAGAATTGTAGCATGCCAGGAACTGAAGAATTTGGAAATACAGAAATAAACTCTCTTGACTGGAACTTCTGTAAGGTCCTGGCCTTCTGTGTCTGTTACTCTTCAATATTTTAAATAGTCTCTGTGCAAGTTTTAATCTTTTGTGGATCTTGGGTACTTTGACCCACGTCTTTTCCTTTCCTTTCTTTCATCTGTAGTTAGAAATGAAGTAAATTTGTATTTTGCAAGTTGTTAGATACAAACATTAAGTAGTTCATCTCTTCTGCAGGTGCTGTTCTTTGGATTTGGGTGGCTGTTCTTCATGCGTAAACTCTTCAAGGATTATGAGGTGAGAAGAAACCTTGCCTTACAGTTCTATTTTTTAAAAATTGTTTCCAGGTACAGAAATATTTTTGAAGCTGTGCTTGGCCTTTTTCTTTCTTCAAGCCCTCTTATCTTATTTTTAATTGTTTCCACAGTTATTTTCTGTTTAATTTCCTCTTGTGGTTCTACTTGAAAGACTTCTAGTTATCTGATGCAACGGGTTCTTCTGGGGCCAGTGAAAGTTTCCATACTGAGATAAAGGGCAAGGTGTCTTGAAGCAAGAAACCCAGCTCAGTGCCACTGTACCTTGTGATTTGTTTTTTTGTTACCTGGGGGTTATCAGGATGCCATTCTAACACAGGAAATGCCTGATGTCTCAGGTTTGTTTTCTCCATTGCAGGTGCGACAGTATGTGGTTCAGGTGATCTTTTCTGTGACTTTTGCCTTTTCTTGTACGATGTTTGAACTCATCATCTTTGAGATTTTGGGAGTGCTGAACAGCAGGTGAGTTTGGGAACTCTCTCAAGTAGTAGCCTGTGTTGTGTTCAACAGCTTCAGTCCATTTTTAAAGCAATGGAATAGTCCTGAGTTGGGGGAAACTGTCAGAAAATTGTCAACAGGTCAACAAAGATGCTTGGGCAGCAGGTTTTGTTTATTTGACACAACATGCAACTAGAACCCATAAGCTCCTGATTTTCCTTGCAGTTGTTGTTGGTGTGGTCCAGGTCCTTAAGGCAAGGCTTTAGTCTTTGACACTTTTAATTTGAGAATTTACAGAAAATGGTTTCTTCAGTGAGAGTGTTGTGAAGCTTCAGATCATGGTGAAGTGCACTTCTCAGGTGTTAAAGACTATAGAAACTATAAGCACTAGTTTTTCTGTGGTGGTCAGAGCAGTGAATAAGATGTGAAGCTAATTATGGAGTGAAATCTACTGTAACAATACAGTATTAGTGAATAAAAGAGACATCCTCCCTAGACATAGGGTGAGAACTTCTACATAAAGGGAATGTTAAAAACTATCTGCTTCAGAAGTCACTAGGCAAGAAAATATAGAACAGTAACATGTAGAGTCTAGCTGGGTTTCCTATTTATTCTGTCTCATCATCCTGGTATGAGGGAGCAGTCAGAGGAGTTGAAAGGCAGGAAGTTCAAAACTGTTAAAAGGTAACATTAGTTCTGACTGTGTTAATAATCTGTAGAGCTTGCAGCGAGAGATCACTGAGTATAATGCTTTTACAAGCTTCAGTAAAGGACTGGACATCAATATAGATGAAAATGCTTGCCTCTGGATTAGCTAAGAAAAAGTGACAAGGGTCCTCATAATTTGTTTCCCTCGGGCACAAAAGGGGTATGAGTTAATATTAAAAAAAGGACATGTATTTTTCTGCTAAGTGAAGTGAAAGCTAAGTGAAAAGTCAGTTCAGCCAAGATGAATCTCATCTGCATTTGACTAATCGTTTGTCAGAAGAGTATTGATCATTTTGGTATACATGTATATTTTTGAATTCTTGCTTTGCAACTTCTTGGATTTGAGACAATTGGCTTTGAAGTGAAACATGTTTATGAACATTGAATATTTTTCATATTTTTAATTTGAGTTAATCCTTTTGTGGCTGGGCCACTCATGACAAAATTAATAATCACTTACACTTGGTCTTGATTTACTGTTCAACTTTTTGATTTTGATTTTTGATTTGATTTGCAGTAAATCAAATGAATCATGCTGCAACTGGCATTAATCACCATTGAAAATACTGGGGTATTTTATCAAATACTTTTGTGTTTTTCTGGGTAGTTGTTGATTTTGTAATACACATTCTTGAGCTCTGTATTAAAACCAAACCAAAACCCCAAAACAAACACTACCACCCCAAGTCTAAGCAACAATTAGAATCCAGAATATTCTATATGCTAGGCCATTATCATGCAATGTTTCATGTAGTGGGAAGGATTGCAATGCTTTGTGATAATCTTTGAAAAATTTGTTGTATTATGATAATGTGCTAATCAGTATTCTGGCTTTATTTTAGCTCTCGATATTTTCACTGGAAACTGAACCTGTGTGTCATTTTGCTCATCCTGGTCTTCATGGTACCTTTCTACATTGGTTACTTTGTTGTGAGCAATATCAGATTATGTGAGTACTTTGTTTATGATATTGGGGCTTCTAACTTGGCACTACACATGCAAATTGGAAATAATTTCCAGGAGAAAGGGAGATGTGTGGATCATTGTCCCTTTAGTACCCTCCTTCCTAGGTAAATCTAGTTTGGAACTTAATTGTTTAGAGTGAACTGTTTATCAGGCAGCTAGGAGATACTTTACTTGACCCTCAACAAATGTGGCTTTTCTTTACAGGTCTCAGCAAAGTTGATTCCTTAAGAGTAATATTACTGGAATTTATTCCTTTACAATAGGAATATGACAATACAAGCAATTTTCAGCTTGCAGCCAAACCCTGGCATCCTTGGCAAGGCTGTGTGGTTCTGCTAGGAGGTAAAAGAAATGAGGCAGAAAAGCTCAATTAATTACTTTTGCTTTTTTGTTTATTATTGTCTGGATGAGGCCTCTTCCATGCACTATGGACACTTACTGTTGAGCTGTTGGTACTCATCACTCTTTTCTATTAAGCTTAGGCATGTAGGTTGGGAATATTAAATGTGTAGTGCTGGCATGAAGTTTCCCAGGGGGGGTGTACTGCTAGCTGTAGCTCTGTCAGTTGACACCTCTTTTGCCTGCCGGTGCTAAAAGTAGGCATTGGACTGATGTAGCAATTTTGCAAGCTTGAAAAGGGCTAAGGGAAGAACTTGGTTAGAGTACTGTTGGGTTTTTTGTTTTGTTTAATTTTTTTTTCTCTCCATTAGTGCACAGGCAGAAACTGCTTTTTGCGTGCGGTCTGTGGTTGACGTTCATGTATTTCTTCTGGAAGTTGGGGGATCCGTTTCCTATCCTGAGCCCAAAACATGGTGAGTTTCATATCCTTACTCATTCCTTCTGTCCTGAAAACAATCTTTGTTATCTCACTTTTATCTTGGAGCTATTATTATGTTATTTCAGCTGTATAGTTGGGACTTTAGAAAGTAGTTCATAGAATATGCTGAGTTGGAAGGGACCCATCAGTGTCATCAAGTACAACTCCTGTCCCTGTGTAGGGCACTGCAGGAATCACACCATGTGCCTGAGAGTGTCATCCAAACACTTCTTGAACTCAGGCAGGCTTGGTGCTGTGACAGCTTCCTTGCAGCTGTCTGTTGTGCTTTGAAATCTGCCATCTGAATGTTGTCAGCCTGACAGAAATGGGTGGTTATATCTTGAATTATTTGCATTAATTTTCTCCCCATACCAGAAGAAAACTTTAGGGAGAATGAGTCCTAAGTGAATGTAGGGGATGTGAGAACACAATATACCTTTTGAGGACTTCCCTTCTTGTGCACAACATGTTGATCACAATTTTTATTCACTTGTTTCTTTTTGTGTGGAGAGTTAAACTAATTTATGTAGGAAGAGAATTGACAACCAATCCTTGATCTGACTTTTTTCAGTTTCTTGTGAGTGAAATCAGATCAGTTTAACACAGATAGCTGTCCAGTTGACAAAATGTAGCAAGGAGCCTAAACACCGGAGCTATGTAGACTGTAGCCAGCAAGACATCTGTCAGTGTGTGCTTGCTTCAGTACAGCTTCATACACTGCCTGAGCCTAGAGGCAGTGCAGTTGCATGGTACTAGAATGTGAGTTGGTAAGTTCTGCTGGATGCCAGAGCTATTTATGTGCCTAATTAGCTTGGGTATCTCTGTTTCAGTCTTGGAGCCAAGAGTATTTATAGTGTCAAGATACTATGTGCGCTTCAGTTAGTTTGGGTCCAGTGGAGTTTTAAGATGTGTGTAACTGTATTGAATGCTTTGGGCACCTAATTGTGTCTGATAGCACTGTAAGAACACAACTGTTTGTCACCTTGGTTTCCTGTGTAACTTACCTTGCCATTGTCTACTGTACTGGAAGATTGTATATTGTTCTCAATAGGTGAAATTCAGGCATTTTTGCTCTAACTGGTGAATATGTCTGTCTGCATGGGTAACTAGTCAGCTTAATCTTCCTGTTCTGTAGGAGGCTACTTAACTGCACTAATCCATAAGATAAAATTTGAACAACAGCTGTAGGGTCTGCTAACCTTTTCATCTGTGATCTTAAAAGTTTGCTAAGAGAAAGTGCGAATCAGTGTTTGTAATTGTGTCGTTTACCACTGAAATACAAAAGCTAGTATATAGTGCAGATCATTCTTCCCAGTGTTTCACTGCCAAGAAAAATGTGTATTTACTTTGAGTTGCAGAAGGTGCTTGAGTTGGCAGAATGTAGCCTTAGGGTTCAGTTAATCCTCTTCAGATCACTGGAATGGTTCTGTGAAGCTGTGTAACAACTGCAGACTTTCAGAACCAGTAGTGGGATGTTTCCTACATTTAACTTAATGTTTTTCAGGACAACACCTTTACTGACCAGTTGCACAGTGCTTTGTCCTAGCAGTGTAGATATAAGGTTAGAGCAAAGGATTCTGTATTTTGGGTTGTTTTTTCCTGTTGTCCTGCATGTATGGGCAAGGCTGCTGCAGGGTTTTATCATGTGGTGGTGGCCCAATTCAGACAGCTGGGATGCTTTTATAGAGGGAGATGTGACAGGAGGCTGTGTTTAATGGGCCTCTCATACTGCAGTGTGTGACCTGAGGTATCTTTCTCAGTATGTCCCACCCTGCTCACCTGTGTGTATGCAGCTGTGCTGGCTACTGGGGCTCTTTCATGTGCCTGCACTGGCATCTGATGCTGAGGGGTACCTTCCCTGTGGATGGTGATAGCAGTGTGCTGCAGCTGGGAAATGCATGATCTATCAGGGGCTCCAAGTCAGGAGCCCTGGCTAGTCTGCAGCTTGTTTAATAGTGCTGAGTTTGGGATATGAGCTTGTAATAGAAGGCAGGTTATGCTTTACTCAGTTACATACTAGTTTTCTAATAAAGCTGTTGTCTTTGTCAGACTTGATAAAGCATTCATTTTATGTGACCTGATCACAAGAATAGGGTTGCTGTGAGTGTTATGGGGAAGCATTGCTTTAACCAGTGGCATGTCCTGTCATTTTGAAGGCATCCCTGTTTTAACTGCTCCTGTCTGACAGTGTGTGGGGCAAAAGGCCAGTGTATTGTAGCACATTCTGTAGCTCATGTAAATCTCTGAGCAGCTGCACATGACTGAGTGTCTCGGTCTCCCTTTGTAAAGTCTTTTTGCCTTGTTTTCATCATTTATTCCCCTTCTCTGAAGCATGAAATGTGGCTTGGCGCTTGGCCATCTCAGCTTTGCAATCATGTAAGCTCCAAATGTGCTGTGTGTGGCAGCTGCTCATTAACTAGCTTCCTAAAAAAGTGAGTGATGTTTGGTAGCACATGGCATTGTATCCTAAGGACACAGGTTGAGATCTGTGTTTAATGACTGAGAACAATAAATACAACTTCAGTGTCAGTGTTTTTTACAGTACAGGCTTGGCATTCACGCTGTATTGTGTGAAGATGTATTTTAGAGTCTGCTTGCTGCTCAGGTGGAATGCCTTGATGGTAGTGACCTCAACAGCATGTGTGTGTATGCAAGATAAATACTGAAAAGTCGGGAGCAGCATAAGTTTCCCATGCTTGTCCTACAAGCACAATTTACATCTGACCTGGAGGGGGCATTTCTAATGACAGTTGATAGGATAGAGCTTCCTCTCTGGGGTTTAGAGATTCTGAGGCCAGCTTGCCAGGACTAACTGGTTTGGTAACTAAATCCTGGTTATTACAAAAAGTGGCTTTGTGGGAGATGTCTGATGTTGTCTGTGTTGACAACCTTTATGATGTCTGGTTGATCTGTGTTTCCACCTCATCAGGGTGAAATTACTAAGGTTTTACTAATTTAGAATCAAAATACTGACTGTTGGTTCTTTACAGATGTGCCTTAATCTTCATCATAGCTAGAGGGTTTAAGGGATGCTTTCTCCCTGTCTGTACTTGGTATTACCTCTGGTCATTGGAGTGGGGAAGGTTGTTGGATTCATTAAGCATCTCTATGTGTGTTATGTTGTGAAGACACTAGGTGTGGAACAGAGTGAAGAGAGCAAGGTTACTAAAGCCATGTTTTTTCTCTTCCAGGAATCCTGTCTATAGAACAGCTCATCAGCCGTGTGGGTGTGATTGGGGTGACACTCATGGCTTTGCTCTCAGGATTTGGGGCCGTCAACTGTCCATACACGTACATGTCCTACTTTCTTAGGTAAATTCAGCCTTGTGAAATATTTTGTCCACTTCTTTGAGATCATTCTTCTGCTTTTCTTGTGTCACTGATTCAATATTTTTCATGCTTTTTGTTAATTTAGCTATTGCTGTGTCTACATTCTAGAACCATTTCCATTGCTGAAGCATATTCTCCTTCCACAGGCTCCTTTATTCTTTTTTCTATTCCTCTGAAATGGGGTAGCAGGCCTAATTGGGTGTCTGTCTTGCAGGAATGTTACAGATGCAGATATTCTGGCTTTGGAGCGACGACTCCTTCAGACTATGGACATGATTGTTAGCAAGAAAAAAAGGTGAGAAGGCAGCTGTAGCATGGAATGATTTATTTTAAGGGTTTCCAGGCAATATGGTATAAGATGGTTCTTCAAATTACCAAAACTGTTTCTGTCAGGGCTACGTGTTCCAGTGAAACAAGTGGCTGAAATGGGTTGTGCTGTGTGGTGTTTCATTCTGGCCTTGTGCACTAAGTAGTACCCTTTCTTCCTGCAGTGGCACAGATTAGGCTTCCAAGACAAATTATAACTCTGATGGCAGCTTGACTAATCTGTAAGATGGGCACCTTTCTTTCTTGATGAGTAAGTGACCTTTAAGCCCCTGTAGCTGGCTCTCTTACTGGCGATTTCAGTACAGAAATAAGTTCCTAGGTACCAAGCGAACTCCTGCTCAGTGGATCTGATGTTTCCTGGTCAAAGCTGAAGCAGGGTAGTGAGGTGGTGTGGACATGGCTGTATTCTTGCAAGGTTAATGTTAGTTAAGTTTTGTAGAATTGCAAAACATTGCTAATGTAAATATAGTGTAGTGCACAAGTGTGCAGTCAGAACTCTGCTTTTGTTTGTTTAGCGTGTTCCATGTACAGCAAGTGAAAAAGCTACTTTTGGAAACAATCTAATTTAATTTACACTGAAAAGGTTTTTTTTCTGCTGGTGCAAATTGTATATTGCATGCCTTACTACTTGTGCAGAAGAAACACAATTACCACAGTCACTGCAAAGGTTTGACTGTCAGAATTCTCACAGTAGTTCACCAAACTACTTTTGGTGCACTGATATTTTTATGGAACATTTTAATATTTTACAAGTGAGATTTTTTTAGGTAGTTTAACAATGTTGAGTTAGTCACCAGCATGTATATCTGCTGATCAGTATTAGTATATGAATGTATAGTTAAACCATAATTTTTTCTTCCCCTTTGAAAATGTTAAGTGGCCAGAATACATTAATTCAGTATTTGTGATCATATGTGAGATGGTATGTAGTGAGAGAATTTAATTGCTCATTTTAATTGAGTTAATGGATTACAAGCATACTAAAATACTGGCTTTGGAGTTAAAAGATATTGTGTAGTGCTGCTTCTCTGTGCTATTTTGTTTTGTTCAGTGGTTTTGGACTTCTGGGAAGTTGATGTTGGGGTAACTGACTAGCACTTTCTTGCCTTTCTATGACCAAGACATCTGAATATAGCAACTTTCTAACCATTATGAAGTGCCTACATGAAGTGTGTAACTGCTTGGGAATTATACTGAAGTTCATATATTTGTATTTAAAGGAAAACAAACCCCCAAAATTCTATAGTCTCAGAAATGTGCAAGAAATAGCAGAAGCTCCAGTTCTGTGGATTTTGTTTTCTTTTTGCTTTGAAAGGGGGAAGTGACTTTCATAACTGGACTATTTGCTCATATAAAGTAGAGCTTAAAAAGTTAGATTTGTATTAGTCCAAATGCAATCCAAATCATTTGGCAGAATGAGTGGGAATAGCAGTAGTTTACAGCATAGAGTAAATGTTACAGTTCTGCAAATGGTCAGTAACTTGCTGGGCACCTTTTCACTAGAACTTCTTAATGCACATAATGATTATAAGGCAGTGGAACATAAAGGTTTTTCTTCTTTGCTGATCTTGACGTATCTTCTCCTATCAATCCCTTATTCATACTGTCTTACTTGTCAGTAGTAGATAGTTTTGAATGTACTTTTCCCTGGTGCTTTTTGTGCAGGAATTACTGTTCTCCCTGACTAATCAAGTAAAGCCTTACGGAAACTTCTCCAAGGTTGGCAGGTTCTTTATATTCATCTTTGTAGGTATGACTTAACTAAGCCTTAGGTTTGAAATGCCCAGGTTCTGTGAAAACGTTTAATTTTAGAGTTAAATCAGGCTATCTGAAGTAGATACATCACATATCTACACTGACAAAGTGTGTGGGTTTTGCTTATGTATCCTTTTTGTGAGGTATTTCAGAATTCTTAAGTACTGCGTGGGTACAGCGATCCTTGTCTCTCAAAATAAAAGATTTGTCTTTGTGTGCTTACAGCCTTGCACTTCATCTTGACATAGCTGCATTTTTGCTGCAATGCTGTGGATCATTTAGGATGGAATGCGTGAAACTGGTACTAGGAAGAAAGCAGGGACTGAAAATGCAATTCTTATATTTGGCAGCTATTAGGATGAGTTGAATCAGAGTTTCTGAGATCTCTGCTATTTGTAGTGTGACCATATGCACTTTTATGTGTGTTAACATATGTGTGCCCCAAGGGTGTTTCTTTTCCTGGATATGAAGGAGTAGTGGTCCCCCCCCCCCTTCTTTTCTTACACTGTGTATCAACAACCTTGCTGAGGGCTCAGTGCCAATGTAGCAGTTCTGGCTGTAGCTACAAGAAAGGACCTAAACACTGTTTAATCATGGATCACCTTCACAATCGTATGAATACTTTTCAATTTAGGAGTGTATAACTGGCTTGCAAATTTCAATGGAGAGAAATGTGAGGGAATGAGGCCAGAAGCCGGCACTGCTTGTGGGGATTATACTGCAGTGTGAGGGACAATATGCAGCTGCTGCTGTAGTGTTGGAATAAGCTTCAGGAGTCACGTTCACATCCCCTGAAGCGTACGGTGGTTTAGTCCAATAATGGATTTATGTGTTTCTGCTTCATAACAGCTTGTCATGCAACTCAGCAGTGAGAGACAAGCATATCAGAGAGTGCTGCTGCATTCCATTCAGCACTCACAGTTATGCAGAGAAAGCAGATGTGCAGTGATAAAGAAGAGGTGTTCAAGGGGAGAGAGGAGCATGAGAAGCTTCCAGTTCCTGAACTTGAGATAGTACAGTCATGTGTTTGAGAAAAGAAGTGACCAATCATGTGACTGAGAAACTTCTTTGAATGTATATTTTTAATTGGGTTAAACCCCTTTAAGAATTGAAGCAGGATCCAGAATGGAAGTTGTAGGAAGTGTCTGATTGAATCTCGCTTGATTATCCCTGGGCTCTACTCCAGAGCCAATCAAGATAATGTTATGAAGCAAGACCAGTGTTTAGGGGGGATTAAAAAAAAGGAGGCATCTGCTTGTTGTGAATTTACTTCAACAGTGTCTGCTAAGGAAATGCTTTTTGGAAGTTTTTGTTTGTTTGTTTTATTTTTATTTTTAATAAAATACTTTATTCCCTTAGGACTTGTATTTTCTGTTTTTTCAGGATAGCAGTGGCTCATCGGACAATGTTCCAGAGAGGAGAAGTGCATAACAAATCCACTGGCTTCTGGGGAATGATAAAAAGTGTTACAACATCTGTTCAGGGCAGTGAAAGTATCCTTCATCTGCATGCTGGCACCTGCCTTGGGGGGTGGCCTTAGCTTTCTTCTGTTTTGAAAGAAGGAATATTTGTTGGCCCAATTAAAAAAACATTTGAATTTCAGCACATTCAGCAGCCTGAGCAAAGGGCTTAATGTCACCTGGGAAGTTACTCTCTAGCATTGTACTGTCTGACCCTTTTGCCCAGGGGTTGGATGTCTTACTGTGACGCATTTGGGAGCCGTGTGCTGCTGCCTGCCCTGTAAATGTCCTTGCTGCATCACCATCATTGAGGTGCACGGCAGATCCAGGACAGATCTGCACACTTAGGTTGTCACATTGCAGATGTCTACTCTAATCCCATCATAAATGTGGAGGTGACTTTTCAATTCTGATGTTATCCTCTGCTGATACGACTGACCTACATGCATATTTTTGTCATAATTTGAAAATACACTCTTCCAGGATGGAGAACCTGAGATATAACTGAGCAAAACTACAGGGCTTACCTAACCTGTCTTTGGCTTTCTGGCCACATTTGCAAAGCTATGAGAAAAAGAAGGGGCATGAAGCAACTTGTTGACCAGTTAAATTGTTCTCCTGATACAGGCTGACAACTGGGGGCTACAGTCAATGTGGCAAAAAGGTGGATAGGAACTGGTGAAGCAGAACTTGTTCTGCCCATGTGAAAGGGGTAGAAGGAATCTATTGGGAATACAGTAGTCTGTATTCCCTCTGACTTAGAGCTGCCTACCAATGAATTTCTGCCAGACTACCTAAAGGTGGCGCAGTTTGTGTATCTAAGGACAAAGACAATCTTCCTCTCCTTTCCCAGTACCTGAATAAAATCAGAAATTTGGTAATTTTACTAGATTTTACGTAATAATCACTAATCTTTTTGAGAAGTTACTCAGCAGTTTGCTTATGTAGATGATGTGAGAGTGACATCCTGATGCACTTCAGTGAGAAGGGACACTAAGTGAAGTGAAGGAACAGTCTTTGAGAGCTCTGTTTCTGTTCTGCAATGTGTTGGCCAGGCCAAAGGATTAAAGAGCTTGTGGCATGACTGCTTAAGTACTGTTTACTGCCCACCTTCTAAAATGGAAGCAGTGTGCAATAAATGTACCCTTGAGATTTATTTGGGTACAGTATTAACAAGCAGCATTATGACTGAATCAGAGAACTGGTCTGGATAAAAAAAAGTGGTCAAGCTATTAGATGCAGTCCTTGGGCTGAAGGTGGGGAATGCTTTGTTAATTAAGAATTCGTGAACATTCTAGCCTTGACTGTGCTGGTTTGCCAGATCTGTCCCTATCCAACAAGAAGTGGATGCCCTAGAGGAACTGAGTCGTCAGCTTTTCTGGAAACTGCTGACTTGCAATGCAACAAAGGTATGTAAGGCAAAGTAACTGCCCAGATTGGGTGTTGGGTTGCTGATTAGTTTGAAAGAGAATGTATGTTGCAAGACATTGAAAAGCTATTCAACAGATAAATGTTGAAGTGTTGTGATGAGGGGAGTGAGATCTGTTTCTTAAATTGGGATCTAAATTTGCTTCTAGAATAGTGCATGTCCCTACAGCTATTCAGAGACTTGGATGAAAACTTTCTGAGCACAGAAACATTTGAATTAAAAGACTTGTAAGAAGGATAAAGCTACAATTGCTGCTCCATTAAAAATTTTGTGCTTTGGGTCATTGTGGAAATGATTAACTGATATATTGTGTTTTTTTAAAAATCTGTTTTTCTCTCTTTTTTTTTTTTTTTTCTTTTCTAGGAGAGGATAGAGTACTCAAAAACTTTTCAGGGCAAATACTTTAATTTTCTGGGTTATTTTTCTCCATCTATTGTGTCTGGAAAATCTTCATGGTATGTAAGTGTTTTATTGAGTTTTATATGAACATAAGCAAATCTTACACCCTGCATAGATGAAGCATTTCATCAATTTCATCATTTTATTAACCTAACCCCTTCAAGAAATTCTGAAAGAAACTGGCTGTTGTTGGAATAAAGCTGTGCATCTGTGTTTTTGTGGAGGCCTTAGGCAAGTAATTCCTTAGTTGTGTGCATTTTGTACCTTTTTCAACAATCTCATTGGCCCCTGCTCCTCTCCTTGGTTATACAAAGTAAGAGTCATGCATCTGTCTCACCTGCAGTGTGTGAGGTGCACAGTGAGGTGTGCTTTTTGTTTTCTTGTTCAGTGTAAATCCATTTCCTTTCTTGCAGGCAACCATCAATATTGTATTTGACCGTGTGGGGGAAGACTGATCCAGTCACAAGAGGAAATTGAGATCACTGTAAATTATCTAGGAATTCAGTTTGATGTGAGGCTTTATTAATTCTTATAGTCTGGTTCAGTAATTCCCTATCTTACCTAAATACAATCACACTGCTTCTAGCGACCTGAGTGGTAGAGCTCTGAGAAAGGGAAGGGAAAATGCACCAATGAAACTTTGCCTTTCACTCTGATTTTATGCTGGGATGGTAGTATGATCTTGCCAGAAAGACAATGATTTGCTTGTTAGTTTTGGGTAAATAGAAACATGTTAATCACCTTGCTTAGGATTAATACATTTATCTACAGAGTAATTTTGTCTGCTGTACACACACAAGATGTTTGTCATTTAACACCTTTTGTATATATCATTGTGAATTAGGGTTCTTTGTGACTGTTGTAAACTAGATCTGTTTTCCTCTTGTATTTGAAGTAGTCAGTTGCTACTGTATTTGTGAAAATGTCTGTTATAAAAATCTGTCCACTATGGATATCTGTAGAATTAGGAAATGCAAAGGCCCTGATTAATACGACAGCTGTACAGTGTGGTGTAAATTCATGAGATATTTAACTGTATTCTTCTTGTTTGGTACAGGTGAAATTCTGGTCCCAGCACATATCCTTTATTCTGTTGGAATAATCATTGTTACATCTATCAGAGGATTGTTAATCACACTTACAAAGGTAAGAGCCAGGACTCTTTGGTGTTTTGGACCTGGAAAGCTGTTACCAAATCTTTAATTGTACATGGGACAAATACTGTATGAATTTTCAACACACATTTGTGTTTTAAAGATCTGAATATAAATACTTGAAGAGAAGGGAAGGGAGGAAATATATTTCTTCCTCTCAGTCCCTGTTATTGCTTTGGGAAAGTGTAGATGTTAAATGAGATGCTAACTGTAAGCAATGGTTTTAAAAGGATTCTGTAGCTTGGGCTTATTAATAAGCAAGGTTGGTGAGATGGTGATTAAAAGAAGTTACATTGTTTAATTTAAGCTGCTGGTCGGACTGGAAAGGGCATTAACTCAAAAAGACATGAACTGATCATATTGACCTGGCTTTTGGTTCCTGAGCTTAAACTTCAATATATAGTAATATATGACTTAGCAGGTGGCACCACTCTATAGGGAAATTAATGTTTAAAGACTGGAGGTTTCTGAAAGTAGGGTTACAGGCATCCCTGTAATAATAATGTAGCTTCTCAATAAAACATTAAAATAATGCTTTTTTTTTTTTTTTTAATGAAAAAAATTAAAGACTATGTCGCTTTCATGCTGTCCTAAGGCATGTCAGACTTACCTGGCTGCCTAATTTCCAGTCCTTTTTTTTTTTTCCCCCCTAGTTCTTCTATGCCATTTCCAGCAGCAAGTCTTCCAATGTTATTGTTCTGCTCTTAGCACAGATAATGGTGAGTATGCAGCACCATGGGCACCTACATACATCTCTGCATGCATACATCCTTTGTGTGTGTGTGCGTATATACACATAAATAAAACCTTTGTACGCTGATCCATGTTAGCCACATAAACTGATTGTGAAACAGTTAACTACTTTATAATTTACAGGGTATGTACTTTGTGTCATCAAGTTGCTCCCTGATCCGGATGAGCATGCCTCCCAGAGTTCGCACTATTATTACCGAAGTCCCTGGGAGAGCTCCAGTTCAACTTCTATCATCGTTGGTTTGATGTGATATTCCTAGTCAGTGCCCTCTCCAGTATCCCTCTTTCTCTATTTAGCACACAAACAAGCTCCAGAAAAGCATATGGCCCTGTAAGTAAGGACTGCAGTCACACTCTGCTCTCTGTCTTTTCAAACTGCTGCTCTTGTGGACTGCAAATCTTGAAGAGAGCCAGGACTATCTTATGTGTTCCATCAGTGTACTGGCTCTTTGGACTCCCACACGTGTCACCAATCAAGCTCTGTGGCTCAT
Organism: Calypte anna; assembly: GCF_003957555.1. NCBI lineage: Eukaryota > Metazoa > Chordata > Aves > Apodiformes > Trochilidae > Calypte > Calypte anna. The sequence goes on from NC_044244.1 coordinate 94,138,382, forward strand.
TTTGTGAAGATGCCTCAGGCTGGAGGAAAGAGAATGTGCATATTGAATGTGAGAGTTCATTGCCAAGGAATAAGGACATTCCTTGATACACCAGTATCTAGAGGCATCAGAATTTTCATAGTGGACTGTCTGAAGTAAGACCTTGTACTGTTAGAACATCCTCAGAGGAAACAGCAAGAAACTGCTGAAAATCAACTCATAATTGGGATTCAGAGGACAGTAATTTTGGAGTTGAATGTTTGAGTCTGTTGAATTAAATAAGCTGTTGTAATATCTCATGCAAGCATCACAGTTGTTTTTTGTAAGTTCCAAAGATCTGGCTGGATGTGAGCTAGACAATTGCTAGGATTTTCTCCCTGGCAGAAGTGAAATGGTGAGAATTTCACTCCATGTCTGTGTGGAGTGTTTGCTAGCGTGTATCATGAGTGGACCTAGTCCTTAGGAGCTGGAGATGAGCTTTCTAATGCGTAGTCTCAACTCCATTTTCTTTTTTTGCATAAATGGAACTAAGGTTCTGGATTCCTCTTTGTTAGAACTTAATGTGAAGTCAGAGACCACAGTTATGTGTTGTTTACATTATGTAGTACAAATCTGTTTACCTTATATGCTGTGAATTTGGTGTTCCCCACAACCTATGTATTTTTCTACAGAAGCCCATTTCCCCTTCTAGATTTAATTCAAGGCATAAAAGTATACTTTATTCATGTGACTTAAACTTGTAGCTTCTCATAGCCACTGCTAGGCTTTGTTTTAAATTGTTCTGGAATGTAAATCATAGGTGGCAGACTGGAGTGGGGGTGAAACAGCCATTCTGAAAAGTTTATTTCTGTGTTGTCTTCAGTGTACATCAAGAAGGCAAAATACACTGCAGCAGTGTTACAGAGCCATTTATGCCACATTCAGGACAATGTGTTGACTTAGAATTAGATAAACCTGCATTACATACACTGTTCTAACTACCATGATCCATAACTGTATACAAAGGAGAGAGAATAGTGCTTAAACCTCTTTAAGTTATGAATTATGAAGTTAGCTTAATGCTTGAAAGAAATTTCTGCAAAGTTAGCAGGAGAAAGGAGTGTGATGCGCAGAGTAAATTGGTTTATGCCATTTCACAGCAGTTGCACTGATCTAAGTGTAGTATAGAAGAGTGGCCACAGAGATAGAGTTAACAAATGTGAACTAGGGAGAGAGCTGCCTCTCCTGGGAGATGGGGGGAAATCAGTTGCTCTTTATTAAGAGCTGATCCTTAAAAGGCTAAGATGCTTACGGATCTGTAAAAAGTTTCTGCCTTCTGCTGCAGGATACTTAATTATATACCTCTAGTTATTTAAGCCTCTATAGAAATGAGTAACTGCCCTTTTACAAGGCAGAAAGCCAATGAAGTGCAATGGCAGTGTGTTCAATGACTGCAGGTTACACTGAAGTGTTTGTTTCAGGCATCTGCCTTTCAGCAAGAGATAGCAGTCCTTTGCAAGTATGGCACTCCTAGGAATAGTCAGGTACTGGGAGATGCACTAGCAAAGAATGATTGGAGAAAAGTTTGTAGGTTTCTTGTTTTCTTCTTGTCATAGTTTTTCTCACAGCTTTGTGTCGTCATTGTTGTCTCTCTCTGCTCTTGTGGAGGCGGCTGATTGTGAAGAGGAAGATGAGCTTGCCTGCAGAGGAGTAATTAAATATATTCTTCCTATTTTAAATTTCTAAACGAACTTGATAGTCTACAGTGTTATGAAGGACTCTTGTTTTCATCTGCACTAGAGTACTTGTTTGGGTCAGAATGAACCAACAAATGTGATTTTTGTTGTTTAAGTGCTATTTGATTTAGTACATTTAGAGTCAAATTTGTTCAATACAAGTTTCCTATTATTTATACAGGCCTATTGTTTAATTCCCATACCCACTGAACCTGCATACGTAAGCGGTGCTAATTTCAGGTCTGCAAAATGCAGCTTGGTGACTAAGAAACTTCTGAAAACGTTTATAGCTAGACATTTATAGACAAGGCTAATCAAAAATAAATAGGAGGCAGTTTGGTATTATTCTTCCTTGTCTGTCTCTTCTGCGTGATGAGAAAAGAAGCACAGTGAGCGTTCAAAATGACTGTTTCAAGAAGAAATACCTGCCTGCTTTTCAGACTTTTGTCATGCTTGAGATTCTTTCTTATGGCATGAAGTTAGTAAAATAATTTTGAATCAGGACGTTTCCTAGAAAATTTTGTTACCTATCAGTTTTTCCTCTGTCTACACAGTGATCTGTTTTGAAATATTTCATCTGATTTCCTCAAAATATGTTTATGCTTTTTGGTGTATGGAAGCACTTTTCCCCTGTATTTTCAGGATTGTATTACCTGTTTCCCATCTTCAGTTAAGGATTTACTGTGTTTGTATTATCTTGTTCCATAAAAGCTCTTCTATGTGCACCCTTTCTGTGATTTAATCTTGTATTAAAGGTACTCACCTGTATGTATTATGTGTGGGGAAAGGAAAAGGTGCTTATGATAATCAGACCACGGCTTTCCTCTTAGTGACATAGGCTGACTTGTAAAAATCCAGACTCAAGTGAAAAATCCTAGCTCAGGAATACATCCTATGCTGAAAAAAAGTTATTTTCCTGTCCTCTAGATGATCCCCAAACACACACGTAGTGCAGTGTTACTCACCCTTTCTCTTGGTACAGGAGAGTTTCTGTCTTGCTCTGATGAAATGGTTTTCTGTATAAGTAGGAGGTTCAGAAGTGTCCTGGACTGGATCTGCATGGAAGCTTGTGATAGGAAATGTTCTGGCTCTGGAAGTATTTGTAAGCTTCTTTGCTGCACACAAGTAGTGTTACTTGGTCACCACTCTCTTGGATTCGTGTCACCACTTTGTCATAGGATTTCATTGGTCACATTCACCCGTTCACTTCCACCAAAAAGTCATTATTTTCTACACCTGCTTTGTCAGCTGGCCCATGGTTTTGTACCTGCAAAGGTGAGTTCAAACTGTGATATTAGCACAATATTTGCAAAGGTGCATTAACAGGTGATGGATGGCTAGACTGCTCAGTTACTGCTCTCCTTACAAGGCAGCAAAATGACCATGGGGAAGAGGAGATCTGTGGGGCAAAAATGCATCAGGAGAGGCAGTAGACCTAGGCATAATAAACATGGAACCCATAATTTTGAGATTTAAGATGTATCTTGATTTTTGTTAAGAGTTTCATTATAGAAAAGTGGCACAGTATAACCAATTTTCTTATTCTTTGCAGGTTCCTGTCCAGTAACTTTACAGCATTTCACAGGTTCCTTCATAATGAGTGGAAGCTCTCCTCTCAAGAAAGTGAAAGGTACGGACATAATTTGAGACAGTAGAGGCTTGACTTTTGACAGCTATGGGCAGAGAAAGTGGGTAGAGTAAGGTGAAGATGTCTGTCTTACATTTAGAATGCTTTACAGTTAAGGTACTAATTTTAGCATGCCAGCCTCATGAATAAAAGAAAAAGTTATGCAAAAACCAGATTTCCCCTTCTCTCTAGATTTATAACAGTGAGGAATATTTTCTGTTGCTTTTTTTTTTTTTTTTTTTTTTTTTTGTCTTGGCCCTACAATATCCAACTTACTAAAAATTACAGCTCATAGAGCACTAGAGAAGACACTTCTAAATTTCTGGCTTTTCTTGAGTGTACTTGCAAGACAGAAGGGAGGAATGTCTGACAGACTACTTCATTTTTCTATTCCTCAATCTAGATTAGTACCTCATTGATGAAGAATCCAGGCTTGCTCTTGATCATGTTTAAACTGAAGCCAAATGTACTAGGCCCTTTCACCATCTTGCAGATTCTTGGCTTGTGGTTCACTTTCTGCTCACCGTGCAACTCTACTCTTTCCTCCCTCTTAGCTGGATCTGGATCTTCTGCTTTGTAGGAGTATGAGAAGGGGGAAATTTGAGCCTGAAAAAAAGTAACAAATAAAACTTGGTTAACATAAAAAACTTCTGTTGTGAAATCTGTATTAGGTATTCATACTCAACATGTTTATTTTGAAGCCTTTTTATTAATGACTCAGACTTGGTTTGCAATGAAGAACTCTGCTAGTGGAAAGAACTATCAGAGAATGTGTGTTGATCTGTGTGAGACAGGAATTTTGTTACTTGTTTTGTTTGTAAGTGGTTACTCAGCAGCACAGCTCTGAATTTGCTGTCTTAAACTTGTAACTTTTTTTGTGGTGTGTTTCAGTTTAGAATTGTTCCAATAGTGCCTATAAAATCTGGAAGAGAACAAAAATTTGGGTGTTTAGTGACTTGCTGTACACGTGCAAGGAGAGCTGAGCTGCTGAAGTATGGGTGTGTTTTAGACATTTCCTGCAAGTTGAAGAAGTACAGAGCAGACCAGTTGTTTCACTGTTGTGTATATCTCTTCATAATGATAAATCACCAATTCTTAGCAGTCGTTTGCATTTTCTTACCAGTTTATACATGGCATCAGTCTCTTTATCCACTACCAACAGTGTGGCTTTTGCCTCAGACTGCTTAATTTTTTCCACTACGCTTTCATGATCCAGACCATCCACTTGCTCACCGTTGACAGCTACCAAGATGTCGTTGTCTTTGAGACCTGCCTTGGCTGCTGAGCCCTCAGGATCAACATCCTTGATTATATGACCTAAGATCAGAAGGGAAAAAGGATTGATGTGAGGGGATATGCTTGGTAAGTTTAAAGACATTAAAACGCATGGTGAAAGCTCAGTTAGAATTGCAATTCGGGTTGAGATAATTTCTTTGATGTAGCTCTGTTTGAAGCATATCTATAGGGGAATTTGAGATGACCAGTAATAAGCCCAAGCAAATGATGTCTGTACACCTTGTACAGGAAGAAATGATTGCTAATGGCATGGTCTCTGTGTTAACTTGGTTCTTACCATGAGTATTTTGTTCCATCCGTAGATAAAAGCCATAGCCTTTTGTTCCTTTCTGGATCTCAATAAGTCGTGGTTTGAGGGGAAGCAATCTTAGGCTGGCATTCTCTTTGCTCAATACCATGTTGTGGCTTTTATAATAGCAGTCTGTTTCTTCATTTGAAAGTAGAAACATAACATGATTTTCAGACTTCTTTACCTGTGATAGTACATGTACAGTCTCAGATGTCACCCCTTCAAGAACATGTGGAAATTGTCAGTACTTTGCTAACTGGTGTACTGACACGTGAGTTGATTTTTGTTTTTCCCCTCCAGTCAGAACTTTGAACCATGACAAGATTTTGGGCATGTAGGATTCAGCATATATTTGAGGAAATTTTCTGTATTTTATACTGTGTCTGTGACCTTTAGGGAGTTAGCTATAGAGTGCCATGAGGATGGCATATAGTGCCAGCAGAATCTAGTGAGCCTTAGCAAGTAGTGCTTGGATTATCTACATTTGGAACTCTACAATATAGACATGCCATCTATACCACTATTATAGATTGCTGTGACCAGAGTAAAGTTTCTGTCACTCTTGGTCCTCTTCCACCTCCCTGTATTACTGATAGTGAGATATTGTTGGTTGTTTTTTGTTTGGTTGGGTTTTTTTGTTTGGTTGTTTGTTTTTTGTTTGTTTGTTTTCTTTTTGTCTGACCATCCTCTCTGAGATCCGACGTCTTATTCCTTTCTAGTCTGATGGGTGGCCTATTTACTCATGTTAACCAATGTCACTCTGCTGCTGATGTTATAAAAGCTCAGCAAAACAGAGGTGTTGCACTGTTCCATAGTTAGTAGTGTGCACTGAATTGTGATGGTAGAATGCCTGAGCCTGTACTGCCTCTCTCATGGCTCTCTGAAATCTCTTCAGCTCCAGCTGCATTTTAGCAGTGCCAATAGGGGAAAGCTGAAGTCTTATTAGCAACATTCTTTGCAGCTGAGGCCAGGTAGTGAGATTACTTGTACAGTAATTTTCATTAGTTTTGGACTGCTTAACAAGAGAAAGGAATTAATGTCTAAATTAATTAATTTTCCCTGTTCATCCTGACTGTATCATCATACCCTCTTCCTGCTCTGAAAACTGCATTTGATGAGTTGCCCTCTTACCATTAGGAGTTATTTCCAGGACTTCTATGAGCAGAGCATGATTTATTTAATAGGGTTCCTGGCAGCAGTATAATTCTGTTATTTAAAATTCCCTGGCCTGTCTTGATGACAGTATTCATTCAGAGTCAGTTCAAGAGGCTGCTTGACAGCAGAGCCAAAGCAGAGGAGTACTCTGCTGTGTTGATGATACATGAAGAGCAGCTACCAAGATTTACTGTGAAGCATTCAGATTAGCCAGACCTACCACCTCAGTAACCCTGAAAGGTTGCTGTGACAGTGGGCCAGAAGAGAAGATGAATCAGTATACAAATAAATACCTTTTCCACAACTTCCCCGTGTGTGTCATTTTCCACATTTTTTCCATTTATTTCAATCAGGCGATCATTATTTTGGACACCAGCCTTTGCAGCTGCTCCTTGTGGTGAAAGCTCCACTAAGAACAACCCCTTCTGTCCTAAAATAAATGAAAATTCATTACAGAGGGTAGGCCATTGAAGTATGCCTGAATTTAATGGTTAAGGAAACTCAGCATTGATGTCCTTGGAGACACTTTGTCTCTGCTTATGTGCAGATTACAGTGGCACCACAAACCTTCCATACAGAGACACATCTGTATCTTATTCGACCCTGGAAAAATTATTTTGGTTCATTATCTTCAGCTCAAACAATCTTTTATTTCTCTACCAAGAGTGCCAAAGAGGCTGATTAAAATAGCTGAAAGGGGGTTGATTCCTGTCTCCCAGTTTGAAGTGATAAGCTGCTTTTGTTGTCTTACACATTTCATAATTTCTTGATTCTGGAAGGCTTACTGTCTTTCAGTTATATTGCTTTTGAAAATACCCTCTGTAGAGGTGATGCTTTCCAGAAGACTTCCTTGTTCTGTAGACTGGCCTTGGAAGAAAGGCAAATCCCTTGCTTTTTAAGTGAAATAACTTAAAAATTGGAGCAAAGTGTTTATTACAGCTGCCTAGAACCTTGTATGCTGATTTCTGAGGTGGTTTTGAAGGAATGGAGCAGGACTTAATGTAGCATCTTGAGTGTACATCTGGTATTTGAGCAGTGACCACAAATTTGATTTTGGTAAGTGGGCTTACAGAAGCAGAAAATAGCTTATTCTTTTTATCTTTATTTCTCTGCCATATAAGAAATGTGGTCCTCAGAAAACTGTGCACTGACTAGGCTGTACAGAAAGAGAACAGAAATGGACCTGAGCTCATATTGCTGCCTCTCACTTTCTTTCTGCTAGCAAGAGCAGTTTGTGTGCTGCCACTGACCCCATGTGTTAACTGTGGTTGCCTCTATCCCTGCTGCCATACATACATGTGTATATATTTACATATATGTACACACACACTATCTCTTCTCCCTAGGTGCTTGCCTTTGGTGGTTTTCAGAGAGAAGCCATAACCTTTCTCCTCCTTCTCCAGGTAGCAGAGCCGGGGTTGTGGAACTGGAGTGATTGCTCCATTGGCCATGGGTGGTGGGGACTGTTGCTCCTGCTGCTGTCCTGCTGACAGATTTTGACCCAGCTCTTCCAAGTTCACTCCCTCCTTCTCTGCCTTTTCATAGGATGCATCATCCAGAACAAGAAGTACAACAGAATTCCCGCTGTTTTTTATGATCTCCACTACCTATAGTGGAAAAGATGAAATGACAAGCAGGTACTAGAGTGATTGACCTAAAAGTTTTCCCCAGTAAGGGTTGCATTGTCTACTGTTGTTGTTGTCTCATGCCCCTGCTTATGCACTATGGAGGCACTTGAAGCCTCCATTTCATGCTTGTGGTGGGTAATGAGCAATGCAGGGAGATGCTCTGAGCAGTTGACTCTGCTCTCTTTCCTAGCTGAAGGTGCCCTAGCAAGTGGGAGAGAATGCTTCACATAATGGCAGTGGGTCTGGGTAAAGGGGGAGTGATGTGGATTCTAGACTAAATGGAGATGTACCTGTGTGTGTTCTTCCTTGTCTACAAACACACCATTGACCCTGAGGACTCTGTCTCCATCCTTCAAGCCTGCTTTTTCAGCTGGGCTGTTCTGTTCCACATTCCGGATGAGATGTCCTGCTATGTCCTTCTCTATACGTAGATAGAATCCATAGCTCTTCTGGGGCTTTTTGGTCACTTTACATTCTCGGGGCTGGAGAACAAAAGTCATCTTATGCTGCAGAATGGAAAAGATACGTGAGTAAAAGTGGCAAGCTTACCTAGATGTGTTCCCTCTAAATACATATTGATACAGTTTGCTTCAGAATTTGTGTTTTTCTTTCCAAGAAATCCGTCTGTGCAAAGTCCAAGCTAGTTAAGAAGGCTAGGGAGAAGAAACCAACAAATCAACCCCTTTTCCCTCTCCCTTCTCACTTTACTTGTCTCCCTATCTCAAATGAAATTAAGCGAGATGCAGAACCAGGAGAAAGAAGTTGGCTGTTTATGATAACATAGTGAGACTAGTGGTGAGGATTGAATATCTGAATTAAGTCCTCCAGAGAAAAAATAATAGCAGCACAAAAATACTGGAGCACTATAGAAAGAATATGTGACAAAATGGGATTTCACAGAATTGCAGAATAGTTAAGGTTGGAAGGGACCCCTGAATGTCCCAGCTCAAGTAGGGCCACCTAGAACCAGTTCCCAAGGACCATGTCCACATGGCTTTTAAATAGCTGTAAGGAAGAAGGCTCCATTACCTCTCTGGGCAACCTGTGCCTGTGCTGAGTCACTCTCATGGCAAAAAAAAGTCCTTACATTCAGATGAAGCTCCATGTCTTTCAGTTTGTGCCCAATGCTTCTTCTGTCACTGAGCACCACTGAAAAGAGCCTGGCTCCATCTTCTTTGCTCCTTCTCTTCAGATACTTTTATACAGTGATAAGTTTCCCCTGCACCTTTGCTTCGCCAGGCTGAGCAGTCCCAGCTCTCTCAGCCTTCTGAATATCTCCAAGGATGCAGAGTCTACAACTTCTCTGGGCAGCCTATGCAGATGAATGATCAGATGGGATCAGGGGAGGACCTCATTGTCCTAACCTGACTTTCCTGTTCTTTGTTATTTTAGCTAAACAAAATTAAGTTTCAGGAAAAGGCATTGTAATGAATGTTATTGTTAATGAGGGCAAGGTTTGCAATGGAAGGTGGGAAGGACTATAAAACTAGGAAGACTCTTGTCTCCACTTACAAATTTTTTTTTCTAGGTGGGTTCTATAGCCTTTTCATACAAAATGGTGACCTTGTTTATTTCTGTATCATTTAGAAGTAACCGGTAGAGTCAAAATTCTTGGAACTGTCCATGTTTTCTTCTGCTTTTGAATCCTAATTAAGCACTGATTCTGTTAGGAAGAGCAGCTAACTGAGCTATTCCACTTTGGTGTATCATTGTATGTGAGCCTCACCAGGAGAGGTGATTTAATACTGCCTGGTGTGTGTGGTAGCAAACAGAGCAGTTGAGACAGTGTGCTTATCTTGCAGTTGTCACATGGACCTTGAAATAACCACAAAGCCTCCATTTGCTACCTGACTAAACTTTGTCTCCAATCCTGATGACTTTAACATGAGGTGTAGTCAATATAACAATGTGATGTTGTGTGAGAAAGGGATTAAATTTGCTTCTGAAATGGCAGGCTGCTGAAGAAACTGCAGTAGTTTGATTCAAATGATTTCTCAATGAGCTTGTGACAACTGGAGCACGATTTCCAGTCAGTGTCACCGGGGTGCTGTGTTACTTCCCCAGAGAATATGAGGCCAGCTGGTTAAAGAGTGTACTTGATGCTGAAGATTGTTACCAGATTGGTATTAGGCAGTGCCCTTTGTTCTCTGGGGAGCCAATCCTCCTAGAAGCTGTGTCAAGGCATATAATGGAAAGGACAGGAAAGTGTTTGGGATTAGACAGTATGGATTTACTGTTTTTTTGAAACAGTGAATCTAGTAACGGTGAAGCTAGTAATGTTACATGATAATTGGACTGGATCTGCGTGGGGACAGAGAGCAATGGATGCTCTTTACCTTTTGCAATGACTGATTCAATCTCTAATGCTTTCAGTGTAGCTGATTTGGTGACACATGTACTGGATATGCAGACTACCAGATGATGCAGAAGATCAGCTGGTCCACTAAGGTTTTGATCAGCAGTATTATAATTCAGGTGTTGGCTGGTTATTAATGACATTCTTTAGAGCTGGTACTGGGCATGGTGCTATTTAACACGTATTGATTTATGATATGCACAGTGAGACAAGGGTACCTCCTCAACAAGCTGATATATGAGACCAAATTGAGAGGGAGTAGTCAGTTTCTGGAGGTTAGGGTTGCTGTTTATAGAGACCTCAGCAGGTTGGAAAAATGGGTTGACAGGAACCACATGAAATTCAACAAACAAAAGTGAAAAAAAATCTCTATCTAGAGCATGCACAACAATAAAAGCCAAGTGCTGGCTGGCCAGAAGGTAGCATTGCTGGACAGCAGTCAGGTGTTCAAGTTGAACATGAGCCAGTGGGGTCTGCCTTTGTGATGAAGAATCATAGAATAATACCAGGTTGGAAGGGACCTCAATGGTCATCTAGTCCAACATTCCTTGGCAAAAACTCTATCTAGACAAGATATCCCTGCACCCTGTCCAGCTGAATCTTAAAAGCATCTAATGTTGGGACCTGGGAAAACAATCAAGGAGTGCAGCACAGACTGGAATCCACTTGGCTGGAGAGACACCAGGGAACGTGCCCAAAGATAGTTGTCTGAGGAACTCCTGCCAAAGATCCATGTTTATGATGACTAACAGGAATTAAGACAACTTCACTGGAGAAAGTCCAGGTAATTAACAGACCTGATTTTTATTTTACTGGAAAGATTTTTTTCTTTCTCTACTGTAGGAAGTTTGTTAAAAGCCAAAGTTGTGTTGCAGAGTTACCCATTTATTACAGCCTAATAAATACTAAGAAAATTATTCAGTTTGCAGGTAAAGATTTTTTTTTGTACCTTGATGGTTTTTTATTTTCTCTTTACATCATCACTATGACTAATATATATTGGAACTGGCCTTCTTTTCCTTTCCTTTTTTTTTTTTTTTTTTTTTTTTGAAAAGTAGCAGGCAGTGAAATCCTTCCATCATATCAACATGCTGCAGAATCACCTCTGTGACTACCTGTGCTACAGATTGCTACTTTCGATGAAAGATAAGGTATTGTTAAGGTAAGTTTGGTTGCATATAGAGCAATATGAATGTGGTGGGAGTTTGGCATAGGTGTCACTGAAGCTGGAGGATATGGGGAATTTCAGCACACAGGGATAGGAAGCCTAAGGATCATGATTCACTTGTTCCTCTTGGTCAGGCACCTTTGCTTTTTTGACTTTCTGTGTGGCTGCACTGGGACTAACTCCCCATAAGGATGGACTGACCTGTTATGTGGACATCATTTGAAACACATCAGAACGTATCGATCGTAACTGTTATTCAAAGCAGTTTTTCTTGAAAACAGTGGAAAACTGTGCTAATTCCAAAAGTTAACATGCAAAACCAGTAGTACACAAAACTGAATAAACAGTAGGCTTTTTATGGGAAAGTTTATTTTTTCATATTTAGAAACAGAGGGAAGGTTACAGTGCACTACATACTACTTATAATCCATGAAAGCTTTACATAACAAAATTACTGGGATCATAAAAATGAGTTTTTGAAGGGAAGAAGGATTAGCAAAAAAGGAATTTCTTACCTATGTGTCTGTGTGGAGCTGCCTTCACAGGAATTCTTCTTTGCTGTCTCTCTTGTGGCAGTACCTATAAGTAAGGATGGACTTTGATTGGGCAAAGGTTGATTTAAAAGATGATTCATTTAACCAGGTTTCACTGAACAGATTCAACACCTTGATAAGCAACCTTGTCTGTGCCTACAGAAGTGCTAATCCCATGCATTTCTCAGCAGTTTTGGATGTTGTTCTACTGATAAGAATACTCAAAAACTTAGTCAAGGAGGTCATCTGAGGCAAGCCTGATCTTTGCTCTCGGCAGAAGCCTTCTCCAGCTATAAAAAATGTCTTAAAGGGAACAGGTTTGGATTGTGGTAGATTGAGCTGGGCCAATAGCATTTGACTGCAAATAAGAGCTTTTTGGATCAAAGCTGCATGCCCCATGTTGGATGCAAACAATAGGACTGTGATGAGGGAACCTTGGCCAGCAGCCAGATGCCCACCAGTCTGCTCTCCCTCCTCTCCTCTACAGGACAGGAGAAAATAGGATGAGAAAGCTCGAAGAAGTGAAGAAAAGGACAGTAAATAGAAGAGAGAAAATGTGCTCGTGATTGAGGGATGGTGCTGACCACTGTCGAGGCTATCACATGTGTGAAGTATGTACTGCAGTTGGGTGACCCAGTAAGTAAATTCTCCCTGGAATACAGGGAAGAGGTGGCTGGGATGTCAGTATGATGAGGCCTGGCAATATGGCTATATTGGATCACCTCTCTGAACTTGCCAAGATAAATGCTATGAATTTAATATGGTGGAAGCATCTACTGGGTGACTGGAGGCATACATTGTAAACCATACCATTTCTTGAAATGCCATTGTGAGCCAAGAAAGTCAAGTTCTGTGTCACAGCACCCCGAGAAGAAGAGAATCAGAAGTGCAACTCGTTTCTGAAATAACCCCATACACTTCTGGGTCAAGAAACATGGCATTGCTTTGGGGCATCATGTACCTTATCAAATACAAACCTCTGGAAAGACTGAGCAATACAAAGGACTGTTAATGACTAAGCTGAGAGCATAGGGTGCTGGAGAACAGAAGCAGTGAGATAAATTTATCAGAATCCACTTGTCTGGTTAACACCAGATGAGTTACTAACCACCTTGATTCTGTCCAAACAAATCCCCTACATACTGTGGGAGGAGATAAGGTCCCAAAGCACATATGCATATGTGTCTAGGAAAGACAGTGTGAGTTGCTCTCCCTTGGGAAAAGGAAATCCCATTTGTGGGATTGTCTTTGCTCAAGTACCAGGTGCACTTGGTGGGGAGTGCAGAAGGAAGTGGACCTGGTGTGTACCTCAGTGAGATATAACCCTGGGGGAAAATAATCCAGGATCTGACTTGTATGATCTAGGAAGTACTGCAGCTGGAATCACCTTAATCAACAGAGAATGAGCCTCACAAGGAACCATGTGAATGCAGTGCTGACCCAGCAGTGTTCTTGGGGCTCAACTGTTCAAGGCATCTCCTATCTTGAGTGATCTCCTTGACAGATAGGACCAAAGTCATCAACTATTCTTACATTTGGGAGTGGGTGGGAGGAGCATGGAATGGAGGGATATCTGTATATGTGTTGTGTGACAAGGGATAGTGGCTAATGAGATATAAAAATCTAACTATTGGATGTAAAGATGGTTTAGGTATGTTGTATAAGTTGTAAGTGTTTGTGAGAAGGAATTTCAGGAATGAGAAATAGAATGAAAAGGTTTGAGTAGGGTTTAAAAATTAAACAATGTATGAATGGGACAGAGGCTACATAGGTACAGTGTCACACCTGAACATGATGTGAGTGATATGGAATAAGGAGTGGAGATTGTACTGGCTCTGCCTGGGATGGAGTTAACTTTTTTCATGGTAACTTGCATGGTGCTGTGTTTTGCATTTGTGGCTAAGACAGTGTTGATAACACATCACCTTGTTAGCTGTTGAATGATGTTTGCTTTTCTTGCAAGGCTTTCTCTCCTCCATGTCCTCCCAAGTGATTAGGTGAGGGATGAGCAAGAGGTTGGGAGGGGACAGAGCTGAGACATCTGCCCCAGACTGACCAAGGGGATATTCAACACCATTTGTTGTCATGTGAAAGGGGAATCATATATTTGTGGTTATGGTGGTCTTCCTAGGCAACTGTTGTGCATGTTGAGGTGCTGCTTCCCATGAAGTAGCTAAAGATCCACCAGAAGGGAAACAGTGAATGAACTCTTGGTTTTTTTTTTGTTTTTGTTTTTTGTTTTTTTGTGTTTTTTTTTTTTTTTTTGCTTGCTTGTGCAACTTTCATTTCCTTATCAAATTGTCATTATTTCAATCCACAAGTTTTCCAGCTTTCTTTTTATTTTCTGCCCATCCTACAAAAGGGGGGGTTTGGCTGTTGGTTGGGGTCAGCCCACTGCAAGGTCACACCTTATCCACGGGCCATAAGCATGTGAAAGGTACGCTTACAGTCATGGACTGAACTGATGGTGTTTCTAATTAGAGGAGAAGCCTTCAATCTGAGATCTCTGTATACTAGAATAGTTGATGAATGGACCACGTGAAGTTCATGTTAAAATAAATCTCGTTCAATTTTAGAAAGCTTTAAGCTGACTTATTTCCCTCATTAACTTGCTGTGGAATTGGATTATTAGAAATAATACCTGTGTTTTCCTTGGCTGTCTGCTCCAGCTGTTTAATTCAAAGGAAAGGTAATAGAAATAAGCTCAGTTTAAATGTGCAGCAACAGAACATTTACTGGTCTTATAAAAGCCCAATTGTAATCCACTTATTCTAAGTGGATTTGCATGCCTATTGTGACAAGGAGTTGTTCCTCTTTGTACAGCATACAATCTAAAACCCTAAATAATGGAGCCCTAATGTTGTAAGCATCAGAGAAGTGAAACTTTGCCCTATCACCTGCTTGAAATCTTTCAAACAAGATGAAAATCTGGGTGAGGAGGGGCATTGAGAAAGGGAATGGCAGTGGCTCATGGTTTTGCAGGTAAGAGAGCTCAGATGGAAACGCATACAAGGATCTCAGGTCAGCATCCATGGGACTAACACAGCATTTGAAGCAAGATGTGTTTCTTTAATTGTAGTGTCACTGTGATAGTCTTTTAATAGTCATTTGGGGTCATTTTGCATCCAATCAAGATTTTTCAAGGATAAGGTAATATGTAGATATAAAATGTTAGCAATACATAGAAACATTCTGTATTTCTATGAGAAAATATGGTCATGTCCCAAATGGGAAAGAGGTGGAGGATGTGCAGCAGTTTCAAAAGGCTTTGAAAAGAAACTTGAAGGCAGAATGCTTAGTACAGAGTACTTAAGCTTCTGGCGTGGTGAATTATGAAAGATGAGTAAATACAAATGGCAAAGGGGAGGTTCTTTTGAGTTGAAGCTGGTGATCACCCCTGAGGCCATGACAGGAGGTTGAATAGGATGTTGGTGTCTAAGTTGCAAGGAGAACGTATCTCCATGTGTGCTCAAGAACAGGACCTTGCTTGTCTCAGAGATGATCATGGCATCTGTGAGGCTGAGGTGTAAATTGTATGGAAGTAATAAGGCATCCAATGCTGACAGACCCTTGAGGCCAAAAAGTCTCCTCTCCCTTCACCAGTAGAATGAAAGTTATTCAAGAATGCATCAGAATAAAGGAGATTGCTATATCTCCTCTTCTGGTTCTTCAGCCTTTTGAAAGTGTTCTCAAGCATATTTGAAGCTACAAAAATGAGAAGCCTAAAAATAAATGAATAAATAAAGATATTTGACCTTTTAATATTTCAGGGAAAGTGGTAAAACCTGGAAAATATAGAATTCACAATATTCTGATGTTGCAAGAGTTGGCCACAGTGTCTTACATGTAATGGACTGCAAGAGTGTTAGACCCAGAGGGTCTGCTTTCTCCAAGGTGTGTCCCTTTTCATCTCTAGCCTGGTTGTAAGTAGTATAAGCACCTTTGTTACTGTCCTTATGGCATTCTTCCATTTATGAAGTATTTTCAATCATTCTTTCTGCCAAAGCTTTTCTGATGCTTGATTTGAAAAAAATCTGTGATACTTGTGTTACCAAAAAATACCAGAAATAAGCATTTTCTGGTAGTTGTAAGTTATCACCTGGCTTCCTCAGAATGATGGTAAATGGAGAGAAGCACCTGTGTACTTAACTTTAACACTTGCAAGGATCTCTGGCTTTAGTAAATACACAGGGTTTTGTAAGTCCTAGAATATGTTCCCCAAAGCAAAACTTCTCACTTTCTAGAGCTTCTAGCATGCCACCTGGAATAATAGTATGGACTGTGAAGATGTTTTGGTATTGTCTGTCTGAGACACCTAATTTTGATCCTCTGGAAGGCTTTGGAAGAAGTTGACTTGAGCACATAGCAGTAACAGAAGGTGCCTCAGTATCCTTGTCCACCCATTCTTCATAACAACCTGAAGAGCTGCCTAACTTCAGGGAAGGGTGATGAATGTTTCTTGCTGGCAAATGGGCAAAGGTGACAATAAAGTTAATGATACTTTTTCCTACTTAGCATTTGAAACAAAATGAGATCTGTGCTGTAAATGTTCTGGTAGCCTGAAACTGTGGGTACATGTGGCCTCTTCCATAACCTCACAGTGCTGGCAGATTGCTGCAGAGTGGAAGGAGTGCAACACGCTGCATTTGGGATTGTGCAGGGAGTGGTTTAAGTCAGTGCTATTTTTATTTATCAAAATTTACCAAATATTTAGCAATTCATTTACCAAAGTCTCACACTTTATGAGGAAGAATGTGGCCCAGGTCACTTCTCAGCCCTGTTTTGGAAACAAGTATGGGGAGAGTGTGTGCCCATTGATGTCAGGATGATGGCTCTTAGTTAACTTACTCACACATGAGGAGTTTATACAGAGTTTTGTTTGAGCTTAAAATAAAAAAAGAGAGAGAGACAAAAGATGTATCTAGCCTCTGGATTGCTTCTGATTTTTTTAATAAGCAGTTTTGTTTCTGTAAATAGTGACTCACAAAGGTTGTGTTAAGAGATGGTGAAGAAACCATTTTCATGGCTGTTCCAGTGGCTGAGGGGAGTAGAAAACAGAGCTGTTAATGAAAGATGGATGAGGTAGATCTTTAATGTTTATAATGCAAGAGTAAAATTACAAAGGTCAGTTGACTAAAAAGTGCCTTTTGTTATTCACACCGTTGTACAAAAAGTCCAGCCCTAAATTTGAATTAATGTAGTTCATATGTTAAATAGTGCCTGTTTACTTGTGTTGCTCACTGTATACTCAGTGACCACAAGCTCACTAGGCTACTTGCTGTGCTGCCCTTTTCTTTGATTCAAAACAAACTAGTTAATGAAGATTCATTTTGAAATGCATGTTGGGAGAATACAGGTTTATTTGTGTCCTCTGCCAACTCCAGCTGGGATAGCTGTAAGTTGTCCCTTACACCCTGCAGAAAATGATGCCCCTGCAGTTGAGTGCTGGAAGGGTGGTATGCCAGGTCTAAGCCACTGCAACCCCAATGTGTTAACAAGAGGCAACATCACTTTAAATTTATATCAATTTGCAAGGCTGTGATTCACAAACTCTGTCAGATAGAGATATACTCTCTGAAAAAGTTGTTATTCCCATACAAGGGGGCAGCAGTCTCTCCAGCTAGTCTTTCCTTCCACATCTAAATCTGACAGGGATTGTGACTCAGAGCCTTGGTCTGTTTTAAGGTCTCTTTCAGCAGAGTAATGCAAAGGCATATTTTATTTTTCTTGTATTTAAGCTGTTCAAAATCTGTACAGCCCTTTCCCTTTGATCCGTTTTTTTTTTGCCAGTGATGTTTTTTTTTCTTTCTAGTTTGGCAAGTATTATATAAAGCACCCTGTGATTTGGTAATAGGAATATTTGGTTCACTGAAGTCCTCCTTAATCATGAGGCAAAGTCCATTTGAGCTACCAAATGAATATTCATCAGTCATCCTTCGCATAGCCAAGTGGTAATTAATTCTTCTTCTTTTGGTGACCACATGCTGCTGATACAAGAGAATCAGGGGGAAAAAAAGGGGAAGCAAACAGGAATGACGTTGCAGTCTTGGTGGTTTTACAAATTTGTAGAGGAAGGGGCAAATACCCCTCCTTCTAGCATTTTGGGCTTATGTCTTCCTAAAATATGGGGGAGGAAGTAAAAATATGATTTACTGTTCCTGTGTTTGCTGCAAAGAAATTTATTCTGTTATCCCCTGGACCTGTCAGTAAGGAAGTATACTGGCAGTCCTCTTCCCCCAGGCTTTGCTATTTGTGCTCTAAATATTGAATATTCTTCCCTAGTGACCATTTTACTGGAGACTATAAACTGTAAACAACGCTTTTGTCTTTAGCTATTCAACAAATACTCTGTATTGATTATGAATTTGGGGTTTTAGATGCAGATTTTTTTATGGAGTTAACTGTGTGGTGTGTCTGTGCAGCTTCTTTTGCTGTCATGGTGGAATGAAATACATGTTAAAAACTGCACATTTCTGTTGAAGAAAAAATTTTCAGGTCTTAAAAAGGAGGAATTATGTGAGCCAAGCAGACTTCTCATTGGAGCTGTATGTTTGTTCATGTCTGTATACAGGTATATATTCATATTCATGCACAGTGATCAGTCTGCCTGCAGGACTGTTTGGATAACTGCAACTGAACTGAGTTTGATTAATGCTGCTCAAATGGAAATCACTTTCAAATTATTTTCTACTCTGGCACTAGTAATATGTGGGAAGATTTTTCTTCTTGGCTCCTTCTGTTGGCCATTTTCCGGACATGTATTTCTTTGGTTCTGCCTTTTAATTTTTGTATTATTATTCTGTAGTCTTTCAACATGCAAGATGCTGAGACATAAAAAATAATGCTACAAGTCTATTGACTTTTTAAATTCAGCACATGAATCTTTCTTTTTCCTGGAATATGAACTTTATGAAATTCTTTTTTTCTGGTCTATGAAAGAACAGAATAAATTTCTTAGATCTCAGTTGCATGTGCATTTCTTGCCCTTTGGAGATGGATTTCTGAATCTGAGAGTAGACTGTATTCCTTTTCTTTTAAGCTTTTGAAATGTAAAAATACTAAGTACTATGTCTGTCTACTTCACCATTTTCTTCAAGGAGCATGAGGAAGATGTGCTTATACAATCACTAAAGAAAGTATATCCTCTTCCTCCAAAAATACAGCTCTGTGAGATAGGAATTATCTGAGGCTTTGAGAGGAGCAAGTGTGAATCTCTTGCTCTTCCCATTTTCCTTTCCTCTTCTTTTCCTGTGTCCCATTTTGTCCTGTCCCTTCCTGCCCTATCCTCCTCTCTCCCTCCCCAGAGTCTGTAATCCATTGAGGAAATGTCCATAATTTCTGTTTTGACTGCTATATTATTGAGTATTTAATTTCACTTTGTCAGTAAAGATACTTCTCTGACAGTTCATTATCCTAAGCTCAGGCTGAACTGATGTCTGGAGGGGTAAGGTGGGATAGCCTCAGCAAACATTACTGATGTTACTTTACAGAATCCAGGAATATTTTTTTTAATCTTTTCTGTATGCCAAGGACCTAACTTCTGCTTTGGATCTCTTTGTTTGCATCCACTCTTGCTACATGAAGGATTTAAATTGGAATAGCATTCATTTATTCTCTGAGATCACTGATCACAATGGAAAGTCTGAACATAGCCTTGAAGGCACAGAAAAATGCAGACTTCCTATAGAAGTTTCCATCTTCTCTGTCACCGGGTATTTGCTTTTGTGTTGGGGCAACTATTGTGTTCTGTTCTGATGAGGCTTATATGATGCTTATAGAACTGTTAATAGAAATGTGGAGGTGGATGATGCCTGCTCTTTATTAGTTCTTGTCACTTTGTGGCTTTGAAAGGCTTGTTATCTGTTATCACTGAAAGGAAATGGCTAATACTTTCTTTGGTGCTGCAGAAATGCAGAGTGCAGCCCTTTTCCTGCATAACTATTGAAAGCTGTTATTATAAGCTTTGGGAGGAATATAATTCTAGGCATTATTTGAAGCCAAGATTACTTTAATATGAGGGAGAAAAATGGTATAAAAGAAATTATTTTAATAAGCATAAAAGCCAATAGAGATGGTTATGAGCTTATATCTATTTGCTTAAAATCCCATCCAAATAAGCAACAGATCCTACTAGAAATATGTGCCTTAGAACTAAGGACAGAATAAATCTCCATGAAATGCATACCTGGTAATTGTCTTGGTTGTAAAACTGGTTTTGGTCACAGCAGAGCTTGTGTTCCTGATTTCAGCAGAAAGATGACTCTCAAACTTTATAGGAAATACCCACCTACATTTTAGCTTGTTGCTTGTCTTGAAGATCATCCTGATTGACATGACTTTATGTTGGCCTAAAAAACTTCAGTGATCCTGAACTTGTCTCAGAGCTGGAGCAGGTGGGCTGTGCATTCTCAAGAAGTAAAGACCAGAGAAGGAAAAAGAAAAACTTTGTTCCCCACAGACAATCTGTGGTTAGATTAAGCTGTTTCCTTGGGCAGGTCAACCAGAGTAGGAGGAATACAGATTTGTGTCACTCTGGAAGTCAGCATAAGCCTGAATGGAATTCACATGTGTGTGGCGCAGTAAAGCTCCACGGTATCGGTGTCCATGAAGCCAATGACAGGATCCCAACAAGTTAAGCAGAAGTATTTTATTCTTTTTTGTTTGCCTTTGCTGGCAAGAGTTATACTGTTATCTTCTAGTTTTCATTTGTCTGTGTGCATGAGAGATCCCCAGCACAGTCCTTTAATGATTTCCTAAATATAAACCACAACTTATCACCGAGTCAGATTCCCTTGTGTTAATGGTTGTATTTTAAGCTTCTGCTATGCGCTTTAACTGTCATATCCTCTTTAAAGCCCACCATGTCCTTTTAAAGAAGAAGATACTGGAATAAGAACCTGGAGTAATTGTGTTTAGTGATGGTAAGGGGTGAGGGAAAAGTAACAAATGCACATTTAAATCATTTAGGTATTTATGTTAAGTAAGGAAATTGAAACTGAAGGATGCTGACGTTGTCTTGAATTGTTAACTTTGTAGGTGTTAATAATCTGTTATATTAGTTTAAGGGTTTGATCACTTGACTTTGTTTGCCTGTTGACACTGTAATACTATGAAGTTACATATTTAATCAGCTTAGATTAAAGCTGAGCATGATTTCTCAATCTGATTTTTGTTACTCATTTTATTATTTTCATTAAAAAAAAAAAAAGAAAAAAGAAAAAAGAGGAAAAAAAAAAGCCACGTAGTTTCAATAATCGGTACCTGGACCTGTTCTCTTTACAGTTACAAAAGGCATATATCTTGAGGTACAAAATTTGTAAGGTCTTTGTGTTCTTTTCAAAATTAGTTCTAAATTGCTTCATGGCGTGATTAATAAAATAGCCATCACAATGGGAAAAAGCCTTTAGTTTTAATTCAGTATAGAACACTTGAGTCTCTGATTTTGTTTCTGTTTTATATATTTATTTTACTTTAGATATAATAAAGTAAACCCAACATGTTTGTCATTTATAGAAGGCAGAAGCATTCTACAAAAACATACCCAGCAAACTAAGTCTGAGGTAAAGCCGGAGGGTAAAAAGGAGCCTTTTGGTCATCACTGAGTCATAGACCAATGCATACAACATCTGGTGCTGCCATATGATAAGAGCAAAGACAAGTGCCCAGTCCAGATTACAAGAAGAACTATTAGAAATCCTGAGTGTGTGGTGCCCAGCTGCCAGGTCCTGCCTGTTCCTGCTGTGCTTGTGCCCATAGTGATGAAAAAGCAGTTCCAGATAAAAGCCAGGCTTTTCCACTGTCTCATGTAAGGAGCAGGAGCTGTGAGGATGGGTTCTAGGAAAATGTCCTCCGAAATGTGTTTTTGGAACTTCTGTTAGAGATATAGAATATGGTGTTACCATAGTATATGGTGTGATAGTGGTTTTCGTTTTCCTTTGTAACAGGTGAGATTTAGGTGAAACTGAACATGACTTTCTCTCTTGCTACCTGAATTTGATTTGCGTACCACTGAAGGAAATCCTGGAATTTGCCTTATTTGAATTTTTTCTTTTGATATCATGTGTGTATATATATATGAGAAGGTGATAGTCCATAGAAGCCTCGGGACACATTTTTTCATGGCATGTATTTCTCCCATGTTGCCTTTTTTTTTTTCCAGTTGAACAAAGTAGGATGAAAATATCAGGATTTCAGTAGCTAAAATCTAGCAATGATTTTATCTTTTGATGTAATATAAACACCAGAAGAGCTGAAAGCATCTTATTTTAGAATACATGAGGACACTGGAGAATATATTTTCTGTTCTTGTGCTCTGTTTTTCTTAATCCTGAAATATACTTGCCTTGCCATCTTACAATGAATATTTGTTCAATGGTGTATTGAATCTGATGGATTTGCTAACACTGAGACATCTGAGAAAATCTTCATGGCCAGGCATGTTTGAAGTAACACAGTAGGTGTGCTAGGGGATGTTCCAGTTCATCCTCAGTATTTTCCTGCATTTTAGCTCAGATGCTTGTTGAGAATGTAGACTCAGCTCATAGTGCTGGCCTAAAGCCTCTCTAGGTCTTTCTCAAATGATAAAGGCTGTTCACTGCCCAGTTTCTGAGGAGGAATCTCAGAGACACATTCCATCTTGTTTGCTGGTGAGTATGGTATCCACAGGCTCCACCATGAAGACTATGAAGCTGCCACGGGTAACTGGGATTTTGCTCCACTGACAGACCTGATGCTGAATGGACTTCAAAGACCATGTTGCTTGCTCTGTGGGAGAAGTGATTGCTTTGGATTTGGCCTGAGATTTGAGAGAAAGTGGAAAGAGGGAAAAAAAAAAAAATAAAAAAATCTTGCTTTGCTTTCTGAATTGTGCACTCTTTGTGAATGGCTGATGTTTGTGTCTGAGCTTTCAAGCCCAGAGGTTTCAAGACCTCTCACAGATGCTGGGTCTTCGGAAATTTGGAAACAACTCTGGAAACCAATAGCTTTGTGTAGTGAAATGAGGCAACCAGGTGCCACTAATTCCTAGGGAGTGGCATGAGCTTGTGTTAAGCCCACCTGTGCCTAATTAGGGCAGGCCCCCACTGCACATGAGCAGGACCAGGGGGCCAATAAAAGGTGAGGCCTGAAGCACAGCTCAGTCCTAAGTACGTCTGCAGAGAGGTCAATTGAATCCAGAGCAGTAGCACTGGGCCAGGCTGACCAGTCCTGAGGGCAACAGACTCAGAGCACTATTTGTGCACTTCTGCTGGAACACCTGTGGGACCTCAGAGCGCCGTGCCCTAAGAGAGGTTCGTCTTGCAACAGCTTTGCCACACAGAGTGTACATTTTCAGTAAACATGTCTGGGAGATGGAACTACTTTCTGCTAACAGCAAGGATGTACTTTAATTACTTCAATGAGTTGCAGAGGCTGTGAACTGTCAGGTCCCATTATTATCCTTACATTAACAACTATTCTCTACATCTCAAAAGGTGCTGAAAGAGCAACTGAACTCATGCTTTGTTGTCTGTGTTCTGAATATGAAACCTCTTTTTTAAAAAATCTTCTAAGCGTCTTGAAATTAATGGTTTATCTAAGAGAGAAAATGTTAGCTAAGCTGGCCTTACCTGGTAACAAGCTAATAAAAACTTCTGGTCTTGGGTAGCTTACCCATATCTGAAAGCTTGACACCAGAAAATGTATGTGGGGACCCTTTTAGAAAGCAAGAGAAGAACTGAAAGATAATAATAGATATTGTATTTAAAATAATACAAACCAACCAGACTTTCAACTTTACAGTACAGCCCACATAGGAATTTCTTTGCAGAAGTCATTTTCACACCAGATATTTTGATGTCCTCCTTCAGCAACAAGAAGATCCGAGTGTACCCAAAGGAACTGATTTAACTCGCACAAATACACAGATTACAAGCAGTAGACAATGTTGGAACAGCCAGAATTCCTGCCATGGCTTTCTTTCATGTCTTGGTCTAAGATGGTTGTTGAGAAGAGAAAAAGACAACCCTCAAGCAAACAAAACCAGATTTTGATTTTTGGTTCCTTGTTTAACCTCAGAATCTTTCAAAGCACCTACCCATTAGGAAAACGGGTGCCAAGAAAACCACTCTTTTCTCCTTCCCAGAAGACTGCCAAGCTCTTCTTGTGGTCTGGCACTTAAGGACATTCATGAAAGATAACTTTGTTCTTCTAGAGGGAAAAAACCCCCCTATATTCTGAGATAAGGAAAGAAGCTCTTCTGACTCTTAACACTATGCTGAAACAGGAGGATGTTGTGGTAAGCACTGTTGTTTTTTTTTTTTCAGCAGAATTTATTTTTTCCTGGTGCCCACTTCAATGTTCTCTCACTTAGAGTACAAATACAGTAACTTTAGTACATAGAATTGATTTCTCTTTTCATCATTAATAAAGAGATGCTAGTAGCCTTTCCACTGGGAGCCAGGCTTTTACCTGTGATAGCCAAATAATTTGATGCAGGGGCCCTCTTGAGGAGGAAAAACTGTCACAAAGGAATTCTGCTAGCTTATAGGAATTTGTTGACAGTTGTTCAATTCACTGTAGACTGCAGTAATAATTATGGTCTAAGTTCTAACTTTTGGCTGTTTTATTTTGTGTCCTCTAAGCATGTTGCCTGCAGCTTGAATTTACAGAAAGTTCATGTGTGGGTGTTGTGGTTTGTGATATCTGCTGTCTTGTTGCTTTGTTGTTTTGTTTTGTGGTTGATTTGTTTTTTTATTGAGGGGGTTTGTTTGCTTGCTTTTTTGTTTGTTTTTAAAATTTTTTTTTCAGGAGGTATGGGCTTTCATGTCTCTGACTTAAATGCAGAGGATTACTTTGGCATTTACAAGCTGATGACTGCAGGGGAAGCTCCATGCACTTTTCATTGCTCTCTAAGTGCTAGGGCAGACTTGCAGTGCCAAGCTAAGCAATATCAGCTTTCTTCTGTACCCTGAGAAGAACTCATGGATAACTGCCTGTGATTTTTTTTCTCCTCTTTCCTTTTTTAGTGCAGAAGATGACTGTGATCACTGGGAATCTTGCTAGGACTGGAGGCAGCAGCCCCATTCTGGTGTTCCAAATGGCAGCTCTGGAAATGCTGGTATCAGATAAGGAGATAAGGAGGAGCCCTGGCAAGGAATAGCTTGCAGTTGGCATTCTTTTAAATCCTGTTTAGCAGTTACTTAGTGTGGCTGAGAGATGCTGCCTGGGTTACAGAAAAGAAAGACTATGTATTGCAATCAGCTTCTAGTATGGCATTCTCTGCATCATGTTTTTCAGCCTTTTGTTTTCTCCATGATGAATTTTGCCCAGGGAGTTAGGAGGTGAAATCTGATTCCCTAAAGATCACTATTTTGAGCAAACAAATATTTTTAACTTGTCATTACACTGAATAGCTCAATATTTGATGAAAGCAAAGACCTTCAAGTTTAAAAGAAAAAAACCGAAAAGACTCCCACGAATATCTCTCTCCCCTGTTGCTTTCACTTTCTTCTTTGAAGAGAGGATGGCCT
The DNA here is from genome assembly GCF_003957555.1 of Calypte anna. Classification (NCBI taxonomy): domain Eukaryota; kingdom Metazoa; phylum Chordata; class Aves; order Apodiformes; family Trochilidae; genus Calypte; species Calypte anna. Next base: position 94,163,636 of record NC_044244.1, read on the forward strand.
TCACCTTCCATTTTTATGAAAAAACAAAAACCCAACAAAACTTATATATAATATTCTGTTTGCATAATGCCTTTGCTGCAAAATCTGTGGTAGGAAACAGATTTTTCTTCCCCTTACATGAAGGAAAAGTATTGTCTTTATTATGGTACCTGTTATCCTGGCTGCTCTGTGCACATCTGGAGCATAAGAAGATTGCCACTGCTTTCACAGTGCATTGACAAATGGAGAAATGTTGTGAGAGAGGGGGAACCGGTCTGGCACAAAGGTGACTTCAATTGATGTCTGCCCTTTTCCACCACAGTACACAGGATGCTGGAAAGAATTTATGCACCTACCATGAAATACCTGGCAGAAGGAGAGAGCCTGAGTTTGAATTGCCTCATCAGGAATCAACAAGATCAGTCATCACAAATGGAGGCTCACTGGTAAAAAAAAAAAAAAAAAATTTGGAAAGGAAATGGAAAGTTTGCAACTCTCACAAAACTCAGACTCCAAAGTGAAAGTCATGTCCCCTCTGCTTCTGAAAATTCAGAAAGTCATTAAGTGGTCACTAATAATGCAGGGGCAAAATAAAGAATACTTCCCTGACTAAAGAATAGTGTCCTGTGGGCCACTGCATTGCAGAGAATGTAAGAGATGAGCTCTGTGTGTTGTGGAGCTTTCTTGCAGAGGGACTTGGGAAACCACATGGTTGTCTCTGAAGTTAAACATCTGTGTTATAAAAACTGTGTTTATGAAGATGTATCCCATTCTCCTAGGCTGTGAAACTAAAAATGATTTTTGCCACACTGTCACACATGGAAAAAGTTTCATACTCTCTGTCTCTTCTTATATGCATGCTAAATGCAAGATTTGACATGTAAAAAGTGTTGGGGATTTGTTTTAGATTGGCTGAGGATCTCTCTGAGCTAATGTTTCCCACGGGACTTGTACTCCAAGCACTGTTACCAGAGCTGAAGGGAACTGCGTGGAAAAAGCAGCGTGGGAAATTGCATATTAGCCTTTGGTTAGATGCACATCTTCCCCTGTTCACCTAGCATCTGCTCTGGGTTTATAGCCACAGCTACATTCACTGAAGTTATTTTCTCTAAAACAGAGGTCTATGTATTTTATTAAATGGGGATGTGTGTACACTAACAGTCTTGTTGCCTCTTGAATTTATTGTAATATATGTAGACATCAGGGAGGATTAGTGCTTAGGGGGACTGAGCCTTGAGATATGGCAGCCATGGCTGTGAATTATGCTGTTCTTACTGAGGTGGCTTTTTTTTCCCCTCTTGCTTCATTACTTTGAAGAGAAAAAATACTGTGCAGAAAGACTGGGAGGGCTGAAACATAGAGTGATAGTGACCCTGTGCAACCATTTCTATGCAGGTTGCAATGACTGTGTGGTATGGTGTCCTCTATTTATGCCAAGTGACTTCATCTCCAAGGCTTCAGCAGAAGGCAGTATCTATTTGCCCTAACTAGCTGAGGTGGTTGTAGTGGTGGTGATCTGCTAGAGCTTTGTAGGCTGGGCTGATTAGGGGCAGGCTGATAAACCAGCTCATGTTCCTCCCAAGCTGTTCTCCCAACTTTATGGAGATGCAAGGGTTATATTAATCTTTTGCTTCCTTAAAGTTTACTGCAACAAATTTTTACTATAAATAGAACAAAAATTACACCTTCAATCACCTTTTGGCCACTAAACATTAGTGAGGAAAGCTGCTGTTCTGCAGACTTTAATTTGCGTGTTGGTCATTGTTATATCAGATGTGAGCATTGTCAATGCCACAGAGAGGAAAGAGGGTGACCTGGAACAGAGCAAAGCTCTGGTGATGGATTCTGAGCTGGAGAAGATGAGGGCTGTGGTCATGATACCTTGGATAATTGTCTATATCAAAGGTAAAGAAAATAAAAATAAAAATCTTTTCTGAACAAAGAGCTTATGATTTTATAAAATCGTTTTAAAATTTTTTATAAATCTCACAGGTGAATTTCTGGCATGGCCCTTACAGTTATTGACTCTCCTTTTCCTCTTGTAATAAGTCCATAGAGGTTAGTGGGCTGAAACTTCCTAGGCAGAGAGGTGAAATTATCACAACTAACTTGTGTTGGTTTGAGTTTTGAGTGATTTTGCAGAAGGTGCAGCTGAGCTGGATTCCAGCCAACATCCACAGAACTCATCTTGCTCAGTGTCTGTTCCTGGCTACACCAAAAGAGAGTGCACTGCATGAGCACAGGACCATTGTTTTACAGTTACATTCCCTTTTTGGGAATATGTAGTTGTGTGCTAATGTGACTTAAGGTATCTTGCAAATTAAATACTGAGTTTGAACTCAGGAAGCTGATTTGGATATGAAAAAGTCTCTTTTTTGCTAGATGACCCCTCAATATAACCTCTAAGATGTGGTCTTGCATTAGTCACTTTTTGAATAGGCTTGTGTTTTAATAATTTAGACTGGTACATATTGCTCCTGTTTACCAATAGATCCTCTTTTTCCTCTTCCTCTGCCTCTCCCCTTTCCTTCTTTCTCTGTGTATGTGTTCATCTTTTTTTCCACCCAAGGACTTGTAACATGAAGACACTGTTTGTGAAGTCTGAGTTGCTTTGCTTAAACAAGATAATATTCCTTACATTAAACAAGATAATGTTTAGCATTGAGCATGATGAATGTCAATCATTATTGAGCATGATGAATGTCTGGATTTCAAGTTGTGTTTCATGGCACGCTACAAGGTTTTGAGGGACTTATTTCTGGACTTCCTATTACTGGCTCGTTGGGATTATTCACTTTGCCAGTCAACCCCATCTGCCTCCTAGGTAGAGAAGAAGAATTGATTCATGCATTTTCTCCTGGAATCAAAACTCTCTTGCATCTAATGTCAGTTTTCACGGGTTTTGCCTTCATTGAGGCAACAGATCTCTCAGTGTTGTGCTCTTTGAATTGAAGAGCTGGTTTCTTCCAGCTGCACTTTCTGGAACTTACCTCCCATGCAGGGAAATTTTCCCTTTCTGCTACAGCTGTCAGTGCAAAGAAGGATTTCCTGGGTTGTTCTTTGCTCTTGATCATCTTCTGACATTTTCCTACTCTATCCTCTGTGCTCTTCAATTTGCTCTGAAAAAACCTGAAGCCTTTCCTCAACTCTCAGCCATGTGAGCTCAAATGGATGGATGCACAGGAAACAGAAATTAAGTCAGTGTCAAACTCAGTCTTCTGCAAGCAAAGACAAAAACCAAGAACAAACTTTTTTCCTAACTGTTTTAAAATGCTTTTTTTGTCTACAGTCTTTTAACTGTGTTATGTCTCTCTCCCCTTTTCCAATTATTTATGAGATATGTCTTTTGTATTAGGGATTCTCTCTTAGGCCTTAAATTTGGTACCAAATGACAAAGGGAGAACATTTACATCTGTTTCTGTGCTTACTAAAGCTTGCTCAATTAGCTTCTGACCTCCACCATGTTTTTTGTTCTTGTACGTGTGTGTGATGTTTTTGAATGTCAAAGCAGGCATATATCTTCTAAACAAAGAAGACAAGATCATCTATCCCCTCTTCATTTTGCCAGGTATCTGCTTGTTTTTTTAGCTCTAAAAGGCTGCAATTGCTGCTGATTTGTGAGCACTTCCATCAAATAAAGCCTGATTTTGGATTCTTATTGAAGTAAATCTGTATGCCACATCTGACAAAACCAGCTGCTTAAAGGGCATCCTTGGTGTTGAAGCAGTAGCCACCAGTACAGATGTCTCTCTAGGTGGAGGAGGGGAGCAGGAAGAGCATTATATGATCCTATGTTTTGGGCTGAATTCAGAGTGCAGATATTTTTAGCGCTGTTCTTCGTCAGGCAGCGTGCTGTACAATTGCATATCAACATGATGCTTCTCTTGTAGGTTGGTGTAGCTATGTTTCCACCTCCTGGCAACTATAAGGAATAGCTGAAAAGACACTAGGGGAATTATGGCCTTGTTTTTGTGAGGCACTAGAAGATGAGGAGGAATTTTAAAGAGGCACTTCACTTGAGCTCAGTGAGATTTTTAACTCCTCAAAGTTCAGTGTTCTATGCCAGTGTATGAGCTGTTTCAGATCCTGTTTCTAATTAGTTTGCTTTGTGACTACTGTAAAAATGACCATTGAGCTGAAATGTCATAAACACAAGGTGCTTGCAGCAGCACTGTAAGTACTAACATGCCAGGCAGACATTTTATATTGAGGGATGGAACATGTGTATCCATGAACTAGGGACATGAACCCACTTAGTAAAACTCCAGTCTCCAAAATACCTGTACGTTTGTTTTGTCCAGGATGCTTGTCAAAGAGGTCCATACTCTTATGAAGGATCCATGGTCAAGATTGCAGGCATTCTGTGAAGTAAGTGTTCTTCAGTAAAGAGAAAATGCTCATTTTCCCAAGTAAAAATGATTTTCAAAAGTCAGGATGACCTCTCTCTGTCTTTGACAGAAGAGCTGGGTTTCTTTCAACAGCTGATCAGAAACCTATAGTGCCTGTTTCTTCTTCTTTGCCAGGTCCATGCCATCTGCCTATTTCACAGGAAAGACTAAAGGTCCTTTATGTAGCCATCTCAGACCTGCCCTGTGTGAACAGGAAAAAGACTTCTGAGTAGATAGTGAAATAGGTATTTCTAGAACCTATAAAAAAATACATAGACGGCTAGTACAAAATTTCCAGGTGAAAATGTCTTTCTGTGTAAATTGATTTTCAAGCTAACTGTCCAAATATGCATTTTGCCAGGATTCCTTATGGGCGTAACAAGATTGCTGTTCCTTGTGCCCTTGTTAATGGCATTAAAAGTAGTTTGGAGAAGTTTTGTATCACATGTACGTAAGCCTGGTTGGGTAGAGCTGCTGAACTCCAAACTGTTGAATCTGGACTTCGAATGAGATTGCTTTGCTTGTTTTTCTGTTGCAGGGACTCCCAGGTAAGCTGCATCCACAACTTCTTCTCTTTTACATGACCATTGCCTGACTTGGGAAAATCGTTCTTCTGAAACAGACTTGTTGGAAGCCTGTATAGTTCAAAGGTGCCTCTAGTGCATCCCTTTGGATGCATTTTTAAATTCCTTTAGCTGGAGGCTGTTTGTCATTACAGAAGTCATAAACTAGCTCTGACAATAAAACATGTCGAAGCAATGTACAACCCAGATTTCTGGTGATGGAGACTTTGCAAACAGGCCAAGTAACTTTTCCTGCTGTGTAGGAGGGCTGTGAGGTATTCAACTCTTGTTTCTTCAAGCACATGGCTGATGAGGAAAAGAGGTGAGGATAAACTGATGAGTCACTGCTGCCTGCATGATTTTTCTCTCCTATCTCCTCCGTTTTGAAGATAGCTGCTTGGGGGTTTTAATGTCTGCCTCCTGCTGCCTGGGGTGGGAGGGAGAGCTGCCAGTGGTGAGGGGGTGCTGTGCTTGCCTGCACAAGCTGGACTCTCTGGGAGCGCACCCCTGGCAGCTGTTCTACTGGAAGGCTCCACTTGATTAAGAGAGTTTTATGGGAAACTGGATATAATCAGCGACACAACCTTATAATCAGTGATACAACCTTAGCGACAACATCCTTAGATGCCTTGTCACTTAAGTGCAATGACTCCAAAAGTATGCACATAATCATAGAATCACAGAATGGTTTGGGTTGGAAGGGACCTTAAATATCATCCAGTTCCAACCCTACCTTGCATGGCAGGGACACCTCCCACCAGACCAGGTTGCTGAAGACCCCGTCCAACCTGGCCTTGGACACTTCCAGGGGTGAGGCATCCACAACTTCTCTCAGCAGTGTCTCACCAGCCTCACAGGAAAGAATTTCACAGAATCATTGGAGTTGTATGGGACCTCTAGAGATCATCTAGTCCAACCCCCCGGCTAAAGCAGGATTTCCTAGAGCACATCATACAGGTTTGCATCCAAGCAAGTTTTGAATGTTCCCTTCTCTGGAGACTCCACAACCTCTCTAGGCAGCCTTTCTTTCTAATATGTAATCTAAATCTATCCTCTTCCAGCTTAAAACCATCACTACACGCCCTTATAAAAGTCTCTTCCCAGTTGTTCTATCTCTGTATTGACTTTTATAAATACATAAACGTAGCAACATGCACACAGAAACACAGCCACAGCACAGATACTTTTAGCAAATTAAGATCTTTTATGTCTATTTTAAGTGGGTCCATAGCTGTGCATGGTGGCAATGGCTGTACAGGCCTGATGGCAGAAGTGGGAAGACGGCTGTGGTCTGTGGCATGAATGCATGCAGCAATGGCCTTGTGGTGGGGAGCAGGAGGCTTCCTGATTTCACTTCTGACATTTACTGCACGCTCCATGCTAGCTACTCTTTTTTTTATTCTTATTTCCCCTCCTCTCTCTTGTTTTGTAGTGCTTTGTCTCAGTTTTTCAATCAGCACCTTAGGACATTGAATAAATGATGCCATAATGATGTCAATGTTTGTGGAAGCTGACCTGACTTCATGTCACATTTTCCATCTCCAGACCACTGGTCTACAAAAAGCAATAGAAGTTCAGGCAACAGAAACCTGCATAAGGAAGTCATGTTGTAGGACTGATCTTCCCCCAGCAGCTCTACCCTCCTGCATCAGACTCCTTTGCATTGAGCATGAAACCTGCCAGGAGTGTTGCTAACCAGCTACAGGACAGGAAAGAAATGTGGCAAAAAGTTTGACTGGAAACCACGGTGGAGAATTTTCTAAACCACCAAATGGCACAGAGCCATAGGTGTCAAGTTGTCTCATATTAAAGGGAGTTTATGAAGCAAAGAAGCCTGTATGGTAAGGAAGGAAACAGGTAAAGCAGAAACATCCCCCTTGGTTTATTACGCTTCACCAAAAGATCGTAGGCAGTGATAAATGCCATCCTGTTACTGCTGTGGAGACTCTAGTTTGCATTTGAGAGGTGGGATGTGTAGGTTTTTTCCTATATAGATACAGATTTCTATTTCAGGTATATTTTGTTATACAACTGGTTTGTTCCACTTGATGTAAAAATCACAGAAATGGAAGCCACTAAAAGAAAACTATAGAACCTTCTCCTTTGCCATATGATAACAGCATGGATTTCATATTTGGAAGTGCTGATTTGGCTGTTCTATAAACACATAAAAGAAGACAAGGTTTTCCCTTCCTAAAACATAAATAATAAAATAAATCACATGCTATGTGGTGAGTATGAGGAGGGCCCAGTATGCAGCTCCAGGAGGATGGAGTAGCTGACTCCCAGCTGAGTTTGTCTGGGTTCCTGGGACTTCTTGCAGGATGATCACAGCTCTCCATGGGAGGAGGAAGCTGCAGCTTTTAGAGAACGTTTACTTCCTTGGTTTGTGAAAGAGAAGCAGTGAGCAGCTGAAGGAGAGAGGCCTGGTAATCCTATGTCTCTACTCCTGCTTGGCACTGCCTAAACCATGGTCAGTGATGTTACATGTAAGATTGACTAATAGCTGAGGAAAGATCACTTGGGACTTTTTCTGCTACTGTTCTTTTGCTATTCTTGCTCTTTTTGAAGTGAGAACTATTGGAGGTTTGCAGCTTCTTTATGTGCATTTTGGGATGTGGTGCAATTCCATCATATTTGGCTGAGGAGTAGGAGGCCAATACCTCTGCCTAAAAGATGGGGAGGAAACTTTCATCTGGGGAGTCTGAGATACATACTGATTGTTTTAGGAGTTAAGTATCCACCTATAATCCATTTCTTTGCTGTTCATCTTTGAATACTTGTATGGGAGAGTTTTTCTTGGATTTCCCACAGCTTTGAGGGCATTAATTGTACCTGTGAGTTGTTGGTTCCTAGGTTGTTCCTGGGAACCTGGCAACAAAGTGCAGTGGGTCTACAAGAGGCAGGAATTAAGCAGGAATATCTCTATTCTAGTTAGATTTGGTTGCTGGGAGTATTAGGATGGAGTGAGAAGACCCTGAGTCTGATAACCCAGAAGTGGTAAGGCGATTCTGTAGGGACAGGAACAGAAGTTACTGAGCATGGCTGTGCTGGTTCAGTGACTGCCCAATTAGGGGAAAATGAGCTTGAGCCATAAAAGAAACACTTTTCCTTGGTTTCTGGAAATGGTAATATAATGGCCTCTGGATTTTTTCAACTGAAAGTGTCAGGTTTTAAAGGCCTCATTATCAGCAGTGCTTACCCCCATATCTGCTGACACTGGGGAGAACCACAGATGGTTTGTACATGGGAAAGCCAGGCTGCTAGGTGCATGGATTAGGTTTTTTCCCCATACAACAGTAAGTGTAAAGCAAATGCCTCCTCACTTTCTGTAAGGAAGAAAAGAGGTTATGGTGCATGAGGGTGTTCTCATCCATCTATTGCTCCTCCTCTCCATTCCCAGCACTGGGTTACAGTGCCTTCTGAAGAGGCTGTCTGAGAGGAGCAGATACAGATGTGAGGTGCAAAATCTGGCTCATGTAATAACTTCATGGGACTTTGCTATTTCCTGGATGAGTTGGTGTTAAGAAGGTAAATACTTCTGAGAAAAGAGAAGATGCCCACATGCTTTCTTGAATTACAGTTACTAATGATAAAAAAAAAAAAAGTGTCAGGCAAAGTACTCCACTGCTGTATGGCATGTGTCCTTCCTCCCGTCCCTACCTCCCCCACCCAAGGCAAAAAACTCCTTTGTTATAATGTTAATATTATTCTAACTATTAATATCTATCTCAGTCACTACAAGCCTCTGTCCCACTGTGGAAGAAGAGTCAAACTTATTTACCTTCAGGTATGTTACCATAATATTGTTATTTTACCATTGTTAGTATAACTTGTTCATATTTGTTTTGGGAGCTCTTCCTATTAGGCTAGTTCTGTCTTTCTTCAAAAAGCTATCTGCCATCTTTTTTCCCCAGTTTGTAAAGAAAGCTTTAGAGTTTTAATATTTGGAGCTGAATGAAACTTGCTCATGAACTGGATGGATTGAATTTTACAGCTACAAACCATCTATGGCTTCTGCTGATGCCAGCAAGTATAAGACAATTAGGGAGCCTGAGGAGAAAATACACTATGAAGGTATAACTCCTCCATTTGTGAACACTGCTGACAATCTTCTTCTGTGCTAGTACAAGGTTTCATGGATGTGTTTTCAGGATTGGGGTATCTTTCAGAGAATAAAAATACCAGGAGGCTATAAAGTCAAACCATATGTTCACAAGCCCAGCAACATTTGCATCAGGCAGCTGCAGGTGGTTAAGGAAGATAAGAACAGAGCAAGAACACAACCTCTCTTCTCCTCCCCAAGTTATTCAGTTTCTGGAAATGAACACCCTTGGGAATGTTTACCTGCTGCCCCTTTGGGTATGATTTACCTTCCTCCCAGGTCATTCAAATTCTTCCCAGATTTTGTAACTTCATTTCCAGTGCAGGGACTTGAGGAATTCCCAGTAGACAACCATTATTTGGGAGAAACAGGGGCAGCAGTTGAGTCAAATGTGTCCCCTCAGCAGGGAGGTTCCCAGACTTGGAGCAAAACTCTTCACAGACAGTGCAGAACCTGCTGTACAGAACAGCCCAGGGCCTGGCCCCTGAGCTGCATGGGGAATGTGGACCTATCTGCTGCTGCTTTTTCTTAGGTAACTCTTACAACTCAGGTGCCTAGCAGTTCATGTTAAAACTTTGAAGAGAAATGGGATACATTCTTAAATTGCAGTTTGAACTGCTCCAGTTGTTTATTGCAAATGTGGTACCAGTGGGTAACCCCAGCTTCCAAAGTTTCCCTTCCTCAAAACGACAACTGAAAGTGGAGGCTGACCTGGGGGTGCTGCAGACATGGCATAACTAGCATCCCTCACTTCAGAAAAGGAGTTGGCTGCCTGCAGGCTTCTGAGTTTGTTGCTGTGTGGTTGGCAGGTATTCAGTGTGAGGGTTCCTGGCCCCCCGAGATGACCTCCAGCCCTGACACCTGCAGAAACCCTGCTTCCCTTTGAGAGATGAGTGACAGAGGAGCCAGGCTTTGGGAAGAGAGGCCTCGATGACAATGTGGAAACATCGAATGTCTCATAGTGGAATATATTGCTGCATGAAGGGTTAAACTTGAAAGTGTGGGTTTGGGTTTTAAAGAACATAGCCTTGCTTTGCATAGTAGTTACCTATGCAGCTTCTTCCTCTCTGTGCTGTCTCTTTCAGCCCTACCCTGCCCAAAGCCATCAGGCATTATAGAGAACAGTCTTTTGAGGCCTCTGTCCTTTAAAATGTGTTTCTACTGTAAAGCATAGCCATGTTTTGCTGAGCTTATTATGGGAATGGCTACATAACACAGTGGTTATTCTTTAAAAAAATGTGGTGGCCACTGATGCACTGATAGCTATCTGTCTCTACCATCTGCACCTTCTCTTCCTTCAGACTGTGTTAATGTATAGTTTCATTATGTTGGACTTTGCTTTTATTTGTACAATTTTAAGTTAGTGCTTTGCACAGCTCAAGGGTTGTAGCTTGTGGCTGGTGTGTGATAACAGACAGCTTAAGGGTTTGGTTTGTTATTTGTGTCAGGAAGCAGTTTGTTTTCCTAGTTTGAACTGTGTCATCAGTTTGTTTTCACTGAGCTCTCTCAGACAGGGTAGAGTTGTGTCACTCTGTGGGGCAAATCAGCCACACATTAAGATCTCCGAAGATCAATGAAAAGGAGATAGATGAATTGTAGAACTAAAAAGAGGGACTCTCTGGGACGGATGATCCTAAACTGTGATAGTTCTCACATCTTTGCAACTGTACCTGGGCCCCTCATGAGAAGCTCCACATACACTTCTGCAATTTGCTGGTTGTGCAGGAGCCATCCTGTAAGCAGCACCCAGGACCAGCACCCATGCTCAACCAGCTGCATCAGACAGTGTCTTGCTACTCATCCCCAGCACTGGGAGATGATACTGCCAGTATTGGAAGGCTGGAGCACGCTGGTATTGCTGCTCTTTGTCTTTCAAGCTCCTGTGGCTGGAGGGCTCCTCTCCAGGCTGACATCCCTGTAACATTCCTCCAGCCTCAGCATTCATTGGGATGAATCGGAGCGTGAGTGACCCCGTTCCCTGGCTGGAAGGCTGAGGATAACTGGAGAGAGATGCACAGATTGCACGGTCTCATGCCAGCCACTGCTGCCAAGGCTGGGTAAAAATTTTAATTTATTTTAATGTAGTTATTGAGGCATTTTAATCCCATCAAAAGAAATAACACGCGACAATCTAGAAATATTCATTTGCTACTTTTAAATGAATTTTATTCAGCTGCGCTTGGTTTTCTCCTTTTTGAATTTTACTTTGAGATTCACTTCTCACTTACAGGCACAAGTGTTCAAGGATTGTGAGCCTCTAAAACTGCAGTCTCAATTCTGTGTTTCATACATGAATACTTAAACAGAGTAATATACTCTATTCTTTCTGTAAAGCACCCATTTTTAATCATTAATTCTTTTGAGCAAATAAACCTCATATATATGAGACTTGTATACATTGAAAAAAAAAAGATAGTTCTCTGGGACAAGTTCCAATATGACAATATTCTCTTTATGAGTATTTATAGATTCATCAAAATTAGGGAATACTGAATTTCCTTTTAAACTTTATGGAGGTTTTTTTTTCTTTCGAAAGAGACTGAAAAATTATTTGCAAATTGTATCGAATTCAGTACATAATTCTGGTCAAAAAAGTATTTTAAAAATTTTTCTATTAAAAAAAATATTAAACTTTCCAACTTTTTGATTTAAAACAACTTTTGCATACATAATTTATCCAAATAGTAAAAAACCCCACAAACCAACCCAAACCTTTTGGCAGTATTGAATAAATGCAACAAAGTATTTCATTTATGGCAATGATTTTATGTGAATAAAAATTGAATTTGGGAGTTTTTTAATGTAAGTCCTTCATTTCCTGTTGCCTGTTAGTAGCAGAATACTGATAAGCTGGCATAATTTTTGGGTTGCAATCAAAGTTTTCACCCAGATGCATCCGTGTTTTGTTTGAACTGAGAAGAAAACCATCAGGGTGTTGTCTAAGCATGCATATGTATCACATCATTTTTAAGGAAATACTTTTGCCTCTTGCACTCAGCTCACAAAAGTGGCAGAATTTGTTCTTTCTGTGATACTAGTGTGTCAGTGTCCTGGTTTTTCTTCTGTGCTCCAGGTATCCTCACTTGGTATATCTTATGTTTAAAATTAAATTCTTTGACCTGCACAACTGAAGCCAGTTACTTCTACAGCAATTGATGCCAGATGAGGCTTTAGGTTTCTGTGTGCAGAGTGAACCCTGTCTGCCTTCCCTCCTCCTCTCAGCACATGCTGAGAGGCAATGCTTGTGTTTAAATATGGGTGTGAACACTGCATGATCTAAATGGCCCAGAAGGTAAATCCTGTTGCAACACAGACATTTCTGAATCAGCCCTTGCAGAGTTATTTGCCTGTCTGCTGTACACTGGGTTTTGACTTGGGAATGAAAACAAGGCATCAGGATTTCCCATGGGATGGAAACACAATTTTCCAGTCATCTCTGGCTGCAAGTGACTGATTCAGAAGCTAAAAGATTAAAGCTATACAAATGACAGCATAAAGGGGAGAATGACAAAAGGTCTGTCAAGGAGATAGTCTGGGGAAATGCAGAGGCGAGTGATGGGAAACGAAATAGCTTTGTGGGCAGGCTACAGGGATCCTCAAGACAAAAATGTGCCTCTGATTTCTGACAGTAACAAAACTGCAGTCAGGATGTGGCTCGTGTGGTGTTGTGCAAACAGGCACACACTCTGAGACCTCAGCTTTATACCCAGCTGGTCAGGGGCACAACAGTGAGTTTGTGGGGAACCTTTCTGCTGTGATGGAATGAGTGTGAGTACCTGCTGCAGTGGGGTGTTGTGCTGGTGCCTGTGACCTGAGGAAAAGAAGCTGTGAGTTTGACTGTGGGCATACACATGTATGTTGTTCAGTACAGCATAGTTTAAGTTTGCCTTGCTGAATTGACAATCGTTTATATGATATCTAACCACAGGAAATTATCAGTGATGGATGTTCTTAGCCAAGTCCATGCTCAAGCAACAGCTGAGCAATAGCTGAAGTGGTTTACACCAAAATTCTCTGAGTTTGCTATATATTGTGAATGGAAAATTTTTAGATACAATGCAGCTCTGCTTTTCTGTGTGAACCATAAAACTATGTGATGGGATGACAGCATTGTCTCAATCTTACCAATGAAGTGCTACCTGTTTGCCAAAAAAGAGCAAGCAATTTATAAGCTATTTAAAAAAAAATAAATAAAAAGTATATATAATATAAATGTAAAATGTAAAGTGCAGGCTTGTTTATTTTTGTCTTTTTTTTTTTTAATTTTCAAAACCCTTTTGGCTTTATTTTCTTCGGTGTAAGAACGATACTTGATGTGGAGTCTTGTCTAGACCTTCTGTTTTCAAAGGAAAATTGTTTTACTATGTGTTCTCTTGGAAGAGCTTTGCAGAACCACATGCCATTTTCTTTGTCTTCATTTCCTGCAGTGCTGATTCCTTCTGCTGAAGATGAATCAAACATGGGAAGTTCTGGCTGAACTCCTTTTCTTGCTAATCAATCTGGCTGAAGGATCAGGTAAGTCTGAGAGATGCAAAACTACATGCAGCAGTCTTTGGCGCTCTCTATTTCTAACTTACCAGTATGTTGAAACTTCACAGTTCATCAGGGGAAATTTTGCATATCGGTTTAAGTGAATGCAAAGACCAGTGTCACCTCAGCTGGCAAAATAATCATTTGCACTGCAGAATGGCACAGGGTATCTGGTAGGAATCCAACACAGATCACCTGAAGACCCATTTCATGTTCATCTGGGATGATATCAGGAGAGGTATGATGTATGGTAGAAAAGGGATCTAGATATGCCCCTTATTAAACATGAGAGGTATGTTCTGCTGCTGGTTTTGCTTGCACTTTAATCAAGGCGCCTAACTCAGTAAGAATTATTTTTTTTTAAAAGTAGTTTCCTTTCCCTTAAAGTAGAATCTTGCCCTTGCAATCAGTTTTTCAAAGCCCACGTTAAAGCAATAGTGCTGCCTAAAAATGAAAAAGAGGACTTGCAGCTCGTCAGCTTGCAACACGACTGCACAGTGTCCAAAGTGAAAAGGCACTGCTTCAACCACATTTCCAGACTTCAAAGATTGACAGCAGGAAGCTGAACCTGGATATTGCACACTTCTTACATGTGTCTGCACAGAGAAATGTGTCCCCAGGGCTGCCAGTATAGTAGGGAAATAGAAGTTTTTAAGTCTACCTTTACATGTACGCTTTGATTATGGCTCTGTGCATGCAAGGAATAGGCTTTGGCATAGGAATAGGTTGTAGCATAATTTTAATGTCTTTCTTATGTAGCTTACAACTTGGTGAGTGTGAAGACTGGTCATGAGGCTGTGTTGAGTTGCCCTTACTTCTCCAAGACGCCTTTGCTAATGGTGACATGGAAGACAAAATGCAGCACTTGCTGCTTGTTGGCCTATAGAGCCGATTGCAATGAGACAAGGAGGTTAAACTGCAGTGAGAGGCTGATGTGGAAATATTCACCTGACAGAGACCCTGCTCTTCGTATTTACCCCGTGAACCTTGGTGATGAGGGAAATTACACCTGTGAAATTGTCAGCAGTGAAGGAAATTTTCTTTTTTTCTCCTCTCTGACTGTTACAGGTAAGACAAACCTTGAGGGTTTTTTTTTCTGTCTGTGTAGATGAAAAGTTATTTGATTTGGTGGTAAAAGACCAAATTCGTATTTGATGCACACTGAAACTGAAAATAAGAGGTTAGCAGATTTAGTCTGGCTATTTAAAGACAAGAAAAAGGCACAAGAACTTATGCAATAGGACCTGGTTGTTCTATGGAGAAATAACCTGAGGGGCTGCGGGTTGTGTTTTGTTTTTTTTTAAAATTACTTCTGAGTCATAAACAGGGGAGATTTCAAAATGCACAAATTCAACATAGTTTCTGAGACAGTGTTTTGGGCATAACATGGGGTTTGAATGTTATGTACATGTTAACAAAACCAGGACTATACACTCTTCTTCAAACAGAAGATATCAAATAAATATTGCTGCTATAAGCTGAACAGGAGGATGCTAAAGCAAAATTTACAATTATGTCAATGTGTGTTTTGTCTGGGTAAGACCTGAATAGGGAGGAAGCAAAAGTTTCAGGACACTATTTGGAAAGCTGTCTGTAAGTCTGCATCACTAAAATAAAAATTAAATCAGTCTATTTTCAACACATGAAGAGCCAAAAGAATGTTAGGAAACATTATACATCAAATCACCTTTTTCAGATAGGTAAACTAGCTCTTTGTTTCCATAAATTAAGGAAAATAAAATACAAACCAACACATAGGAGAAGATTTTGTATTGTGGCCATATTACTTAAGCCTTCTTAATATAACAAAAATTATGGGAAATTAATATAAGAGCTGCATAATTGATGTTACTAATTTTTTTTCACCTAATTTGTTCTTCCCTACAGCACCTTAACTTTTTGACAATGGCTTAGGAATTGTCCAAGCTTTGCCTATTTTGTCAAATGCAGAATATGAGTTGTTGGACTTAAGGCAGAACAATTTTGTCCAGTTCCTCCCTCATTTCCCTAATATCCAAATCTTCATTCTGCCTACCCAGTAGCCTTAATATTTACGCTGAAGCTTCAGCAAGCTGTATTCTCTTCAGTATGGACACTGGTATAGTTATAAATCTCAATTTAAACCACTCCTCTCTGTCATCCCATTTTCTACCATTACCATTGTGATAACCTTTTGGAAAACATGAGGAAACAATACTTTTAGATGCAGCTAGCTGGTTTTGGAGATATTCACCTTGGACTTTTGGATGTATTTCTTTCCCTAAATATTGTTGGTTATGGTATTCCAAATTACTATTAAATCCCTTCAATTCATCACACAAAATGAAAAATACCATCTCTTTTTCAGTTTCACAATTTGTCATTTTATACTGAACTAGAAATAATGTCCAATGGCTTTGATTTTTTTTTTTTATTTTTTTTTTTTTCCCTTCCTCAGTCCCTCCTACAGTGACTCTGACCTCTGACAAGAGCAGAATGGCTGTCTGTCAAGCATCTGCTGGAAAGCCAGCTGCTGACATCTCCTGGATCCCTGCAAGTAATCACAGCACTCAGGAAGAAGTCCATCACCCCAATGGAACAGTGACCAGAGTGAGCTACATCAGCTGGGTCAACAGCATGCCTCCTGTTGTCACCTGCCTGGTTACCCACCCAGCTACAAACCTGAATCTGTCCCTAGACCTGTCATGTAAATAACATGTTTCTGTAATTGCTCTTCATCATGCTTTTGGGCTCTTTTATGCTGTTCTGTGTAGCTGCTCCCATTGAATGCCAGGGCTCTGCAGACTGCTTAGGGGGGTTGTAAGCCAGAGTTCTAGTGCATGTTGATAGAGAAATTAATAATTTTGAGTTTATAATTTGAAACCAGAGGTCTCATGGCATTGAGCGGAGAAACTTTCAATGTGTGTTTCTTTCTATTCCTGTTAATTTTTACAAGAGTTCCTCATTCTGATTTTGGTGGGTTGACCTTGGCTGGATGCCAGGTGCCCACCGAGCTGCTCTATCGTTCTTTGTCTTCAGTAAGATGGGGGAAAAATATGATGAAAACCTCATGGTATGAGGTAAGGACAGGGTTATCACTTACTGATTAGTGTCATAGGCAAAACAGACTCGAGAAAATTAATTTAATTTATTGCAAATCAAATCAGAGTAGGTTACCAAGAAAAAAGAATTACTCTAAAAGCTCCTTCCTCTCACTCCTCCCTTCTTCCCAGGCTCAGCTTCACTCTTAACTTCTCTGTCTCTTCCCCCTGAATAGTACAGGAAAATGGGGCTTGTGGTCAGTTCATAAAACATCTCTGTTTCTCCTCCCTCCTCACATTCTTCCCGTGCTCCACTGTGAGGTTCCACCCACACGAGACAGTCCTTCATCAACTTCTCCAATGTGTGTCCTTCCCATGGGCTGCAGTACTTCACAAACTGCTCCAGTGTGGGTCCTTTCCATGGGGTGCAGTGCTTCAGGAGCAGTGTGAGTTCTCACAGGACCACAAGTCCTGAGAGAAATCCTGCTTATACATGGACTCCTCTCCACGGAGCCGCAGGTACTGCCAGGAGCCTGCTGTAATGCAGGGGCTCTCCTCTGGGTTAGTTTCCTTCAGGGTCTATCTACCTCATCTGGCATGGACCTCCAGGGGCCGCAGGTTGTTATCTGCTCCACTGTGGTTCTCCATGGGCATCAGGGGGTCAGCCTGCCTCACCCTGGCAGGGACTCTCCATAGGCGGCAAGGGAACCTCTGCTCCAGTGCCTGGAACACCTTCTCCCCCTCCTTCACTGACCCGGGTGCCTGCAGAATTTTTTCTCTCACATATTCTCACCCCTCTCTCCCACTTGCTGTTGCGTAGCAGTTTTTCTCTCAAGTATGTTATCACAGAAGTGCTATGGGCATTGCTAACTGGCTCAGCTTTGGCCAGCAGATCTGCCTTTAGAGCCATCTGGCACTGGCTCTGCTGTAGAGGAGGGCAAATTCTAATATCTTCTCACAGATGTCACCCCTGCAGCCCCCCCTGCAACCAAAAGCTTGCCATGCAAACTAAGCACAGTACTTCAGTGACCTTTGAAATCACTGATGACGGAAAAGCTGCTTTTAGCAGCCACCATGATACAGCTCATTAATTTTTGCTGTGAAACTTTGAACCCCTGAAGCTCAATTTTGTCCTGCTTCCCAGAGTAGGGATGGTCTGGAGAAAAATTCCTTGAAGAATGTCTGTCTGTGACTTGGAAGAGGTAGTAAAAGGTAGTAAAAGGTAAAAGGTAAAAAGCTCAGGCCGTGCTGGACATGTTAAAAGTCTATTCCAGTAGAATTTGTAAGAGCAGCTATGTAAGTATGGCCAAATATCTTGATAGATGCATGAAGGACAGTAGTCAGCATAGACCACTAGTTAATAACAGCATTTTGCAGGGTTGTTCTGTTGTTGCAGGGCTAATATCACTTGAAGAAAAGGAGTCTATGCAGGCAGATGCATTGAAAATGAAAATGAAAAGTGTTTATACACACAAATGACTGGATGTGTGAAGCAGGTTCCTGTTGCTGGTTGGCATCCAAACATCTCACCTGTCTCTCTCACTCATTTGAGCTGTGGTAGTAAAGGGTTAGCTTTCTCCTCTGGTTAAGACAGGTAGTAATACCATGAAGTCAGTGGATACTGATGTCTAGCTCTGTAACCAGCTTTCTTTTCTTATCTCTCAGACACTTCCCGCAGCCTTCCTTACTTCCTGATTGGAGGATCTACAAGTGTTGCTGCTGTCAGTGGTGTGACTTTATGCTTGGTTTTCAGATGCAGAGGTAAGTAATTTGATGAGCCTGAGATGCATTATAATTCCATGGCTGACCATGTGCAGGTATGAGGATATGTACTTTATTGCTGAGAGTGTGATAGGAGGTAATGTTTGAGGAAAATGTCCATACATGTTGCATCGACTTTTTGGAAAAGTCCTAATAAAGTAAGAAGTGGAACTTGAAAACAAGACTGGAGTTTTGTAAGAGCCATAGTTATTATGAAATTAGTGTATTTATATATATATATATGTATCAGAGACTAATCCAAGATGAAAAGGATTCTTTCTGAGGGTAGGATAGGCTCTGAGTTTTTGGAATTATTTTGATCAGTCTACATTTACTGACAAAATTCTGTACACTAGAATGACAGTTCTCAAATTAGTCTAATGAATAGAGAAAAGCAACCCCTCCATTCCTATCAGCAATCATAATTTTTTCATTGAGTAAGTGTAAGAATAGGCCAAAAGTCCATCTTTTCCTTTGGCACACTCTCAGTTTCTCAGGTTGTGTAAATTTAATAGATAGTGAGTTAGGCTCATACTGAATAACTTGCTAGTGAGAACTCAGACAATTGTTTACTACTCTTGGAGTTAAGTAAGATGATTGTGATGGAGTATGAAGGAGATGGAAGCCCAAGTTGAGGCTTAAAATTGGAAAAAGAGAGAAAAAGATGAAGGCAGGAGCGTTTTCAGGGGAGCAGATGAAGCACTGGGAAAAGGCAGCATAGAGGTGGGTGAAATGTAAATGGAGGGAACTTGCAAGTATCAGTGCCTGATTTATTCCCCCCTCCATTGCCTTAGTTCTGTTCTAGCTTTTCTGCTTGTCTGAATTTCTTCTTTTTGCTTAGTATCTTTCAGATTATTCCCCAACTATTGGGCAGATTGCATTGAAGGTCTATTTCAGGAACCAGCTCTGAACAAATGAGGCAAAAGGGGTTTGGCAAGAGAGGCAATGAGGGGAGGTGTGTCCCAGAAGAGCAGAGAAGGCAGGCTGAAGAAAACAGAGAGAGAAGAGAAGGGCAGTTGTAATTGGCAGTGGCAGCACCAGCCAGTGCTTGCAGCACTTTGGTGGGAGCCAGTCCCTGCCACGGAGGGATGTGCTTCTTTGGGGTAGGTGAGAAGAGGACAAAGTGTGTTCAAATGTGTTCTGTGGCCCAGTGTGTCCCTGCAGAAAAGTGAAAGTACACCTAACTCAGTCAATTCAGTCATGTTTCCCAGGGTGATCAAAACTTTCAATCAAGTGAAATATAAAGTAATAGCATGTAAAAGACCAGGACATAAAAAACCTAAGAACTTAACCAATGAGTGTAACAATATTTTGAAGAAAGTCTTTTGACTTCTGGGGTCAGCTACAGGAGAACTCTAAACATAACAGCTGGGCACCCTGCCCTATCAAACCATTTTAATTTCTTAAAATCCTACTTTCAGCTTCCCGGTTACATAAAATGACACATGGGTCGGCAGTGCTATTTTCAGTAAGTGGGTTTTTCACCTGGGTGTTCTTTGTGTGTTTTTTTTTTTTTTTTCTTCTATTCTTCATTAAAGCATGTACTTTGATTGCAATGTGTCTGCTCTGTCAACATTCCTGGTTGTTTCTGTATGTGCTTGGAAGGGGGGAGGGAGGAACAGGGTTTCTGGGAGTGTGTCTGTTTGGATGGCCCCCTCTTTGTGTTCATTCAGAGTATCCGAGTAATTGCTTAAGCACCAGACTGAGGTTGGAGTAGTGCATTTCCTGCCTAAGAATACTGTAAGTTACATTTACAATGCCAACAGCTAAACTGAATTTTAAAGTCTCCCCAAAGTTAATGTTTTCACATTTCTGCTTCATAGAGTAATCATAACTCTGATCTTCTGCTTAAGAATGTGCATTGCCCTGATGGCAGAAACCTACCTGACTGGATGAAACCAGACAGGCATTTTACAATGAGGGAAAAGGGTGCACTTCCTTGTGCTGTACTAGAGACAAACGCTGCTATGAAACATTTATTTTCAAAGTTGCACTTCAAACACTCAGAAGCTAGGGAACAGCAGTGATAAAAATTGCCAACTCTTAGTTCCTGCATAATTCCAGTGTGTCAGGATGCATATTTA
This sequence comes from Calypte anna, assembly GCF_003957555.1. Lineage (NCBI taxonomy): Eukaryota > Metazoa > Chordata > Aves > Apodiformes > Trochilidae > Calypte > Calypte anna. Next base: position 94,184,066 of record NC_044244.1, read on the forward strand.
AGTGGCCTGATAACATTCTGCTCTCTCCTCAGGCCCCCTTTTTCATTTAATGTACTATGAAAAAGCAATTATTTCAAGTGATGGTTGTGTATCATGTTTTTTGTAGAGTAGTCAAACAGTTCTCTGAAGGTAGAAGGATTAATTTCCTGATATGCTTTTCTATGGCATTCAGGACAATTTGACTGGTGGGAGTGGGAATCACAGACATCAAAGTCAAAAACTTCCAGTAATTTTAGGAGCTTAAATTTGATTGCCTGTGGCCTCCGTGTTTTTTTTCCAGAGATGTTAAAATTATTCATTATCTACTCATTATGCTTTTCAAAATTTGTTTTTAATCATACTAAGAAAAAAAAAAATCTAAAGGCTGTCCTTCTTTAGGCTTTCTGAAATAACTTGTTGCATCTCTTTGTTAGTTCATGTTTATGCCTCTATGCTCTACCCCTTTGCTTGCAGAGCTTAGAGAAAGAACTTCACAAAAGTTTCTTTGCAAAAGCAGTGTTTCTTACCAGGTTTCTTCTGGTTTTGTTTTTTGTTTGGACTCTATAGGTGTATGATGGTTCCCCAAAATTGTAACAGGTAATATAATGGTGTGTGCTTTTCTGTATTTTGCAGACTAGGAATTACAGATACACACCCTCACGTGAGAAAACTGATGCAGTCAAGCTTCCTGTCTTACCAGAGACAATCTATCAGAATTACAGTAAGAAGAACGCTATATTTTTGACCTATTAACAGTATAGACACAAGCAGTCTAATACCAGCTCAGCTACTAGTGATATTCAATTACTTGAACTTATACTTCAACTAATAAATTTCAGATCTTATCACATAGTGGACAAGCAGAACACTCAAAACTGCCCACCACTTTTGTTTCCTGACCTGAAGACACTGAGGGCAAGCAATCTGTTTTAGTAAATTATTTCTCTCTTTCTCTAAATATCAACTGTTGAAGCATCTGACAATTTAAAAGATCGGGTTGGGAAAATAAATATCTGAATTTTCTTTTGGAAATGGCCTCTGAGGTCTTCCCTCAAATTAATAGTTGACATATTTCTATGCCACAGTAACAGATTTTGGTGAATATGCAATACCTTTTTTTCCATTGGCAAAACTGGATTCTTTTTTGAATTTTGCAGTGGAAACCAGGAGGTGACACAGGGATCCCAAAACACAGAAGGTCAAAGAAATGCATCCATCAGAAATGCAGAAATAAAAGAGGATTTTTTTTTCTGAGTAGTTGCATGAGGCAGTTGGCAATCTGGTCTTTGTCATCTTTGTTTGTTTTTAAAATGTATTTCTTTTTCAATTAAACCTTCTGCTTGCATTGACAATTGAAGAAAAGCCAGTTTTAAATTGCACTTCATATAGAATGAGAAATGTCAATGGACAATTTTCTAAGATTCATTTTGAAATAAACATACAAATATTCACTTGAATTATTTCTGGGGCTATTTGGGTAAATATTTATTGCCCAGTTTCTTAGAAGCTGAGATCACAGCCTGGTTTTACTCAGAACAGAAGCATTTGTGCAAAATGCAGTTGGTATCTTTACTTAAAACAAACAGAAAGAACCCCCAAGCAAATAATTTTATTTCTTCTCATCCTCATGCCCCCAAGCTGAAAAGAAACCCCACAGACTGGTTTTTTATTTTGAGTTTTCATTCATCAGTTTTGTGGAACCTTCCAAACACTAATGCAGCAGTAAGTATATTCAAATATGTTTTGAATGGCCTTTGCCTGCTCGTTGCTGGAGGAAGTCATCTGTGCTCCTTCAGTGTTTTTAGGCATGAGGATCTCCCAGTGTCTTCTAATTGCACTTCCCTTTAGCACTTCTAATACATGTGTGTAATGGGCATCTACTGACATCACTCTTGCCTTTCATTTTGGTCAGAAAGGCACAAGGAGTGGCTCTCCACCTTAATGAAAATGACATACAAAAGGCAGTCCATTCACACCTGCTGGGTAACTGAGTGGAGCCTTTCTTGTGGTGTTAAGATGGGTAACGATTTCAGAGCTGTGTACAGCTTCTTCATGTCATCCATGGGGAGGAGTTGCACCATTTCATGTATATAGCCCCTGGGAGACAGAAGTGACAAATCACTTGGAATTAGTGAAAACAGGTTTTCAGTGATGCTATGCTAGCTAGGGTGAGTGCTTTGTAGCTTTAGTGAAATCCACAGCAGCACCTTCATCTCAGGAAGCTGTTTCCCAGTTCTGCTGGATGGCAGATATAGCATCCTTTTTTGTTGCTGTCAGCTGGGACCTTTCAGAGTCACAATGCTGTCAAGGAGTTGGTTGTGACTGGAAGCCTCCAAAGGAGAAAAATCTCTTGTTTCTCAGGAAACTGCCCCATTAGGTCTAAACCTGGCCTCCTAGGCTGGTGTTACTCATTGTGACAAGTGAGCATGGATTGTTCTGGTGGACGACTACAGCAATTTGGGTCTCTCTTATTCAGAATCTTGATCACTGCAGACAGACAGAAAGATGATGTGTCTGTCAAAATGAAGAGTCAGGCTGCGGAGCAGTCTGCTTTTGGTAGCCATGGTGCACATGTGTCATGATTTTTAGGGTGCAGAGCAAGAACTTTCATAATTCCTTTGTACCAAGTGAAATGCTGAAGAGTAGGATTTAATGGAGACACACAGGGAGATGATAGTGTGGGGAGTAAAACTGTCTGGAGAAACATCACTGTGATAATCAGCCCTGGCTGAAGACCATGGCTTCTGCACTCAAGGTTTTATTTTATTTTTAATTTGTATTTCATACCACAGGGGTCCAGTCGCCTGTAATGTGCCAGCATTTCCTAGAAATTCTTAGGAGACTGTGCTGAAACAAAGTGTTCTCTCAATGAGATGAGTTTCTTTGTGCTGCAGATACTTGGTGAAATGGGCTTTCCTGGCAGTTCCACAGCTCTTAACAGCCAGGTGGACATATTCATGTCTGATTTTGTGTTTCAAGAGTAAGTCCTGCTGCAGCCTCTCAGAAAATTAGCTCACAGCATTGTTAGCCTCATCAGGCTTTGATCATCACCTGTTTACTTCCAACAAAAAGCTTGAGTTATCAACCCATAGCTCAGGCAAACTCACATGTTGCAGGCAATAAAAGGCCTTGGCTGCATAATTGTTGTATATTCCTTTTGAAATAAAATTGTCCCTTGTGCTTTTTGAGCTTGTTGCATATGATTAATAAAATTTATTAGGCCAAAGAGAATAATGTGGCTAGTGAGGGTGACTGCAAAAAAGGTTAGTACATGAATAATGCTTCCAGGCAGAACATAATAATTGATCAAGTTCAGTTAATTTTCTGTTCATCTTTTGTGTGTTATAATGGTGGCACAACCAGCAGGTCGTTTCAGATACAGACTGCTGTTTTTTTAGCCATCTGCAATTCATTGCAGCTTTTGACAACAGGAGGATGTATTGCATCCAAGCTGCCAACAGGTGATAACTATTCTTATGGCTCTGTTAGCTCTGGTAATAGCATCCTCTTTGAAAGGAGTAAGATAGGCTTAATTAAGCAGTGGGCCTGTGCACATGCTGAGAAAGGAAGCCCTTGTTGCTCTGGCTAAGGCATAGAGATCTGTGAATTAAATGACTTTGTATGGAAGCAGAGAGGGGAAAATGGGACAGACTGGAGAAGGGGGTTGACAGAGGAGAAGAATGAGACTAAGAGAAGGAGCGTGATGTTGGGTCACTGCAACTTAACAGGGTGAGTAATTACTTTTTCCATTCACACTGCCTGTCATCTAACTGGGTACCTTAACCAGTGCTTGTGACAAGTGAAGGAAAGGTTATCATCATACAGGAAGATCCCTGCACTCTTCTCTCAGTGCAGAAAACCAGCCAAGGGCTTTGATGGTGTTCTCTGCCTGCCATCACCAAAGAGAGCTGTGTCATGCTTCTTGGTGAGCTACATGAGCTACACACTGAAAGCCATGAGACACACACCTCAGGAGAGTGAGGGGAAGGAGAAAGTCCTGGCACTGCTTCAGTGGCTCACTGGGGGTTTAACTGATGCTCTGTCAAAAAAGCCAAGCTGGGCTTGCAGCCAGGTCCATTTTTTCGTACTCTCTCCCAGCCTGAAACAGGGACCAGCTACTGGGTCAGTGCTGCAGGGCAGGTGTGGGAGCCCTCTGAGAGCTTCCTGCAGAGGCTGGGAGCTGCTCGTCCCTGCCCGAGCTGTCTTCTCCTCAGCTGGCTGCTAAGAAAGTGCTCATTTCCCACCTGGATTTAATTATGATCTGTTGAGAGTTTGGAGAATGAGAAGAAAAATAATGTAAGTTTTTTTCTGTCATACTGATTTTGTAATGGGATAGGCATCATGGTGTACCCCAAAGAATAGCCCAAACTGCGTGTCTTGTCTCTTGTAAGAAAAATAACCAAATTGAGGATGTTTTTATGAGTCTATTTACCAAGCTTTCTTCCTTAATTGCCAGAACAACTTTGGTGATCTTACACTGATTTTATTTGCACTGAAAGCAAATTTAAGCAAGGCAAATGTTTTAGGCTGCAAAGTTCCACAAGTTCTTCTGTAGCCCTGTCGAAATGGCTAGAAAAATGCTGTCTGTTTATTGAATAATCATTGTGACAGAGCTAGTAAAAGGAGATGACTATTGCTGTGAGCTATTTGCATGTTCTTACCAAGATATAAAAAATAACAATAATAAAAACATTTGGGAGTATGAGCTCTTCATCCAGGGCTGCTGCAACAGCTCTGCTTGACCACTTCTGTTTCAGACTGTTTAGTCAAACGCACAGTTGATTATCACCCATGCTTTTTAGTACTATTTGTGACTATAGATGAAAATGCACCTATTCAGTGTGTGGATTTGCACTCATAATGTTTATAGGGCACTCTTGGTCTTGGTTTGGCTTCGTGAATGAAGATTTCAGAAGGGCTCTGCCCACACTTGCTACAAGTGCACTGATGGCTGGTAAGGCCAATGCAGGACAGGCAAGTCAATAGGTACTAGGGGTGATATTTGCGTTCAGACTAATCTAAGAGCAATTTATCATTTGGTGACAGCTTGTGCTCCAATGCTGTAAAGCAGTTCTCTATTTCCTTTCTGTTCACTGAGTATGGAAAAAAAAATAGTTGACAAAAAGTTATGTTTAGGACCCCATAAATTGGAATGCATTTTCAGAGTATGAATGAGATTTGTTTAAAATCCTGATTTTTAACACCAGGACTGAACTGAAGACGATAAACTATCTTCCTGTAAACCCTGTAAATGGGTCAAATGTCCTAAGGGTTCAATTCAGTAAAAACCCTTGGTTTCCTAGGTTGTTATTTCTTTCAACATCTATTTCTTGGTCTAGCCTTCTTGACACATGTCATAGCTTTTCTTCTCTGGTAAGAAAAAAAAAATATTACCCCTGATAATATACATAACATAACATAGATAACACCTGTGGAATATTGTCCTGATGATTTTGATGTCTTTTTTGAATTGGTTTTTCTGCTTTTGCAAAGTCTTTTTGCCTAAAGTTAACTTGTCCTCACCTACTTGACTGAGTCGTCAACAATGTCCACAATCTGTATGCAATGCTTCTTATGCTGGAGGCAGTGAAGAACTCGTGATTTAACCAAGAAGGACTATTGCTACATTTCCTATCATTTCTCTGTCCTGGAATAGTTTGTGTATGTGCTCCTAATGGTGCTTCTTTAAGCAACTACTTGCTTTTCTCTTTAATTCCGTAAAGTTGCCTCCCCAGTGCTCTCATGCACTAGTTTTCTCAGTTTATTGATTTTAATCTTCTCTAAGTACTATGTTATCCATTTTTACCCTTCCTTTTTTGGCATCAAATCCAACTTCATTCTCTATTCAGCTGCATGAATAGATGCCAGATCCTCTCAATCAGATTTTTTCCTCATATGATTTTTTTGTTTGCCAAAGGAGAAACTTTTGAATTGGAATTTTCTAGTTCTTTTCACTGAATTTCTTCTTAGAAACATATATATCTGCTGCAGGTCTTCTTTATTTATTTATTTTTTTGCCAACACATAATAGAAAATAAATTGTTCTTTACTATGTTCAGCTTCTGCAAATCTAAGTTCACCTACCAAATCCAAATCTGTAATATGCAGCATCTTATTTGCCCTTGGGGGATACCTGTCCTGAATTAGTATGAAAAAAGCTGATAGCCAGTTTATTTTTTTCCTTCATGGTTTACATGCTGCCTTGTATCACTCACAGCATCAATAGGTATCCAGCTAAAAAAAAACTAAGACTTGTGAAACAATCCTCTTTGCCAATGGTTTTATTTAGTTCAGACCCAGTAACAAAATATCTGAATGGTATTATACCCCTGTCTGACTCATACATTGTTAATTACACTTTATATAATCAAGACATTGTGGACTGAGCTTTGCAGAAAGCAGATGCTATTTTATCTGATTAATCATATAAGCAACAGTACTTCTAGAGAATGAGGAAAACCACAAACTCCTTGTGCATTTGCAAAAATTTGCATTTGAAGAAGAGCAGAAACAAACAGAATAAGGAGGCTTTTGCTCTATTTCCTCCAAATTCTATCTCCTGTCATTACCAATCACTGCATCTGCTCTTGGTTTTCTTGTGTATTTTCTAGTGGTTTTGGCTGTATTATGAAATCAATTTGCACAAACCTTAGCACACACTATGCCCAGAGAAGCCTCATGGACTTGTTCATACTGGGGCTAGGATGAATTGGCCTCTGTTTTGAGTCCTGATTCCCACTCTCTTACTTTTTTGTGAACATTTGTGTTGGTCTCTAGCACTGACCCAGGCTCCTGGATGCCTTGACATTATTTAATCTGGCACCTCACATGGAGAGCTCTGGAACAGCCAGAGATGGAAATAATAACTTGCTGCATGAGAAGAAATGCAATAGATTATTCCTTTCACTAGAATATGTGACCTGAGCCTCAATGGCTGCACTCCATATCCTTGATGAAAAAGGTCTTGAAAAGTCTGAGCAGCTTTAATAGAAGCTTGGCTGGTAATTTGTCTCACAGTCACAGATTTTGTACCCAAAACTCTGCATCTTCCTTGTGTTACCCCAGGAAGCATTTGCAAGAACTTTTCAAGTCTCTTAATTGCTCTATTCCTCCAGGAAAAACTTCCCATACCTCTGTCTTCTCTTTGGAAAAGAAAAAAGGTCTCCAGGCCCTTTAAAAGTGAAAGCAGCTTGCTTGCTTGCAGGTAAACCTAAGAATTTAGGGACTGCTTAGAGGGGATGCATAGTGCTACAGAACAGCCACTGGATTAGCTCTACTTGGAATGTATCACTATGACCCTTCGCATCCTCCTCCTCCTGAATTAGCCAGAATTACCAGCTTAGATTGAGTTTGTGGATTTGCACTGAGTCCTAGGCTGGTAGGCTCACTCTAGTATAGTATCTTGTCTTCCCTGAATGTAAGCCAGATATTTCTGCATGACTACTGTTCTCCAATATAAATTTGCACTTATTTCTTCTCAGAGGAATCTTGCTTTATCTTCATGGGGAATTTTGAGTTTCTTCTCTTGTTCCTTGTTTGCATGTGCTTAGATTGCTGTTGTAACAGGAGCTAACATTTTGTAAATTTTTTCTTATGTTTAAATACTACAAAGCCTTGCTCCAAGTAGATCCTACTATCTACATATAAGCACAAAAAAAAACCCCACATGAAGAGTCTCAAGCAATCAGGCTTTGCTTATCTAGGTGGTAATTCTTTCAGTTTTCCAATAATGCTTCAAGAAATACCAATACTGAAGTAATTCTGGCAATCTAGTTACTATAAAAAGTCCAGCAACATGTTGTGCAGGAATAGGTTTATTGTGTAAGACAGAGAGAGACAGCCTATTTCCTATGACAGAGGACCTCAGTGTATGTTCAGGATGGGTAAGGGGAGCGTAATTTTGTTCTGCAATAATTTGTATCTATCAATGAGACAGATTTTAGATTTTCATTGCTGTTGGACCTCCTGCTGCATTCTGCAGGATGCTATGAAGTCTCTCTCTGTTGAAATATTAAAAACCAGACTGGACACAGCCCTCATCTAATTGCTCCAGCTGACCCTGTCTGAGCTGGGCGTTGGACACAAAAGGTGTCTTCCAGCCTCACCTATTTTGTGACTCGTACCAGATCTTTTAGGTCCCAAACTATCTAAGAGTTCATTCCAGCACAGGGTTGCAAGGTCTTAGTGTTGGTGCTCTGGCTACTGGAGAAGAATATTGTAGGAGATTGTTTTGCCTTGTAAGCAAGATTCAGCAACTTAGGACATGTCAGAAGGCCCAACTTCTCTGAGGAGTCAGTAGTCCTATGCTTGAATGCTTATTTCTGAAGCAAGGATTTTGCTGTTTGCAAAGTGCTTTGTCTTTGGTAAGTATTGCACACACTGAGTATTGCATGCCCCTCTGGTGAACTCCTGGGTAGGATGGGATGCACTGAAGAACAGGATTAGCAATCAATGTCTGCAGATTTAGGGTTGTGCACAATCAGAGTTTTTTCTTGTAACTAAGCATTTTTTTCAAGTGTTTTAAGTTGCTGCTCAGATGGTTTCTGCTTTAGCTGAGTGTGTCAGTAGCACCTTAGCCGAGCAGGACTTCCAAGGTTTTTTTGAGATCAGAATAGGAGGATACTTGGAATAAAATAAAAAAAAATTACAACTTTCATTTATTACTGAAACTTTTAAAAAGAAATGAAGCTTAAAGGAATGATGTCAAGGGGGCTGCTGGGGTGGCTTATGAGAGAAGAAATAAAGTGTCATGCTCCATGTTTGGTAGAGCCGGGTCTAAGATGGAGCAACCCTGAGCTCATCAGGGATGCTGTGGAGTCTCAGTGATGATACATTTATATTTTTACTCAATTCATCTCTTGTGTGAGAGAGGAGTGTTGTGTAGAAAAAAAGATGAGCTAGCCAGCTACTGAAAAGCTCTGGTCTAGCTTACTATCCCTATCTTCAACTTGCTTGAAGTATTAAAATCAGGAAGATTAGAATCAAATAACAGCAGTTAGTCTATTGTCAGGGTTGCCTCCTTCACCAGGCATGTTAGTGAATGCAGAGCTATGATACCTTTATGAGCACTGCCTGCCTCTATAGCACCTACTATCACATTCTTTGTCATTGTCACGCCAATCCACAAAAAGGGCCGGAAGGAGGACCTGGGAAACTACAGGCCCATCAGCCTGACCTCAGTGCCTGGCAGGGTTATGGAGCTGGAGAGCTGGGCCGATTCCAACGGGATGAGGTTCAACAAGGCCAAGTGCCGGGTCCTGCACTTTGGCCACAACAACCCCATGCAGCGCTACAGGCTGGGGACAGAGTGGCTGGAGAGCAGCCAGGCAGAAAGGGACCTGGGAGTCTGCATCGACAAGAAACTGAACATGAGCCAGCAGTGTGCCCAGGTGGCCAAGAAGGCCAATGGCATCCTGGCCTGTATCAGAAACAGCGTCACCAGCAGGTCCAGGGATGTGATTCTTCCCCTGTACTCAGCCCTGGTGAGGCCACACCTCGAGTACTGTGTCCAGTTCTGGGCCCCTCAGTTTAAGAAGGATGTAGAGGTCCTGGAACAGGTCCAAAGGAGGGCAACCAGGCTGGTGAAGGGACTCGAGCACAGGCCCTATGAGGAGAGGCTGAGAGAGCTGGGGCTGTTCAGCCTGAAGAAGAGGAGGCTCAGGGGAGACCTCATTGCTGTCTACAACTACCTGAAAGGAGGCTGTAGCGAGGTGGGAACTGGACTCTTCAGAGACGACCCTCAACAAGACAAGAGGACACAGTCTTAAGTTGTGCCAGGGGAGGTTTAGGTTAGATATTAGAAAGAATTTCTTCACGGAGAGGGTGATCAGGCTATGGAATGGACTGCCCGGTGAGGTGGTAGATTCTCCGTCCCTGGAGACATTTAAAAAAAGACTGGATGTGGCACTCAGTGCCATGGTCTAGCAACTGCTCCGGTGGGTCAAGGGTTGGACTAGATGATCTCTGAGGTCCCTTCCAACCCGGCTAATTCTATGATTCTATGATTGTCATTCTTGTGTAATCAACAGTGGCTGCCTATTTCATTGTGCTATATATAGCAAAAATAAAAATATATACAGATATGCAAGCATCTTTATGCATATGTAAATTCTTCTCTGTGTGTATGAAGCCATGATTATCTATAGAAGTTATATTTTTTCCTTGAGAAATTAATTTCCTAATAATTCCCTGTCAACAGAACATCTCGTATATATAAATGTTGTGAAAGACCTTATTAGACAGACAGACACATAAAGGATAAAATTAAAAGTTGCTGTGGAAACCACAACCTGAAATAAATCTTACTCTGTGCATTCAAAACCCCAGTCTTTGTCTTGTGTGAGAATAATGTTTGCATATCATTTCTCTCTTTAGGAAAAAGAATCTGAATTGCTGATACACAAATGAAAGTCCCACCTGACAGTGACTGTAAAGTACATCTTAGTCTAATGGATTTTTTCTTTTCTTCAAGTATTTTAAGCCCCAATCTTGTCCTGAGTTCAGTCTGGTGTAAAGCAGAAAAAAATGTAAACCCTTATCTCTCATCTATAATCAGCTGCAGCATTTTGTTGGAACTGTTGATAATAATGCCTTCACTGGAGTTAAATGGGAAATAGGAAACAGCTTGGGGTAGGCTATAGAGAAGGGAAGAAAAAAGACTAAAGATGCTAAGGCACGGAGGAAATGTTTTGCTGAACATGAAATGTTCTTTAGCTCTCAGCTGCAGCTGTCATCATTCTTCCCTAGCATGATCTTAGAAAATCACATTTCAAATACAGCTTGTAAAATAACCAAAAAATGACCTGAGTGCTGTATGTACCAACCACTTGGGTACAGTTGGTTACACTCCAACTGGTGCCCATGTTCTATCCTTGAGATTCTTCTGTAGCTGTTGTTTTCTGTAGTTGTCTGTTGGCTGATGCATTCACACAGTGTTAGCCTGGGTCAGAACACCCTTTTGAAAAAAACTTCCAGTGGTCCATGCTTAGTCTGCTGGGTTCATATTGTCAAGCAGCTTTGGAGCACACAGAAAACACGGCATCTTTTCTGATGGAGCTAAAGCAGAAGATGCACCCCGGGGTTACACCTAATGCTCTCCAGCTGCTAATGGGCATTCAGCTCCCAGGCTCAGGCTGTGATTAGCCCAAAATAAAATTTCTCCAACCCATGCTGTGTTCTATCAAACTACTCCGGCTAAGCTACATAGCTGATTAGATAAACATAGCTTTCGTTAAACAAGCTCTTCCCACAGTGTCAATTTCTTTTAAAAACTGTTTTATACGCAAGAAATAACTTCGGCATTGGATCCAAGAAGGCACTGGAAAATGCCAATTTTTCATGAGATGAAGATTTCTCTTGATGATTACACAAATGATAAGCACAGAAAAGATGGGGCCAAATATTGAGTATGCTCCTGTTAGGTGCCTTTCTGTCTAGGAAATAGCATTACAGACTGATTCTTTTGGCAACCTGCTTATCTTGGATTGCTCAGCAAGAAAACATAGGACCGAAGGCCACATCCAGGCATTGTTGAGAGCTGAGCCTTGTGTTCTCTTGATAGATGCTGAAATACCACAGAGAATGACGGGATATTAATCTGTACAATTATTTGCAAATGCATGAGTCCTGTTAGACTTATTCAGTAGTTATATTTAAAAACATAAATTGGCAGAGGATGTCTACTGTTATCACACAACAGCTTGCATTTAAAAGGCCATTGTGCTTAAGTGTAAATGGAGAATTAGCATATCTGCAAAGAAAGAAAGGAAAAAAAAAGTAAAAAGCCAAATGCTTAGAGTACGTTTACTAGATACAATGTCATGACCAGTCCCAGCTTTGGAGCACTAACTTTAGAGGACACTAAGAATATATATGTCATATACAGACACTCTGTGATGGGCAGGCAATTGTTTTGCCCTTTCAGTTTTAATGCCAACAATGTACAGCTCCAGTGGAATTCAGTCAAACTTGCTCTGAACCAATATTTGATTGCCTCTATGATCTGTTGAATAAAGGATCAGCTCTGAAACAAGCTAGCCCAGACATTGCAAAATCCATCTCTATTTTAGGAATACAGAAGTGACATCCTGCAGATGGCTCTGCACTGTTCTGATTTTGTATGGTATTTTCCAGGGTGATACGGAACTGAAATACTAGAGAAGGACATTTTTATTTCAAAGATAACTATTAGGTGGTTCTGCACAAGTTTCACCCCAGTTGTTTAAGAAGGCTTACAAACTGTTTCTCTCCGCCAGCATGGTTACCTTGCATTAAATTAGCTGTACATTTCTGGTGAATTTGTGTGCCTGCCATAGAAAACAGTTTCTACATTGGCATCTTTGTGATGGGTCTTTGCAGAGGCAGATAGTGAATGGGCATGGAGGAATCTAGTGCATTTCTCTGCTAGACTGAGGAAACTTGCCTGTACTTGTGATCTCAGCAATATAATACATAGGAAGGTTTCTGTACACATGGTTCTTGATTAAGACCTTTTTCATGAGCCCCACATCTTTGTTTTGGTAAAAAATGTTGTTTGTTGCAGTATGAAGGCCAATAATGAATAAGCAGAAAGTGTTCTGCCTTAGCTTATTTTTTTGTACGTGTATGTTATCTGCCATCTGAAACACAGAAGCAAACAACCCCTGACCCTGTGTCTTGATAAGAGTTTTAGAAGTTACTGTCCTGAGTTCCTATTTCAGCTTTGCTCACTTTGCTTTCATCTCTAACATGAGTCGTCCATCTGTAGCTTTGTAGGTTTTTTTGGCTGCTTTTCATACCATCTGCATTAGTTGCATTTTGTGGTTTACAGAGGGTGCTTGTGATAGTGTGTACTAAATAGGCTGGATCCTCATAGCTGAGCATTCAGAAGTAGATACTTGCCTTGATCACAAATAGTTTATTGCTGAGTTACTGGAGAGGCTATTGCTGCATGGCTTCTGTTGTTTTCTTAAAAGCAGGCCCCAGAACAGAGGACCATAAGTTCAGCTCTCTGAGCTATGAAGGAAACAAAGAGGCTTCCAGGGATATTAAAGACTGGAGGCAGAAGGTGTAGCACACATATGCTGGAAGGTTTTTATGTATGAAGTGTCTCCAGCAGGAGTAGTGGGACAGAAAACGTGTGTGCCAGGAGTGCAAGTAGAGGCAGTGTGGTAAAGTGCCAATGGAAAGTGTTATTATGATGGAAAAGAGGCTACATGGACCTTCTTCATCATAGCACCTAGAAGTTAGGTGCTGAGAAGACAAGGGATTGATGTGGTGGAGCTGAAGGCTTGTTGCCTTGCAAAAAGGAAACAATCAACAAGTAGCAAGAGAAGCAGAAGTGACAAAGATGATCAAAGCAGCTCACTCCTCAAAAAGTCAGAAGATGGTGAGAAGCTCATGGCTTCAGGAGAGAACACAACAACATGGAGAAATATTAAATCCTGAAGGAAAACCAAAACAGAACAGCAGGCTGTTCAGGCTAGTTGGACAGCCAGGAAACACTGAGTCATTTGGTGAGGTGTCAACAGAGGGCACCCAGAAGCACTATGGCTCTGTCCCATGGAGGTATGGAGGATGCTAATGCCCCTTCTGCCTTCCTCTTCTTGGCCAGCAAAGGCCCTCAGATGCCTTATCAGGGTCATGAGTGCAGTAGTGTTTAGCCTAACAGCTGTCTTTTGTGTGTGTTAGTTGATAAATAATTGCTTTACAGTTCTCAGTTATGTATATGGTATTCTTTTTGTCTGGCTGAAGGCACCAAACTGTCTAAAAGCAGAGGCTGTCACAACATGAAGGACAGAGAGTAGGGAGAAGACCCCAGAGATGCCCTCCTGCCCACACATCTAGGAGGATGAGCAACCCTAGTTGAGGAAGAACTAGTTAGGTTGTCATTAGTGAGAGGGAGGATCATGGAATGAGGCCTTAAGGAAGGATCTAGGACAGGATGTTGAGGGTGAAAGGAGATAAAGGTCATAGGAAGGGGCAGCAGTGGATTTGTCCCTGTTAAGACAAGTGTCAGTGCCTGGAGTGAATAAAAAAATAACTGTTACAGAACGATACTTGAAGAAAAATATGGTCAGGTGAGTTTTGGTAAAATTCTTCCAGTCTTTTTACTGAATTGTGAAAGCCAGAAAATATATTGTAGTTTAGTACAGTAGGTACAAGGATTGTGGTTCAGAGGAAAAGTGATGCAAAGGGCACTTGTCTGGGAATGGATAATGCTGAAGACAGAGTTTCCTGGATTCCACTTAACAAGACTTATGAGAAGAGCTTTAAACAAAGAAATGAGGAAAATGGTTTGGGAGAGTAGTGAAATCTTTACAAATGTTTTTGTAACAAAAAGAGAAGAGAAAAAAGTATTACTGCTGCTAATTGTAGTCAAGCTGGCAGTATCAATAGTTACACAAGCATGTCTGTTTTGTCCTGTTGACCACATACTTTCTAGCCCTGTAAAAATAAATAATGTATTTACATCAGGCAAGTGTATTATAGGTGATATGCAGAACATGAAACTGAGTGTGATGTTGACTGTACTGAGGTGAAACAGCAGCAGTGATTATTACAAACAAGGAGAAATCATGTTGGAAATGAACTGTACAGAAATGATAGAAATAACAGTTTAAAGGTAGTGGAGGAGTAGAATAATTTTTAAAGACAGAAAATAAGAGTGATAATGTGCATAAAGTAGATTAGCTACTATCAAAAGCTTTCTAGAAAGGATGTCAAAAGAGGCCCTTCTGGGATAGACGGGGGAGTTGATTTTGCTATGAACAAAGAATTTTTTATTACTACTTAATAGTATTAAAGAGAAAAATACTCCTGAGAGTTGTATCACAGGAAATTTTAATTTTTTCGGTCATGAAGACTGAGAGCCACAAGCAATCATAAGCCATGGGTATGACAACCACAGGATCTGCTTAACTGAGCAGTCAATGAACCCATAGACGATGATACTACTAAATTTTCTTTTTCCTGTGGCTAACATTAGCAATGTAAAGGAGATGCTTGTAGACAAAAAGCCCTCAGTGAACAAGTGAGATTCATTTAGTTGATGTGACCTGGAATGTGGGCCTGTGCCTCTTATTCGTAGTTTAGAAAGGAAACTAAATTGTGAAGAATGGACTAAGTAGTTCAGTATTTAATTTTAAATGAAGTCTGGAATTTCCTTATGTTAAAGATGGAAAACTGATGGAGACTTCCCCTCTAAAGCAAAAAATAGCTCCAGCCAGCTCTGGAAATATAGGCAATTCCTGAAATGGACATGAGTGACACATAGAAACCCTCAAAGCAGCAGAGAAACCTGTCTTAAAAAAGATCAGTGGGGAGATGAGAATTTTAGCAGCTGTGCTAAGGCTGGTCTTGCAAAATACCTTTAAATGCCAAGCAGTGGTCTGTCCCAGGGTACACATTCTGTACATGGAGAAGAGCAGTGGTGGGAACAGCCCTCAGCTCAGAAGCCCTCATCATGTCCCCATAGTCTGGGAGAGCCAGGGTACAATGTGAAGCTTGGGTTTGGAGTACAATCAGTCAGTAGTCTGTAAGTAGAAAAAGTATGTGTAGGGGGGTTGGAACCACCAAAGATGAAAGTGGTTTTTTGGTTTTTTTTTTTTTTTCTGTAACAAGACAAATATTTTGGCTGCCAATGCAAATGAAAAGGATTCCAACTGTACTATTTTCTGAAGCCTTAGCCATGGTTTTCCACAGTAGGAGTTAAAAATAATGATACTAGTTAAAATAATAAATATCTGTGTATTCTTTCAGAAAATTCCTACTCTAAACTCTGCATTTTTATGTCAAAGGAGCTTCCTTGCTTGTTTTCTGACTTCAACAATTTACAGACTTCAAAAAAATGCTATAATGAATCCTAAGAAGAGAATAAGATAATGCCATAGATAGTGAGGAGACTTGAGTTTAATTTGTTGCTGCTGTTTTCTTCTGTAATCCCAGGCAAGTTGTTTCTCTTTCTGCTTTTATTCTTCTTCTTTAACTGAGGACAACAGCACTTTCTTGCTTCTCCTGGAGATGCATTATTTTAATCACTGTAAAAGATATGGAAGACCTCACACACTACAGCAAGGGGGAATGTCTTAAATAATAGAGCTTAACAGAAGCAGGAAATACTTCCAAGGGTCTTAATGTTTCAATATTTCTATCAGTTTATCATGCCCTCTATAAACACAGGAGGTAAGGATACCCATAACATGCATCTCAGTGGGTTAAAGATCTGAACACCGCTGCTGACTTAAACCTTGGTCTTACTAATACAAATGTCTTTTCAACTGTTAATCTCTTAATGCAGAAAAAGATTGCAGAAAACCTACAGACCTGTGAAATGTAGGAGTGGGATGAGTTTATGCCCTGGTATGGGCCAAGATGGTGCTAATTTTCTGTTTTGTAATTTTGCTTTCAGCTAAGTCTCTTGTATTTAAGTCTCTCTCTTGTTTGTTAAAACTGGAAACAAGGTACTTAATGAATTGCTCTGGCACTGCTTGAGTTTTGTGTCTAGGCTGTTATAACTTGGGCCTATATATTTAACCAATTTAGAAAAGAGAGGAGTAGATCAGCAAGGAGATCACACAGTGCACTTATCCCCCATAGCTATAAAGGCTGTCCATAAAAGACATTGGCTAATACCTTTAGATTTGATGAACTTCAGGGAGAAGCAGCCTGGAAGGAAGGAATTCCCCAGCTACCTCTGAACAAAACAGCCACCTGATGGAGAAAACTGCTGCCTGATAGCACTGTTATTCAGATAAATGTCTGGTTTATCCACAGTTTCTTTTTCTTTTATCTCAGTTTTCTTGGGGAACATTTTTTTTTCCTTTTTGGGGATAGGGCATCTTTTTTTCCTGTACTTTTCTGGTTTATGCTTGAAAAACCTCTAGATTCTAAATTTTGATCTCTTGTCACATCTGAAAATGTGCAAATGGAAAATCATGAATTTGTGGGCAGTGACTCTACAAGTAAGAGCTACATATCAGACTCTGGCTGCCTTGTGGTCTGTGAAGCCTCTCTGGGCAAAACAGTGGGCACCTGTGGAGTGGGTGGCACCAGTATGAGGTGGGGCGGAAATAATGATGATGAGATTAAAGCAAGGAAACCACCAAAATGTGTGGGGCAGTGTGTGAAAGAAGAAAATGAACCCCTAAAAAACAAGGAGTGAGATGGTATTAGAAATGATGGTCTTTTGCTGGATTAGTAAGGGATTATTTTATATTTACATTTTAGGTAAATTAACAATCCTTTAAATGTATATACAACGCTACCAGAAAATGCATTTCTGAGGGAAACTTCATGCCTCTTTTTGGCAACAAAGATCAGAGTCATCCAGAGCATATTCATGCTGGCCTGCTATGCATTGCCCCCACAGCATGATGCTACGCAAATGGCAAGTTGTACTAATTGGTCAGCAGGGGATTTCCATGCATAAAAAAGGCAGTCAGGTCTCACAAGTGCTCATAATTTAGCACAGCTAAATGGCAGCAGCCTCTACAGGAAGTAAGGCTTTTATTCAAGTGGAGGTACTATAGAGAAACAGGCCTGGCAGGTGCCTTGGCTCTGTGTGTGGGCTGGCCTTTCCCTGCCTCTGGTAACCTCAGCCAGCATGTCCCTGAAAACCAGCATGTCCCTGAGAACCAGCTTGTCCCTGAGAACCAGCATGTCCCTGAGAACCAGCATGTCCCTGAGAACCAGGATGTTCCTGAGAGCCAGCATGTCCCTGAGGGCCAGCATGTCCCTGAGGGCCAGCATGTCCCTGCATTTGTCTGTCTGCAGCTGCAGGCAGAGGGGACACAAGCACAGCTGAACAGAGAAAGAATTGTTGGCAAAGTGGTCTCCCTAGTTGCTGGATTCTGGATTTGACTCCTTTTGCTTGTGCTTCAAGCCACATTCAGCAGAGTGGGCTCACCATCCATCTTCATTTCCTCTTACAAGGCCTGGGGAAGCTGCTGTGCTTAAATGTGTTAGATCATTAACTTTCTTTGTTTTACCTTGAGGCCTTTGACAGATACTTTCTGTAATATAGAGAAGTTAGTTCATTTCATCTCTATGATCTCCTGCAATGCTGATGATATCGTTTGAACTTCTGGCTTGTTTCCGCAATGAAACTCCAAGAATGATGCTTAAGTAGGGAGACCTTCCATGCCAGAATGTTTGTTTGTGTCTGTCATGTTGGGACAGGGGGACAAGGGAAGGAGTCTATTTCATATTTGCTGCTTATATGGGGAAATGTTTCAGGTAGAAAGAGTCTCTGCTATTTCTGCATAAAATGAATGCCAACTATGGTGAATAATACTACCTGGCAAAACCCCCTAACCATGCTTCCTTGGGCTATTGAATAGGAGGATGTGGTTTATCCACCTTATGACTATGCTGAATGTAAAGTTATTGTTTGTACAGCTTCCTAAAAAAACCCCCAAATGTGAGCTGTTTACAATTTATAGCTAGATTGTCTTTAGAGTGTCTAAACATTGTAATTAGCTGAGTCTGGCTTTCAGTAATATATCCTGCAGCAGAAGGGAATGAGATGGGGTCATACTGCCACTGTGAATTACCTTGGAAATGCAGCATAGATAACTCTGAGGAAACTCAAGAAAGAGTTAGAGTAATCTTTTGTTTGATTTTTTTACCTGCCTCTTAGAATTCAACAACACTTGGAGAGGAAAGAAATTTCCAGGTCTGGTGATTTTTTTTGTCTGTATGACAGTGAAAGAGAGCATACGTGGCAGAAAAAAAAAAAAAAAAAAGAAAAAAAAAAAAGAGATCCTGACAGAAGCACAGCCATCAGAAAATGTATCATAATTTTCTTTTCCACTTTTTGAGGCAGCTCAAGTGACTCCTGTGCTGCCTATATTAAAAAAAAAATAATTCAATCTGCAATTGAATTGCATGAACAGTTCTATGTTCACTTTCCCAGTAATAGCAGTGGCACTGGATACCTTACAGGGACCAATGAAAGAACTTGTAGCATGAAAAATGACAGAGGAATTAGACACAGTCCTTTCAGCTCACTTTTTTTCTTGCTCAGAAAAAAAAAAATGCCATCATGTATCACTTATATTTGGTAATTTCTAACTCTGGAAAGAATAATTTGTGACACTTGCTCTGTGTTTATATACACATTTATGTGGCCTATACATGTTTATTTTTGTACTTTTTCAAGTCTCAGATGAGACTTTAAGGCTTCTCTATTCAGTTTCTGTTGGGAAACTGGAAGAAAACAGACATGTGAGCAATCCTGATTATTTAGCTTTAGCCAGAGTAAGCTAAGGGCCTTGAGGTCCAGTTGCAAGGTTACTGAAAGATGAGCTATGGGAAAAAGATAAGGGAGCTGGCAACAGAAAAGAACAGGATAATGATGTAGCCAGCAGAAGTTCTGTGAGAACAGGATTTGTGGCCAAGATATAGCCACCTGCAAGATATCATTATATAAACAAGGGTTCTATATAAAGCGAATGTAAATTGTTAATAGACGACTTCACTTTAACATATTGGTGACTATGTGTTGTCCTTAAGCCTCCGTGGATTTTCCACAAGTTTCTGCAGTTTGCATTTATATTACATCCAGATCACACCTCAGACATTCCCAAAGATTTTTTATTTTATTGTTCTCTTTTTCTCAAAGCTGGCCAGGGAATCCTCAGTCAGGACTTTCTGCAAGTACTTGGCTTTGTCATATGGGAAACTCTTCAGTCCATTTTTCTCTCTTTTTCTCTAGTATGATCTTGTGACAGGAACACAGCAAAGTCATCTGTTAATTTCAATACTTCCTCCTTCCAGCCTCTATGTTGTTTCTCTACTGTACTACATTTCTTCTCTTTATTTCCATCTTTCTTCTTTGTCTGCCTCCCTCGCTGTTGAGGCAGTCATAAAAAGCCAAAAACTGTGAGTGTGTTGCTGTCTGAGTTTCAGGCAGTTTCACACAACATTTATTGATGGAGTACGCCTCTCTGGCTGTAATCACACATCCACTGATGCAGTTAGCTCAGAACAAGGTACTTCAGATGCAGCCCTGCAAAAAGGGAAGATGAGTGTTACAATTCCCAGGCTACTGCTTTGGTGAATGTGTTCATCTTACATGCCCACTGCCTTACAAACCTGGATGATTTGTAACCTGCTTCTCACTATGGCATCAAATCCAGGGATCCTGCCAGTAGATTTTAACAGAAAATATATGAAGACATTAAGACTCAACATATGATGAACTCCTAGAATGAGATTCCAGTCATTGACCAGTCTGCAGTTTCAGGGCACAGTTCTTCACTGCCTTGTTCTTTGTTGCACCACTGCAGCATGAGAGGAGTTAAGTCTTTTGGACACGAAGACATTTTGGCCACTTTACACAGTACTGTGTGACAGGAAAAGGTGGTGAAGAGCAACTGTGAAAGAAACCTCTAGCCTATTAACCTCAAGTCAAAATCAAAAATAGTTATTGTCATTGATGTCATTAATCTCAAGTGGAGAGGTGAATTGCTATTTCCTTCATGCTTGGTATTTCTTGTGACAAATGGAACAGGTTCTCTAAAAATATTCTAGAAATTTTTAAACAACAGCTGAGACCTATACTATTAGACATTAACAGTGGAGCTGATCTCTGGTGATTGGAATAGGTGTGTGTGTGTGTGTGTGTGCATCCCCAAGCAGTTTTCAAACTGTTTCTGCGCATCATTTTTAAGGACAGCCATTCCTGACCTTTGCTTGGGAGGTCTCACAAACATTGCTGAACTCTCCAGACTTGTCAGCTTCAATTGAAATTCCCTAGAGTCTTTTATACAGCTAACAAAATAACAGAGACATAAACTACCTGAACTACATAAACTATCTTAAAGCAGCAATGAGGGGGAGCCAGTGTCGTGTTGCCTTTTCTGTCCTAGGAAGCCTCTCTTGCTGCTGACAGCTGTTTTTCCTGGGCAGTAAATTTCTCCCTCCTACCCAGTCTCCAAACTGATGCTTGTTCTGTGGCTCCTCTTGGTTTTATCTTCCAGGAAATGTTCCATTCTGCTGCTGTGCATGGCAGTCGACCTTCAACTGAAATTTTTCTTCATGCACGGGTGTGTTAATAATGTGTCCCTAGCTCAGTAAGTTTCCAAATTACCAGAATTCCCCTGATGAAGGGGAGTGAAGGCAGACCCATGGGGCCTGAGAACCTTGCTGAGAAGCAGAGGGATCCCACGCTGATTGCTCCCGGACTCTTCCAGCCCTTTGTGCCAGGTGCTAACCCCCACCCCAAGGTGTGCTCACATCCCCGAGGGATGCCTGCAGAGCTGTGCTCGCTGCTGCCCACCTGGGAGGGGGGGTTTTCAGCCAGGCGGGCCCAGGCTGCCGCAGGAGCTGACCCTGCAGGCAGGCCGGTGATGACGGGGTGGGAGGAAAGCTGCGGAACCGAGGCAAGGGCAGCAGCCCAGCTTGCGAGAGGGGACTGCCGGTGGGGTAACGAGGCTTCTGGTGGAAAGAGCGGAGGCACGGGAGAACTCTGTCCCGCCGAGGCACGGCGGGGCCGATGCTTTGAGTGATCCGTGCGGCCGGCGGACGCAGGAGGCGAGCGGAGAGGCCGCGCTCCGGGGCCGCTAGGGGGAACCGCCCGCCCGGGAAACGGACGCTTCGCAGCCGCCGCTCTCAGCAGCCTGTTGGCTTCTCCCCCGCCACGGCTTCGCCCCCCTCACCACGGCTTCTCCCCCCTCCGCCACGGCTTCTCCCCCCTCCGCCACGGCTTCTCCCCCCTCGCTACGGCTTCCTCCCCCCCGCCACGGCTTCCCCAGGTGTGCCCCGCGTCCCGGTGTGTGGGGCTGGGGTTCCTGGTGAGCGGGCGTGACACAAACGCAGACACTAAGGCAGGTCTCCTGTGGCACGAACGGCCTGGGACGGACAGGACGATTTAAAAACTCCCTCTTGTATCTCCTGTGTGTTTCCAGACTCTCGGGTCTGCACACCGCCTGATTTCTGGCGCTTGAATCGGCGGGGTTTTATTTTCAAAGCCCTTCTCATACACGTAACCGCGCCTGAACTCCGCAGCGGCTCGGACCCTGTCAGAGTCAAGGTGCTTTCTGGAGCAGAGGGGTGAGCTGCCACCTTTTTTTTTTTTTTTTTTTTTTTTTTTTTTTTTTTTTTTTTTTTTTTTTTTCCCTGTCCTAGGTTTTCCCTGCCCCTCCGTGCCTCCCCGGTCCTGCAGGATGGTGGCTGGGGGGAGAACATGGCTTTGTGGTCTCTGCAGTGCCCGAATCCAAGGGAGCAGGGGCTGACCCATGCACACCTGCCCCTTGGGAGCTTCCCACCCAGCAGAGGCCAAATCCAGTCCTGTGTGAAATCCTGCTCTGCTGCTCTGGCTTCTCTCCTTCTCTCTCTGGCACTTCATTCTTCTGTGCTGTTTCCTTGCCTGCATATTTCTCTTTGGTTTTCCTTGCGCAGCATAGGAGGAAAGAAGGTGGAATAGGTTAGCATTTCATGGCTTTCCTCATTCCCCTGAAGGGTCTGTAAATGAGCTCTTTCTCCAGTAGCACAACATAAGTCTTTTTCTGAAATAGTTCTTACCCTTCATTCACAGTGTGAGTTTTGTGGCAGGTAAGAATAATCAAAGCATGGAGTGGGGTGAATAGAAGGGGTGGTTTAGAGAAATGTTTCTTGATTTATTTTTTTGTTGAATCTAGACTACTTGTTATTTTCTGTCTTGTTCACAAGTTCGGAGCTTGGAAGGTGTTTCAGTTTCTTTTTATTATTCTTCTCCGGTCAAAGAAAAAAGAGAAGTGGTGGAGTGAATTGGTTATGAAGTGCTTTAACTCCATGTTCAGTGAGCTGGAGACACAGTCTGAGGCCTGGCTGGCAGGGGCTGGGGAAGATTGGCATACACCAGGGTATTTAACAAGGAGAGGTAAGAAACATGGTAGTAGTTTGACTTTATGTAACTTGTATTTGTGGAATATAAAGCAAGCTGAGCATGTATCTCTGGGTATGTCGAAAGCAAAGGGACAAAGTCTTGATTTAACATTCTTCCTGGGCTCATGGTGGCTTTGAGAAGACGGCATTGAAAAGTAGGTAAGAATTTAAAAGGTGTGCTTTGGTACTACTCAATTTTTTTGTCTGCATTTTGTAGTATTTAAAATCTTAGTACCTGCAATTTCCCAGTGTTACCTGCTATGAGTACCTGGTGCTGACTGGTATTGTCACACTGTCTTTGAGAAGGATCCAGTGCACTCAGATACAGTGCTGTACTGACCCTGTGTGGGATGGAGATAACAAAACATCCTATTCTGCCTCTCTGTGCTCAGTTCCTGGGAGGTACCAGGCATGTTCAAGGTGAACTGGCACTTGTGTTAGTTGGATCTGAGCTCTGATGTGTTCAAGCATGTTTATTTCAAGGCTGCCTGGCTCTATAATGAGAAAACAGCTCAGTCTTTGTCTCTGTCCTCCTCCTCCTTCCCCTCTCATGCAGTACAACAAGGGAATGCTCAAAATCCTGCACCTGGGGAGGAACCCCATGAACTCAAATATGCTGCAGGCTGACAGTTGGAAAGCAGCTTGGCAAAAAGGGACCTGGGACATTTTGGTGTACACAAAGCTGAGCCAGCAATGTGCACTTGTGACAAAGAAGGCCAGTGGTGTCCTGGGCTGAACTTGGAGGAGTGTTGCCAACAGGTCAAGGGAGGTGATCCTTCCCCTCTGCTCAGCACTGGTGAGGCCACACCTGGAGCACTCAGTACAGTTCTAGGCTCTTCAGTACAGGAGAGACATTGACATACTTGGCAAATGGTCACTAAGATGATGAAGAGCCAGGAGCATCTCTCCTATGAAGGAAGGTTGAGAGAGCTGGGACTATTCAGCTTGCAGAAAAGAAGGCTCAGGGAAAACTTACCAATATATATACACTGAAAGGAAGGTGCACAGAAGATGGATCCAGCCTCTTTTCAGCAGGGCCTAGTAGTAGGACAAGATGACAAGAGAAAACAGGTCTGAAACAGGAGAATCCATCTGAATGAGGAACACTTTCTTACTGTGAGGATGACCGAGTATTGATACAGGTTGCTCAGAGAAATACTGGAGCCTCCATCATTGAAGCTGTTAAAAAGCTGTCTGGACATTTTCCTGGGGAACAGGCTTTGGGTGACCCTGCTTGAGCAGGGGGGTTGGATAAGATGACCTCCAGAGGTCCTTTCCAACCTGAACCATTTTGTGATTCTGCAATTTTTGTGCTAGCTTCGAAAACACCTGTTGTTCCCTTTTCTTCTTTTGCTTGCTGAATGGCACCCCAAGGACCTCACCCACATTGAGGTGCTGGGTGCCTGCTTCCCTCCACTTCTGATTTTCTGCCTGTAAAAGGGAAGTAAGACCTCCTACCTACCTCAGTTAATTAATATTTCTTCCACAGTTCAATATGGGAGAAATACTTGTGAACATGCAAAGGACCATCAATTAATGAGGTTACAAACAATCCAGTGGCAATATAAATTATATTTATATGTGTGAAAAGTAAGCTTATACTTAGCTGTTATAGATACATCTTGCTTAGAAAGCTCTTTTGAATTCAAAATTACCACAGTTCACTTGCTGTCAAAGTAGGTGTGGAAGAAAAATCCACAACCTAAACCCACGAATATTTAGAATCATAAATTCCAATATTTTTGCATTTACCCGAGCTGGATGATGACCTCAAGCTTCAGAGCTGAACTTTATGATGACAGGGCATGCAAACTCTGTACTGACCAGCAGAGCTGATGAAGTAGTTCCACACTGTCTTGCTAAACATGCCAGAAGGGCTGAAAGAGCCCATCCAGTTAGGATGGACAGTAAGCTGCAGGAACTGATATTAAGGGACTGTTAATATCTGGATGAACTCCTCTTGCCAGGGAAGATATGTCAGCTGCTGGACTGCTCAGTGTTTTGTTACTAGCTAGTGCTGACTAAGCTTGCTGCTAGTGGCATTATCATTGAAGAGATCTCTTTTTGCTCCTGCCTGTGGAAAGAATGCTGGTGTGTATTGAGCTCACTCATTTATGAGTCAGTTCAGGCTGCCTCCTGGCTACCTCTGAAATAGTGGTTAATGTTACGTGTTTGTGGAGCAACTATCTTATGGTGACTGCCTGAGCTGAAATAAGTGGTGTGCAAACTGGCTGATTTCTTATTTCATGGCTGTGGACTATTTTGTGCAGCTTTGTACTGTGAAATACGGGAAAAGAGGCTTAGCCAAAAGTGAGTTGCTTAGCAGATGCTTGCTGTCATACAAATTAGCCACAGCTTCTGCATCCTGGAGTGTTGCCAGCAGAGAGATAGCTATTGCATTAAATGTCTACTTCCAATCATGATCTAAACTGGAAGCAAGAAGATTAATCGCTTTTCTAGCATTATCTTAGCAGTTAGCGCCTTTTGTGGTGTTAGACATGCTTTTCATCTTTAAACCCAGACTGCAAGATACTGCTCTAAATTTGATATTATTTAGTGTATGGGAAGAACAGGAAAAGCTTTAATGTGGTGACAGAAAGTATCATACATGTATAGAAACTATTTTGCTTTAGAGTGGAAAGGGAAGCTTATTTTGTTAGTGCTGGCCATCTAGTATGGAACAATGAATACCTTGAAAATTATAGGGTAAATAAACGTGCTTTAAAGAGAGGATACAATTAATTCAAGCTACTAATTGATAAGAAGTAACAGAATTCAATAAGAATTTTCTTTGACTTTAGCCTGCCTGAAACAAGATTTTTAATGTGTAATTGTACTACTGTAGTTTGACTAATGAAACAGTACTTTTTCCTTTCCTGAAAAATATTTCCTTTAGAAATTTTCTTGAGTTGCAAAGTTCTTTCTTAAGATGTAGCTCACTTGAACATGAAGCAGACAACTGGAATTTAGGAAACTCATACTTTAGTTAAAGTTCCTGAGGATATAAGGCTGCTTTCTGTCACTGCTATCTGTTATGAGTGAGGGTTTTGACACCAAAAAGGCTGTTTTGAATTCAGTTGGTAACCTTGACAATTTATGGCAGTGCTGCTGTCTTATGTTTGTTCTCTGTAATCTTGCTTCTTAGCCAAGCTCAGTATCATCAGGACTTTAATTTCTCGAGTTACTGATGACCAGGAGCACTAGAACAAAGGAATGCTTATGTTTCTTCTACAGATTTAGCCTTTCTTGTTGAGGAGGAAATAAGGAATTTGACCAAGGGTCTCCAGAAAACAAATGAAAAATACTGAATAAAATAACCTATTTAATTAATCTGGAGATTTCACAGGGGAGGAGATATCAGTACCTCGCTGGTAATTTTTAGCAGTTCTGCTGTTGGTAGTCCTGTAACCTGTAGTGCAGCAGCAGGTTTTTGAAGAAGGAGTAGGAGATCCACCAGTATAGATGCCATTTACTGCTCACCTGGGCGCTGGACAGCTTGTGAGTGCTCTGACCAGTAGATGACTATTGGTCCACTAGTTCTGTCTGAGAAGAGCTGCTCATGCACTGGTGTAGCTCTCTTTTCTAGATGAAATGCTGTTAGGTTTATGTTTAGTCCTTACAGGGCTGCTACAAGAGTTTCCTCTTGCATTTCTTACAGCATTCACTTTTTGGTGTGCAGAATTTAAAAGAGCCTTTTCTTCCAGTGGCTAGGGTGATAATTTTCTGTTTTCCTTCTGCAAGGGAATCTGAAATGCAAGGCCAAATAGTAATGTGCAGTTGCCTAGAAATAACGTGCTGAGTTTATAACTACTGGAGAAAATAATTTGGCACATAGTTATTTCTGTGTACCTCTCTAGCACTAAGAACAATTAGACACCAGCTGAAGACAGTGACTGCCAAAAGCACATTTGGATGGGGTGGGTGTTTCTGGGTGGTACAGTCATGTGTTAACAAGTGTGACTGCATCACTAAAAAGTATATTTGTATCCTCAAGCCCTTTGTAGAGATATGCTATCCATTTAGAGGAAAGGACACCAATAAAGCATCTGGCAGGGAGGAAAGGCAAATAAATGGGTACATGATAATCAGGTGTATTTAACTGCTTGCTGGTAGCAAAAGCCATCCACCTGTACTGATGGTAGTGTCCACAGCTGCTTCAGGAATCATTCTCTGTGAAAGCTGAAGTAGAAGAAGATCAGCTGCTCCAAATCTGGTTCTCTGAGCGTTAGAGGAAATCTAAACTGGTTGGTGGATGGGTGGCAGCAAACAGCAACAGGGAGGGCAGCTGCAGCAGGGAGAGGGAGCCAGGAAGCTTTGTGCAAACACTAAGGGAGATGTAAATCCTTTGCCTGCAATACAGAGTCTTCTAGAAATAGGAAACCAGACATAATTTTTTTCTATTTGCTGAGACTGAACTCTCACAGGACACAGAACTACTTGCAAAAAACCTTATCACTGATGCATAAAATCTTTCTGTCTTGCTTCCTGAATCCAGAGCTAAGCTTCAGTGGATCCCAGTGTACTTCATGGGGAGAGGAAAGGAGCATCACACAGAAACCTTTACCTTTATGCATTTTGAAAGAGGGACTAATTTTTTTTCTTATCCATGCAAGGATAAATGCTGGAGATTAAATGATACTGTGTGGGGTTGTGTGATAAAGTGTTTGGCACAATGGATTCTGCTAGAGAATGAGTGATGAGCTGTAGTCAGACACCAAGAAATGATGGTCCAAAAGCTGCAAGTGCTTTTAATAGGGTAACTACCCACTTGTTTGCTTTGATTTCTTGTAGCTGCATCTTCCACCACGGGGTGTTGAAGGATGAGCAGATACAGCTCATTTAAAATTATACAAAAGAAACCAGCCTGCACCTTGAGAAATGTTTAGCAGCTTAATTAGATTCAGAGTATAATGCTGTTGGCAGTGCATAAATGACAGATATTTTCTGTTTATCTACATGTGTTCCATTTTTTGTAAGTAAGTATGTAAGTATTTTGTAAGTAATTTTAAGTATCTTTTCCCCTCAAAAACAAGGAAATTTTTTTCTTCCACTTTGATTTCACAAGATACTGTCAAACTTACATATAAGAGGCTAAAAACCATACTCTATGCTCTAGAAGTCATAAAGAGAAAAGCAGGGAACTCCTTCCTCTAGATATTCAGCGTTACGACTCAGTATTCAGGAAATGTAGGAAACCAAAGTCTCCAATCTTAAGTGTTTCAGTGGTTTTTTTCTTTGCTGCTAATCCTTTTAGAAAGCTGAATTCCATGGCTCTTTCCACTGACAGTAGAGATAAGCTGATGTTTAAAGCAGGTTTTTTTCTTTCAGCATAATACAGCCATTGCTGAGGTCACATGCTGTACTCTGACTGCAGTGGTAGTAAAGTGAGCTAGCTTGCATTGAACATGAGCTAAATTCCATTCTGTCACGTCCTAGAATCTTCAAAATTTGGCTGTGCAAGAGCTACATGGCATGACAAGTGAAATTTGTGCTAGATTCCTGGCTGGGTTAAAATCAACAGTAAAGCAGATGCACCATTTCTACAACTTCTGAATAGCATCTCTTTTGGTCTTTGATGTGAAAGCAGAATACAGTAAGTTAAAAGTGACAGAAACAAATTAGTTCTATACCTCAGGTTTCAAACCTTGCAATCTTGCAAGAAATACCTCTGACAGTATTTGTATCAGCTGGTAGCTAGTGGGCAGAATACAAAAATTATTAAACTCTAGAGTTTGTAATAAAGAGAAGAGAGAGAAAGTACAATGATGGCTTCTTTCTGGGTTTTCTTGTCTGATGGAAACTGCTGAAAGTCTCTTGGAAGAACAATGGCAAAGACCAGTGGTACCTTTCTCTATCTAAGTGTGCATAGTGATTTCATGTCTCAGCTTTTTGGTGATGCCTCTAAGCTATTGGCCCATGTGCCAAGTCAGAGCACCTTTGCAGGAGTCTGCTGCTGCTGACAGTGGGGTTTGTAGGTCATGTAAGGGACATCAAGGCCCTGTTCTTTCTAGACAGCACTGAATGGCTGCCAGTGAATTCAAAGGCAGGGTCTTAGTGACACAGCCAGAATCTGTCCTGAAAAGTGCAAAACGCATTGCTGATTTCTGGTGCCTCTTTCAGTGACTCATCTGCACTGAGGGGTAAATGTCTGTTGCTCTGTTAGTATCCTTAGCACTTGGCAAGCTTGCACTGCTGATTTTGAGCAAGGGCTGTTCTTGCACTCATAAGCACTGTGGCTTGACATCTAGAGCATGTAAATCAAGATTGGCCAAGGTGCCATCTTTGAGGCCTCAGGAGGCAACCCACAAAGGGATTTGTTTATTGTGGTTATCTTTAACTGAACCAGCTGGCCAGGGCAAGGTCCTTTTAGCTCTGCTGGGACTGGAGGTATGGATTAGATACTGTAGGGTAAGGAGGGGTGATAGAGGTGCCAACCAGTCAGCATATCACAGAATCCCACAGGATGTTTAGGTATGCACTGCACAGGGGTCAGTCCCCCTGCCCTTACTGGGGAAGCTGCTTCACAGCTTTTTCCAGAGACCCATGCTGCCAGCACTGTGGTCATTTTCTGCTTTCTCACCTGCTTGGAAAGGTGGTGCACAGCTCTAGTGCCTGAAGCAGCTGAGGAAAGACTCAGGGGACATCGGGCTTCTTGTGGGTGGAGGGCTGAACACTGAGCCAGAGGCATCAGCCTGAATTCTTCATTAGGTGTCCTTCAACCACCTTCACCAAGATACCCACCATCAGCAGTGCTCTGGGGGTCCTGGCATAAACTGTGTTTGGGTGGCCCAGTGTGTGAGGTAGGGATGAGGACATGAAGAAAGGAGTATCTTGTGCTTCTCTCCCTTCTAATAAGCTCCATAAGGAAGACCAGCTGCTCTTTATGAGCTCCCCCTCCCTAGTCCTTGCTGAAGCAGTGTTTCAGAGCACCAAGCACTAGATGTACCCAGCTAGCCAGGGATGCCCCAACTCCTTCACTGTTTCTCCTGGGGCTATGCCCATGTCTGTAGTGGGTGTTCAGTGGCAGGGGGCTCACAGTGCTACCTGGCTATGAAGCTGGTAACCCATGAGAACACTTTACCTACTGCTGGGGTGCTGCGATGGCATAACACGGGGATGTTCTTCATCTACAGGAGAAGGCAGAGTTGCAAGCTTCACTCAGCTGATCAACATAGGATGAGGCTTGATACATTTAAAGCTACTACCCTTTGATGCGAATGGCTTGCAGACCTTTGCCAAGCCAATAAAATTATGTCTTGATTTCAAAATGTATTTTTTTTCTCTTTTTTTTTGTGTGAGTTTTAAAACCTGTGTGTTGTTTTACTTAAAATTTCATTGATGACCAAGGGTTGCTTTTTTTTTTACATTTTGTTTTTTGTATACTTCTTTCATGTTCATGGTAATACTTAATGCTTTAAGCTAGGCAGCTCTGCAAATCCCAGCTGGATCAAAACTAAAAATCTGCTATCTCTTTTCCCCGAGCAAAATGGATCTCAGATGATCCAGGTCTTTAAAACTTGTGCAGTTTATGCTCCCACTACTATCCATACAAAAAAGTCAGTGTAAACGCAGAGTCTTAGTGCTTTTCCTTAAATACAACTCTCATCTCAATTATACAAATTTATACAGATTAAAACAAAACAATGAGTATGCTTTTATATGAACAAAAGCTCTTAAAGATATTGCCTACACCGAACAAGCTTCTGGAAGGCTTTCTTGAAGTCTTCATTAAAGATTGTGTAGATTAGAGGGTTAATAAGGGAATTTATATATCCCAGCCATGCTAGAAAATTAGACATGTCTTCTGAAATGTGACATCTTTCACAGGTATTAACAACAACTTCTTTTACAAAAAAAGGCAGCCAGCAGATCACAAATGCCCCCAGAATGAGACCCAGTGTAGTTGCTGCCTTTCGCTCTCTTGTACTAGAGATTCTCTGTTTTTTCCAGGACTTCTCGTGCTTTGACTCAGACCTGGGGCTTCGTAGGGTGACGTTGATTTTATCGCAGTCCACCAGGGGATCTGATGTCTTTTCCACTGTGCTGGGCATTGAGGATGATTTGGTGCTTCTTTCACCTGTGTCCAAAAGGCCTTGTCCATTTACCTCCTCCCTTACTATCCGGCTGACGCTTCTTCTATGAAATGTCTTTGCTGCTTTGTATATCTTGTAATAAAGGATCAGAATCAGGGCCAGTGGGATATAAAAGGCGCCAAATGTACAGTAAATGGTGAAAACAATGTGGTCGTGTTTGATGATGCATTCATCATCCCTGCTGGCTGTCTGATGCCGCCAAAACAAAGGTGGCATGGAGATAAAAATGGATATGATCCATACCACAGCAATCATGATGCCAGCATGCTTAGGTGTCCTTTTCCGTGCATATTCCACAGCATCTGTGATTGCTCTGTACCGGTCTAAAGCGATGGCAGAGAGATGCAAGATGGAGCACGTGCAGCACATAATGTCCACGCTCAGCCAAATGTCACACACTACTTGCCCCATGATCCAAGTCTCCTTTACAATGTAGACAATGCTGAAGGGCATCACTAGGACTGCTACAAGGAAATCCGTCACTGCGAGAGAGCAGATTAGGTAGTTGGCAGGGTGGTGAAGCTTTCTTGTCACAATTATTGCAGTCATCACGAGAGAATTGATGGCCGTTGTCATTAGTGCAAGTACAGAGAGGGTAATGGAAATGAGAATCTTGGATGTCACCCATTTGAATAGTTCCTCTGATGTACTGTTTTGTTCAGTTGAGTTTATTAAATCCATGTTCCCTTTTAAAGGTGATCTTTACCAGTAGCAGTTACCTGTTGGAAAAGCAAAAACATTCAGAAAATGCATCCTTAGTCTCCAGGAAGTCTTGATTCTTGCCATCTTGAAAGACTATTGCCCCCAAACTCACTAGAGACTCAGACTTACTGTTAGAAATTATTCTGGCTCCAGACAGATTATCCTGGCTAGTATTGTGTGGGATGCTCTGCCACCAGAATAGTGGCCCTCATGTTTGCATGGCAGGGGAGAGGAGTGTGCCATGGTGCCTGGGACATGGCCTGCAGGGTGCAGCCTTGTTACTCAAGTAGGGCAGCAGCATCAGTACAGTCCCTGGGGTGCAGAGCCAGCCCTCCCGCTAAATGCTTGCTCTGAATGGATTGTAGTGGGATCTGGAAACTGGTTAAACATGGACAGACTCATCCTAAAGTAAGTTCAAATACTGCTTCTCGGCTAGCACTGTCTATTCCACTAATCAATATAATGACTATTGGAAACCTTATCCACAGAAAGTGTAATACTTCTTTTCTCTGTATAAACTCCTTTTCCCCCATCAGTATGTGAGTTCTTCCTTGTGTACATGTAAGCATGGGCTTTCTAAACTGGGACATGGCTTTCAAGAGAAAACAGAAATGTGAAACTTTAAAGTACAAACAAGAAGAAACAATTTTGTGTTGAAAGTTTCTTTTTAGAGCTTCCTTTTATGCAGCTCTGACACATTAAGCTGCTGAATGTATTTTAAAGCTCCAAGTGGTTGATTTATTGTCTAACTGAAACATTATATGTCATTAGAGTCTTGAGAATACCATTACTATTCCTGAAGTTTTACTGTTCTGTGGTTGCTGCCAAAGAAAACCGCACAAAACTTGGATGCTAGTTACTCTGCTAAGGACTCTCTACAGAAATGGTTCTGCAGGAAGCAAAAAGCAGGGAAATGCTGATGAAATAAATTATTGGTTGTGTTCAGAGGATGTGCACCTTACTTTCTTATCAAGAATGGTTTCTGAGCACTGAAGTATGAGTTTCCAGCTATTTAGACTAGTGTTAAGAGGATCAGATTTTATCCTCTTGAAAGGTTTAATATTCAATTTCTTGTGTATCCAACCCCAGATGCAGAGGGTTTTTTCCTGATAATTTTTTGAATGTAATGAGGGACTTGTACTTGTGTTGCATTGGATAACACATATGTGAAATAAGTAAAGAATCTTTCTTAGGAAAAATGGGTCTCATTAACATAAGTAAAGCCTTTGGTATTATGCTGGAGTGGTTTAAAAAGAATGTTATATACCATATATAACCTTGGACACAGCTCATCAATTTGTTTTGATATTCTAACTTGGGCAGTGCTTAATATGCCATTGACCTACTCAAGAAGGCTTTTAGCATTGCTTGTCTAACGTTTAGTGGTATAGAAAAATGAGGAAAGGAAATGTATTTTACAAGGAGATATTTATAAATGCTGAGCAGAATCTGGTCCTGTACATGAGCTGATTACAGCTTGTGTGATCTCTCTTTCTCTCTGTGTCCCTCTCTCTGAACTTGAAATATAATTCACATGCATAAAAATAGATCTTTCATCATGTCAGTGTCACCTTAAAACCTTTTAAATCCACAGTAATTGGATATTTTTTTGCTATGGCTTGCTGCCTTCCAGAGAAGGAATAGGCACATACAATATTTTCTGGTACATGTTAATCCTCTGCTAAATAAATCTTAATTTTTGAGCTTGCATAACTACATGAGGCAAAAAGATATATTGGGAAAAACTTAAACTTCTGGTGATACCCAACAGCTGATCATATTTTAGAAAAGTTACTCATTATGGTTAATTACCTTATAAATTTCCTTCTCTTTGGATATTAGTCCTTAATTGCAAATTAAGCAAAAAGCAATTTAGAGATAATGAAAGCTGATTAGTAGCTCTTGAAAGATTATTCAGTCGGAGACCATGGAGTAAGGAAAACAGCATGGGTGGGTTCTCAAAACTAGCGTGTAGGTTTCCTTGGGACTGTTCTTTTATACCTTCAGTGCAGGAAACACCTCATCTCAGGTGATACCCTCAGGTTCTGTGGGCATACTGGCGTAACCACACACTATTTCAGCTCAGACTTTGCTGGTATCCCTGTGTGAGTCTGCCAAGCTCCTGCCTTCCAGAGTAGGCACAGTCAGTCCCTCTGTCCCATGGGGTGGGCATCTCCTTATGGCCACAGACCTAACAAAAGGTTTCAAAAGGAAGCATGGAAGACTTGGAGTCCTGTTCTCAGAGAAGTAATTTTACTTTGGTGAATGAAACCAAAGTTGCAGCCCTGCTGAACTGAAAAGGATTCTGTATTCCGACAGTTACAGAATCGGTTCAGCTGTGACATGTAACTACTTTCAAAGAAATTCTTACAGTCCAGATGTTTTTAAAGCTCGTTTTGTAGAATTGACAACTCGGTGCCCTTCTTGAAAGGCTGAGCTGAATCTATCAGCTTATCACTAATATTTCTTATTCTGTGGAAGTTGCTCTTGCTGCAGTGAGAAGTATTGTCTCTTATTATTTACTTTCCAATATGCAGCTATTGTTGGAAAACTTTTTGAAGACTTTAAGCTCCGATTACGTGTATTGAATTAGATTTAAATTGGTGAAAATGATGTCTTGTACTGCATTTTCCTTACAGATCTTAACACAGTAAATTATTATATAGTTGCTGTTAAAATATAAGATATTTCATTTGACCTGTTAAAATACTATCCTTCGATTACTGAACAAGTGCCCTGTAAACAAAGGGAGCTGCTCTTCACCCAAGATGATGTCTATTATCTTTGCTTCATGAACATTATTATTTTTGAGGAATTAGCCTCTTCTACAAACCTTTTTTTCCTTTCCTCACAGATATTGCATGTTAGACTAGGTGAGCAGCATGCAAGTACTTCCTTTTCTGTAAAAGCACATATATCATCCTACAGATCTTGTTTAGAAGGCATGGAGGAAAATTTCTGTGCAGTCTTATCACAAATGTTAATATTAATTTGTTTAGTGACCACTCAAAGAAATGGGAACATTGTTGGTGCTCTTCAGTTTTGCAGGAGCACATGTAGATGATTTTTGGTTTTCATTTTACCTTGCTTTAAGCACTGGCAGCAAGAAGGCTTGATGATTAGAGTTTAACTGCTGCTTTTGAGTTCAGGTTTTCTGACTGTACTGGGAGGGTATTTGCTTGCTGTTTGCCATGTGGGTTACTTAGCAAAATGTGACTTTAATTTAAACATTGTAACAGTACTCAGAAAGCAAATGAGCAACTGATGGAACAAAGGGTATTTTAGTTGCTACAGACAGCAATAAGAGCCTTTGTGCACTAAGTAAACACAAAGCTGGGCCAGATATAGAGACAGATCCTGCCCATCTCTCTCACTCAAACAGGATTCACTTGGCTTTGAAATGATGATGTGTTTCACCTGCTAGTGAGATCCCTTTGCTCTATTGGCCAAACTGATCTGTAAATCCATTAGAAAGGCCCAGCTTTCTTACTGATCTTACAAATGTCTTTTCTCAGTGAAGGCTCCATGTTTGTTTTCAGCTATCCTGGTTTTTATCATCTGTTCCTACGTAGACTAACCAGAAACTGAGGTAAGACTAGAATAAATATAGAAGAATAAAGTAGTTATATGTACCAGCTTAGCTTGGGAGCTAAAATTGCTTGTGAAACCCGTATTTATGAGCTTGTAAAAATCCTTCCTGAGATAAGTGTGTGCCTTTAAATGTCAGCCATGTGATTTATTAATGACCATTAGCTTAGTAATGATCCATTGTATTAAATATGAATAGAGGGAAATAATTCTCTTTTGGATTAAACAAATCTGTTTGAAGAGGGTGAACTTCCACTGTTTCTGATAGGGGATATATACTTTGTTGAGCCTGAACCCTAGAGTCCCAGCAGGTGAGGAAGAGGAGAGGATCATATTCATTTGGTTCTCAGTGACCTGTCCTTAAAATCTTTCCTCCCAGTCATTCTTTGTAAGGCTCCTAAAGCCATAGTGCATCCCCTGGGAGAACATAGGGGTGACTGGAAGGTTTCTAAGAGGAGTTACTTGAAGCAGCTGAAGGCAGCTGCTGCAAACCTGCTGTTCCCGGAATACAAAGTAGATGTCTGTCAGCAGTTTGAAGGGTGAAGCAGAAATCACAAGGTTGCCAGCTTTCCTTATCCAATCAGCATTTCTGCATGCTTATTCCAACCTTCCCTCCCCCTCCCGCCCCTTCCCTTATGTCTGCTGCTTAACTAGAAGGTTATTTGCAGTTTTTTTAGCTGTCAGCAAATGTTAGTATGTGCATGCTGGAGTGATGTTCTGGGTGATACTCTTTTCAGTCCACTGAACTGAGTGTACTCTGGACCTAAAATGTATGGATAAGACGGAGGAGTAACTCAAAAGCTGTTTCGGTTTTGCTGCTTGACACATATTTAACTATAGTTATTGATAACTTCTATTTGTAGAGGGTCATAACAGACCTATTTCTAGAAACACAAACCACAAATAACTTCAAAATATATCAATTAAACTAATATAAAGATATTTGGCATCCCAAGTACTCCATTAGGAGAAGCATGGGTAAATAGACAGGGTTTGCTGCATGCCCTGAATATCAGTATAACACATGAAGGAAACAAATCTAGGAGAATAAGTGCCTCCATCTTAGAGATGTACAAATCCTTTTATTGCTTGAGCACAGGCATTCTGATTTCTTACGGAATGGTAAAGGAAAGTCCATTTCTGTGCTTCGAATGCCAGGCACAGAAGTTGTAGAGCCAAACATGCATTTGGTGCTTTTCTTAGCCATGTTTCCAGTCTAAGAGTCGCTGTGTTGGCAAAATGATACACTGCAGTATAGTTTAGCTTCCTTTATTTTACAGGGCTCTTGTTCAGGCACAAAAAAGATGATACCTGCTTTAATTTTCTGGAGAGCTCTTTAAATTTTCTCAACCAACAGAAATAATCCAAAATTGCTAAAATGATGAAGTCTAACAGACTTTGGACTGAAATTTACCACCTCGTATGTCTGCTCATGTTTATTGCTCCTGTACCAAAATCAACAAGAGGGAAGTAATGCTTGCACTGAAGCAGCTGAGATGCAGAGGGATGGCTGGCTCAAGCAGCCAAGGAAGGTGAACTTGCTGTCTGCCACTGGCTGCTGACAAGAGCACCACCTCCATTAGGACCAGAATGAAGGCAGTCATCTCTGGCAAGAGGGCTGAGCGAAACACTGAAATAGCCCCTGTCCTCATCTCCCAGCTGTAATTAACTCACCTTCATGTTTCCTATTGAGGCTGTATAAATTGCAGTGTGCTGGCTGTGAATCCTTTGATACATCTCCCTGCAGAAGGCTTTGGTCCCTGCTTTGTTACTTCATGAGCATTACCAAGTGCTCCATGTTTTCCAGCCCGCAAAGCAGCAGGCTC
Source organism: Calypte anna (assembly GCF_003957555.1). Lineage (NCBI taxonomy): Eukaryota > Metazoa > Chordata > Aves > Apodiformes > Trochilidae > Calypte > Calypte anna. The sequence goes on from NC_044244.1 coordinate 94,221,099, forward strand.
TTCAAGCCCCAGTGTGACAACAATAATAGGCATTCCCATGCTCCTGTTGCAGGAGGGCAGCTCCTTGCCTCCTGCCTTTCAGAGGTGTCACTGTGGTTTGGGTTAACCTGTGATGTACTTCTTCATACCTTTGCTATGTTTTCTACTCGCATCTCCTGGACTGCAGTGTATTCCTATGCTGCTTGTCAACCTTGCCTGGAGGATAACCCCCTGCTTATTGTCATCATCTCTGTAGCAACTGCTGCAGTTGCTGATAGGGAGGAATGATGTTCAGAAAGTAATTAAACATTCCTTGCTGAGTTCTTTCCTAGCATTGAAGTTGAGGGCTTGCTGTGGTTTTGTCATTATTTTTAAAAAAAATTCTATTTTGTTTTTCATTTTGAAAATTAGACACTTTTCTCTGTTTGATCTTCATTTCATGTCCCACTGCCATCTGTGTTAATTTATCTGGGGGGGTTGTGGAGAGGAAAGCCAGCTTCTCAATCAGCCCTCTGTGAAAGGGGGAGAGGGAGGAGTGAGAACACCGTGGTCCACAGGATGACAGACTTGCTCACATAAAACAGTAAACATGCCTCCCAAATGCAACTGCAATTGTTGGGTAACTGGACAGTGAGCCTGTTATTAATTTGATAATTTTGGCTGGAGAAAGGGAAAATATTAGACCCATATTTATAATTCTCCAAGGAGATGGCAGTGATTTGTTTTTTAGTTCATTAGATGACATGATTCAGGTTCCCCTCCTATTTGAGGATGGTCTGAGTCTCTAGTCCAAAGCTCTCAGAACAGTGGACTGGACAGTGGTCTTGCATGTGGTGTGGAAGAGCCCCAGAGAACAAGGTCCTGGACAGTAGTGCTTGTGGGAGCTGCTTCCTGCTGTCTCTTCTGCTTCTGGTATTCTGAGCTGTGTAAATAAAGATCTGTGAGAAATGAAGTAGTGTCTGGGTACCCAGTCTGCCTCTGTGAGTTCTCCATGGAGGAAAACAGTACCATCATGATGGCAATTATTCTATAGAGACAGAAGTCCCATATAACCATGTGGGCAACATCCTGTCCTTACATGCACATGGCCACTTGGATGGTGTTTGCCATCTGAACTTGGAGCCTCCATATCAATTTTTGGCTACCCACTTTTAATTTACTTTGATCTAACAGCCTGAAATATTCAGTTCAACCAAATGTTTTCTGTATAAAAAGATGTTTAAAAATGTATTTTTTTAGTTCTGTTGAAGAAAAAGCAAAGGTTTTCTTTGTTTTTGTTACTAATTTTCTTTTGGTTTGGCTGTGAATCAATGTGACTATTCACCCATCTCTATAATTTGTACAGTTAGTTTCATACTGCGCAGAGGGGCTTTATTTCATGATTATCAACTAAATTTGTACAGCAAGGTGAAACTGCAGGATGGCTTTTCCTATATTTCAAAATGCTGACTTTCATATAAGGGCTTGAAACCTGTAGGAACTGCAAAGCAGTATAGAAGCACAGAAGCTAAGTAGTTTTATTTCCTTTGAATGGTAATAAAATGCAGTCTTGTTTCTTCTACTTCCCACTCGTCCTTATGCCTTCAAGTTATGCAAAAAACTTAACATGCATTTTTTTTGCCAGCCCTCTGCAAACACATGCATACACAGTTGTAAGTCACAAATAATTTTTACTGATACGCCTACCTCTGCAGCTCTCTTATAAGGAGGAGTTAAACTGGCAAACAGTTTTCAAATTTGATTTTATTTTTATTATAATTTTTTTTAACTTCCAATACACATTCTGGTGGAATAAGACCTCTTACCTGACTTCTAAGATTAATATGGGCCCCTTTTGTCTTAGTTTCTTGGGAGTTTTTTCAAATATGTTTTTATTCTAGAAAACTGTGAAAGTTTTTATTCTTTTGGGAAAGAAAAACTACCTGGACAGTAACAAAGCAATCAATATTTTCAAATATCTGTCTGGAATAGATCTCTGTTTCAATCTACAATATAAAAACACCTCATTTTCAAACTATTGCCTGGGCCAACAGTAGGACATTAAGGGAGAAATGGTCTCAGAAGGGTTTGTTGGAAGAGGAATGAAGGTGATGTGTTAGTGTGCTCCTCCTCTGCAGCAGGGATTTTGCATGACAAAAGAAAAGTAAAAATCTGTGCTTAATCACTTATAATTTTGAGAGATAGCAAAATTCATTACATCTACAATCTCTTATCTGTCTAGTTTTTTGAGACTGATGCTTTTTTCAAAGGCTACCTTATTGCATACTTCCTTATGTCTTTCCCTGTATTTCTTTTCAGCATGTAATTTCTTTATTCTAGCCCTTTCAGGTAATCTCATGGACTGAAGATTTTTCCCTGGATCTTGTTATCTATATGTGATGGAATAGGCCTATCAGATATTAAACTTCATATTGGGTTAGCACTTAACAACAGGTCTCTAATATTTTCTTTATCATGAATGAGACAAGCTGTTTGCTCTGAATGATGTACATGTAGCCCTGTCCAAGAAGTGTTTTAATCAAAACCAACCAATCCTTAGATTTGGTGAACTTGGAAATGGGAGGAAAATTAAGAACATCAACATTTAGCAGAAATAGGTTTTGGTTTTTTTTTTGTTTTGTACAGGTGTTTTTTCCTGCTTCCTGAGAAAGACACACAGAAAAGGCTCTATGTGCTGCCAGAAAACCAGGCAGACTTTGCTGAAAATTTTCTCAAAGTGATGCAAGTGTGGGAAATTATTTTTGTTCTGGAGGAATGTTTGTTTTTTGCTATAGACAATGCTTTTCTGCCAGTGGGTGCCAGGCTGCCTTACCCTGATGACTTCTACCACTGAACAAGAGTAGCTCTAGGGAGAGATCCTGTGAAGGGTGTGAGGAGGGGAAGAGCAAGCCCAAGCTCCTGCTGTTTGCCTGGGTAGCAAAGGGACCTGGACGCTGCTGTGTGCAGAGCACTGCCACCACTGCAAGGATGAGGACATGCCATGGGGGAAAGCAGAAGAGACCTTCTCCTGTCTGAAATCCTGTAAAACTGTGGACCTCGAGGGAGCAGTGAGCGTGAAGGGTGGCCTTGTAATGCCAAGGGTCTTTCTTGAAAGTGCTACACAAAAGCTCAGCATGGAAAAAATGAACTTGGAGAGTGCAGGCAGAGCTCTGAACGGGCAGGTGTGAGGCTGAAGAAACCTTCTGGAGTCAAGATACTTGCACAGGAAGGTCCTGTATTGGAGATGTCAGAGAAAATCTCAGACTGGGAACCTGTTAGAAGCAGTAACTAAATTATCCTCAGGTCAGGCTTGCTTAGATAACCAGGGTTGCGGTGACTTGCAGTGGACTTGAAAGCCCACTGTGATATTGTGTCACGGAGATCCAAGCTATTGGCCTCCTCCATAGGTAAAAAGACTCCTGCTGGCAGAGTTTGCATACTGGAGTAGCAGAGAAGTGTAATTATATAGTTAAGACCGGTGCCTCCTGACTGGCACTGCAGTGTTTTTCAGATGTTTCTACTAAGACTGATTTCTTTGCACTGTGAATGCTAAGGTTGAAGGCTGGCTTTTCAAAAATCCAGATTCTGTGCCTTCAAACTTAGGTCTCTGCTAAAAAAGGTATAATTTTTACTCTGCATAGAGTGCCACAGGACTGGTAATACACAACACACAACCATTCTTTTATGTGTTTTCTCCTGTTTGGAGGCAGAGCAACAATGAGGGCAGGTAACTGGTTGGTCAGTCTCTCCATGGGTACCACAGGAAACTTTTGTCTAGAGACTGTATTTTTCAAAGAAGGGTGTACCAGGTACTTAGGAAGTCCTCATTTGTTGTTTTTCTATGCTTTTCCAGTTGTGTGTGGTATTTTTGTTATTTTAAAAAACACTTAAAACCTAGCATTGACACATTGAGTTTAGTTTACTCAATGAATTGGCGTAAGTGCTAATGGCAAAACAGCACATCTACCAGGATGACAAAAAGCACATCCACATGGTGCAGTGGAAGTTGGCATTTGGGATACCTGAGCTGTCTCTGAGCAAGGTGGCATGCTTACTTGGCTTTGTGTAGGGCTGCTAATGTGGGGACAGAAGGGAGGGGAGCCAGAGCAGCTGCTGCCTTGCCCACACCAGCAGCTGGTCTAGAAATGACTTCTGTGTGATCAGGAGAGGTAACATTTTGGCAGAGAACAACTCTCTCTGGTCAGCTGGCATCACAGCTTGCTGTATATTTCCTAGAAACTTTCCTTGGGTATACTTTAAGGGCACTTTACAGAAAGCTTGTAGCAGCAGGACAGTGTTAAAATCTGTCCAGACACAGAAACAAGGATTTAGCTTTGCTAGGAAGCTTCCTGGATCTGCCAGGTCTCCGGTTGCAGATGCTGTGGTTACTGAATAAGGTCTTAAACTCTCTATCACTTTGTGAACTAATTTTAATTTCTGATAGGAAAATAACAGACTGTCACACACAACGTATTTTCTTTGCATAATTCTGATGTAGCTGTGACACTTAAATACAGCACTGATGGCTGTGAATGGCTTCTTAAATTTTAAGCAGATGATTCAGAATGATGAAAAACAACCTTATTGTTGTCTCAGGAACTCAGTGCACACAACAATTGTCTAACAAGATTATCCAGCTTCAATTGATCCCCAAAACATCTTGTTGATAAAGCACCTCAGGAATTGTAATGCAAGGTGTAAGAAACTACTTTCAAACAAAATTACAAAGGTTTTTACTGTTGTTGATTTTTTTCTTTCCTCTTGAGAATATATTGATGTTGGCTCTCTAGGACCTTTAAAAGTATAGCTTTGCAATTATGACAACCTTCAGCACTGCTAAGAAGTTCAGGTACTACTTCATACTAAGCATGCTTGCAGACAGCACTTCAGCTCTTTGTTTTCTGAATAAGAAAAAAATATGCAGTTTCAAAAGTGTTGAGCAAAGCTGTATTTTAGACTTAGATTACAATGCTAACATTATAAGATGCAGTAATTCCAGAAGCTATTTTCTCCTTAAGTTGTATGCTGAGAAAATTAAATCTACCTTATTGTATTGTAAAAACATTTCTTTGTAATCTTTGTGTATATGTGCAATATATTTCAAAACATTTCACAAGGACTGCTTTAAAAAAAAAGAAAGGCTTTTGGACAGTACTTGCACATGACAACATGTAATACTAATTTGCTGGCAAAGAGAGACATTAAACTGACTGTATCTAATTGCCCAAATCTGCAGGGGGCACATCAGTACTCTGAACTGCTTTTGGAGAGTTCAAAAACCTCCAGTGGATTCTCAGCAATTGTAGGCTGCCTATGGCCCCTGTGGTTTCTGAGAGAGATAAAGATTATAAGATGTGCTTTCACATAATAATGTGGTAAAAAGCAAGAGTAAAGGACAGAGACAAATGGTTGGTGTCCTGATCTTCAGAGAATGGAAGAGGACTGGAAAAATCAAAGGTGAGACATTGCTTCTGTATGATCTATCTTGTTTCTTATGTATGGGAGCAGAATTGTGCTTAGTGCTGTTGGGAACACTGAATTCCTTTTCCTGGATTGCTTTAATCCCAGCTTTCAAACTGGAAAGTTTGAGGGTTTAACTATGGACAGTAGCACGGCAAACTATTTTTCTGCTAGGAGATTGGAAAAGAACAAATTATCAATTTGAAACTCTCTGCTAAAATGCATTGTTTAATTTTACCCTTTGAAGCTTCTGAAAATGTGTGGAAAAAGGCTTTTAACATTTTAACATCAATATGCTGTTGACAAGTAGTGAGCCATATAATACAGGGTCTTGCATTGTGTGCCCTCATGCAGGCACACATGTATATTGCATCATATTTTTGCCCATCATTTCTGTGTTTTAATAAGTCATTATTGAAAACAATGTTTCCTTAGTCTTCCAAATGAGTATTTGCTCATTGAAGCTTAATACATTAAAATATATTAATATTAACCCTGCCAGAAAGGAGCAGTGAACAGATTCAGGCAATTTTCCACATCTCTATAGGCCCTTGTTTCTTTTCTTAATTTCAATTTTTTTCTGTTTTTAGCCCACTACATGATTACATTACAATTTGGGATTCCTTTACCTTTTTGTTTCTTCATTCACAATCTTTATGATGTAATCAGTTCATACCTATTAAGCATTCCCCCTCATACTCCCAGGATTTAGAGGCTTTCTTGGAAAGATACAGAAAAGTATAGAGTTTTGCATGGCTAGTTCAACTATATCACAGCACCTTTGTGATATAATATGTAGTGCAGCAAATTCTAAAAAAGATCATTGGGCTCAATCCAAGGCAGAATGTAAGGACTGTCTGAGTACATAAGTCCTGTGGTATGTGGGCTCTTTCTTTAATGCCTGAGGATTAACATCCTGAAGATTGTTCCATGGTTTCTTTGGAGCATGCAGTTCAAATCAACCAACCAAAACACCAGACCATCTACCAAGACCCCAAAATAAAGCAAAAAACTTCAGAAAACCTCCAAAAAAGAGCAAACCAGGAGGGAGAGTTTGTGAACAGGCAGTGGTATCTGGGTAGCCTCTTCCTGTCTGATGGGCATTACTGTAACTTTTTGTTCACTTTTTTTTTTTTTACAACTAGAGTATGCACCCAGCATTATAGCATATCTGGCCAATCTAAAGGGCACACAAATAAACTTTTGCCTACCTGGTACTGCACAGTTGTGACATGATGGTTGAAAGCAGGTGGTAGCAGGGAGTGTTTTGGCTGTAGTAATGCTCCATGTGTGTATCCTCATGTTGGGAAGGTCTATATGTAACCTGCTCCCTGGCATGGGAAAACTCTACATTTGTGCTCTGGCTGGGTTGTTGTCTTAGTGTGGTCATACTTTGGCTGACCTCATCACACTCCTTGGCTCATGTCACCCTGCTGTGGGCAGTGGGACAAGGGTGGCTGGGGAGGGAGGGCGGGCAGCACATTGCCCTGGTGCCTCCCTGCCTGGCCAGGCCATGGTGCACCCAGGCACTGTGAGGGATGAGGAGGGACCTGTCCTCCAGCAATGGCATTAGTCCCTGAAGGTTGTATGGATATCTGGGGCTCCAGTAAAACTTTCAGTCACTGAGAGGGTGAGAGCCCTGTTGACTCTGACGGCAGATGCAAACTCTAGTGCCCACTTCTCTGTCCTCTTGGCAAGTTTGCTGATGACACTGAGCTGTGTGATGTGGTTGACAAAATGGAGGGAAGGGAGGCCATCCAGAGGGACATTGACAGGTTTGAGAGGTGGGCCCATGTTGATCTCATGAAATTCATCAAGGCTGAGGGTTCTGCATCTGGGTCAGGACAATCCCAAGCAAAAATAAAGGTTTGGTGGAGAATAGATTGAGAAGAGCCCTGAGGGAGAAGGACTTGGGTGTGATGGCTAATAAGATCAGCGTGAGCTGGCAGTGTGTGCTTGCAGCCCAGAAAACCAGCCATATCATGGACTGCATCAAAAGAAGCCTGGCCAACAAGTCAAGAGAGGTGATTTTCCCCTCTCTCTGCTCTCACAAGACCTCACCTGGAGTACTGTGTCCAGGTCTGGAGCCCCCAACTCAGGAAGGACATGGATCTGTTGGATCAATTCCAGAGGAGGGCCATGAAGATGATCAGAGGGCTGGAGCACCTCTCCTAAGAAGACAGGCTGAGAGAGTTGGGGTTGTTCAGCCTTGAGAAGAGAAGGCTTTGGGGAGACCTTAGTCCTTCCAGTACCTGAAGGGGGCCTAAAGGAAAGCTGGAGAGGTAATTTCTACAAAGAATGTAGAGAAAGAACAAGGGCTAGTGGTTTTAAGCTGGAAGAGGTTAAATTTAAGTTAGACATTAGAAAGACACTCTTCGCTATGAGCGTGGTGAGACACTGGCACAGGTTGCCCAGGGAAGTTGTGGATGCTCCCTCCCTGGAAGTGTTCAAGGCCAGGTTGGATGGGGCTTTGAGCAACCTGGTCTAGTGAGAGGTTTCCCTGCCCATGCAGGGGGGCTGGGACTAGATGATCGTTAAGGTTCTTTCCAATCCAAACCACTCTGTGAGCTGAAGAAATCAAATAGTCTTTACTTGGAACTCTGCCTGTATGTAGGTGTTTAGCTCTGGGTTTTGGGGTAGAAAACTTCCAGCGTCTTAGTTGAAGCTCTCTAGCTCACTGTTTCTTGACCTTTGCTGCAACATTTATCCTTTCCAATAATTTGAATGGATTGCTTTAGACCTGGCATACAAGGACAGTATTTTCTTTCTGCAAACTATCTATACCAGTTTCTTTGTTCTTTCTGTTTCTGAATAATGTGGGGTTTTTTTGTTTTTTTTTTAATCTGCTATGAGCTAATTTAGTCCATACAGCTAACTTTGTCCTAAAATCTATTTTGCTGGAAATAACATTGTGTTAATACTGCACCTAAAATATTTTTCTTTTGATTACTGCAGTATGACCTGATTTGGCCATAATATTGAAAGTCAGTACTCTCAATTCACTAGAAAGTATGCAACACAGCATGGAAGAAAACCTGATAGACAGAACCATTTATTCATAAACTAATCTAAATCCAAATTTTAATTTAAAAATACCTATAACAAACACCATAGGACCTTTCAGATGATTATAGATAGAGATGTAGGAGTGAAAAATGCTCCAGTGTACTGAAGTCTTTGCTTACCTATTATTTTCAGCTAGCAGTGGAAAAAATGCTGCAGACCTTTAAATGCCATGAAGGTTTCTCATATTGCAGTGGGACATGAGATATAGTATGGAAAATAAGTGCAGTAGAACACTGTAGAAGGAAGCAAAACAAAATAACACCAACTCTGACCAAAAAAACCGAAAGCTCAAAAGCCAAACAAATCCAACAAACCAACACAAAAAACCCAGCCCTAAACCAAAATAAATTTGACCCCTTCTAATAAACATCAAATACAGTACAGGATCATTAGATTAACCTTTTGTAATGATGAAAAGCATTGCTGTAAGATGTGTTTCAGCTGTATTTAATGGGATCAGTAGGTTTGTGCTTCATATTACACTGAAATGGATGAAGATTTTAATTTAGATAAATGGGTACCTGACGTAGTCTTTTTTTTATTTTTAATATATATCTTCTGCTTTTATGTTCACTTGGAAATTCTGTGATGATTAAGAGATAATTGCTTTTTCTGTAGTGAGTGATGTGGAAGTTGGATGACAAGAAGGTCTTTGAGCAGATGATGCTTTTCCAGCAATGTCCAGCAAGAATGATGGAGCTGGTGTTTGTGTGTTATGCACAGAACGGCCACCTCTGCCCAATTCAGTGACCTTGGCTGCCTTTTTTTGCTGGTTTGCCTCTGCAGAGAATTGTGGCAAGGTGTGCCTCTTCATGCTTAAGAAATAGATAAGGCACTTTGAATGCTAGAGATAGTGATTCAGGTAGAAGTAGATATCTGTGCTGAAACTATTTTGGGGAGCTCCCTGTTGGATGCTGGAGCAGGGCAATATGGATCAAGCAAGTGTGTTGCCACCTTCATACCCCCTTAATTGATTTGTCTCTTTTCTGCACCAGGGCATCTCCTTTCCAATTTGGCACTCACTCAGCATGCCCTGTATCCCACACAGCCTGCAGTGCCCAGCGGCTGGTGCCAAGCAGGGTGCTGGGGTCCCTTCTGTTCCTTTGTGACTACAAAAGTATTACAAGATCTTGGGTGAATGAATGAAATGCCTCAATATATAAAATGGACACCACCATACTTGGACTTCATAAATATATTGAAAACTGTCAGCTCTAAGGATAGCTTTGAAATCCAAGGTCTGAAATAAGGAATAAAATGAACTTAGGCTAGAAAGTATCTGGTTCAAATCATCTGTTGCAGCTTTCAGTTGTTCTTCTTTTAGTCTGACTGTGGCCTAGTTTAGTCAGGGCCATTTAATTTCATCAAAGATTGCTCAGATACGATAGTGTGGAGTGTCACTAATGGTGTTGCAGAGCAGCTCTTAAAGAATGATACTTCATATTTACAGATGTTAGCATGGTCAAATGCTTGAACATTGCTTGAGGTAACCCTGTAAAGAAAAGTGATGATTATTACAAGTTAGGCTCTCTGAAACAGACCTGCAGTGAATGTCAGGGGTTTTAGGAGACTATTTGCAGTGTTGCATTCAGGGAAGCAGAAGGTCCTTCTGTTCTTCTCTCATCGCCTCCTGGTGGCATAACAAAAAAGATTTTTCTTCAACAGACATATCAGGTTTTTTGAGCACAAGATTTTTATTTTGAGGTCCTTTTTAACCAGAATTTTCCTTCCAGCTAGAAGGAAAAAAAGCATTCCAGCTGGGGCTCCTTGCCCTGTGCTACTGACAGTATCAGATCTGTTTTCCTCTGGCTGGCTGAACACTTGCCAGATCAAGGTTTAAGGTCTGTTCACCTTAACAGGCTTTAAGGAAAGAATGGTTTGATTGTTTGTTTGTAATGCAATTGTTTTTTCAGCCTAATGTAATTAAAAACCTTTGGCTGCCATGATGGTTGTTGGAGACTATCCAGAAGGAGGATATTGACAATTCTTCAAAGTGTAAGAAGTTGGTGTCTTGGTGACTTCTGCTAACATGTAAGAGTAGAGAGAAGGTACTTGTGATCTTTTATTCAGCTGTTGTGAATGTGATTTCTCAAGTTTTTGTGTGCATGACGGGTACATTTGGCTGCGTCATTGATGGTATCATGCTAATGGAAGTCTGCAGTATAATTGTTGAGACATCCTTTCAGGAAATTGGTACCAGGGGGCTGTTAATTAACTTGATTGACTTGCATCTTATTTTCCAGTCTGGAACTGAAGCTAACCTATTTGTGCTTTGACTTCAACTGTATGTGTCACTTTCATCTTATATTACTACTACTAATAATTTTAGTTGTTTCTTCAGCTACATGTGTTGGCTGCGTTTCAGGTGGATGATAAAAATGGTGTTATAAATTGCAATGACTTATGTACGGAAATAGGTTTTCTAATGTTCTCAGTTTGCCATGGATTGTTATTACTGCACTTGTACTGTAAAAGTAGTGGTGTAAAAACAGCAAAAGAGGTGTCACAGGAAAGGCAATTGCTTTTGAAATTTTTTGCAAGCTATGCTATTAAGTATTTGTATGTGTGGTCTCATAGCATGCAGATTAAAAGTGACTGCATTTAGGGATGCCACAAATGTTGCTTGGGACACCTGAGGGAAGCAATATTTGGATCACTTATCTATCAAAAAAGAGACAGTTAGTTAAGTGCACAAACTTTCTTCTGACTATAGTAGAAATGTCAGTCTGTGCAATTCTTGCTGTTTCAAGCCTTTGATTTTTATTTAAGAGTTTACTGCCCTTTTTACCATTTGATCAGAATATTAAAGGTATGTTCAGATTCTGTATCCTCTTCAATTGGGATTTTTAAATTCCTGTATGTATTCTACAGGTGCTAGTGAATTAATGATTCAGTTGGTAGGGGGTGAGGAATCCAAATGCCTCTTTCTGGACCTAGTTTTGTGTGGTTAAAAATTATATTTTACCCAATATATAAAGAAGCTTCTAGTGCTATTGCTATAGTCTTATATGGGATAATTGTGGCACTCAGTGCCATAGTCTAGCAACCGCAACAGTGGTTCAAGGGTTGGACTCGATGATCTCTGAGGTCCCTTCCAACCCAGCCAATTCTATGATAATTGTTTAAAAAGGCAACTGCCAGTATTTATTAACTTCAGCCAAAAGGCACAGAATGGACTGCTTGTTTTTCTTAAGTTCTGCTTCTGACCAGAGAAAAACTTATGAAGATCTCCTATTCTCCATGAAACAGGATGAAGAACCTCATGTACCAATTTCTTGAGAAAGCCTTTCAACATGCAGTTGACTTGCTGCATAGCCCTAAATGACATTGCATCTTAGTTAAATATTTAAAGTGACTGAGTGCAAACCTTAGGAAACTAGTTATACTTAAGTATCTAAAATTTCCATCCTCTGCAATATTGCAAACACTGTATCAGTGGCTGTATTTATCTGTTCAATTGTATGTTCAATATTCAGGCTTAATAGTACCTCTGTTCCTCTAGTCACTGCTGCAATTTTCCTACCTGACATATGGAGTTAGTCAAAAAACGTTTCTCTGGGAAGGAGATATAGCACTTCCTTCAGTACATAGAATTGTGATAGTAATAATAGAAAATTCACATATACATAGCTTTAATTATCCATATTTTTTGTATTTAGACATATGGATTGCCAACAGTGACACTTTAAGTGGCTGGGTTTTTTTTATTAACATTTCAGATATTTGACAACATTGGCAACCAAGTGTCTATGATCAGGGAGGAAAGCTGAGTATTTCCTGCCTCCCTATTTCATTCCTCATGTACAAGAAACACAGAAACTAGTTAATTTTGAAGACAAATTTTTAGCTGTTGCTTTAGCTTCGAAACAATGTAAAAAAAAAAAAAAAAAAGGATGACATAGTGCTCCTGGAGAGGTAGACTAAGTACTTCCTTTTTCCTCTAGTGACAAAAATGTTTTGAAGACAAGTCAAACTTGGTCCTTCATTTCATCCAGCTTTTAGGATATCTTTCTGTGCAATTTGCCCAGATGCCTCCCCTTGGCTATCTTTCCTCATCCATAGCAACTGGCAGCAGTGAACTGGCTTAATTTTCCCTGCTCATCTCTCTACAATCTGCAGGTATGAGCAATGAGCACTGCCCATTAGCTCTGCAGCAGAGAACCCAGCAGCAAATCACTCCTGATGCATCTCCCAGGTAGGAGACTTGCATTTCATCTTCTGTGCTTCTGATAGGTAAACTAGAAACCCAGCTTAAGTGCACTGAAAGGTTAGAGGTGGCCTTGTTAGGTCTTGCTTGAGCTTCTCAAGGACTTCTGATGGAGAAAGTACAATGCAGGCCATAAGAATGTAAGGGGGAATATTGAAAATGCTGGGAGATTTATTAAGCCTGGAGAATATATGTAGGAAATGTAATAGGCATCTCAGATACTGAAAAGCCCTCTGTAATGGAGTTTTCTACTAAGAATGATTTAATGTTCTTAGTGTTACTTTGCATTTATATTTTTTTATCTTGAAGCAATTATGATTTCACTCAGGTTTGAAACTGTAGATGAGGCTTTGAAGGTGCAAGCTAGGGCTAGGGAGCAAGTATGTTGCTTCCCAGTCATCTGCTCATGCAATTAGAATTTGTCTGCTTTCCTAAAGCACCAGTGCTTAGGAGCCTTGATGGATGTGGAAAGTGAATTAAAACCAAATGCTGAACCAGCTAATTGATCCATTACAATCACCCCACCAAAAGGTGTCTTCTCCAAGGAAGAACCATCAAAGTTTTAGTGCTTTAAATTTTGAAGAACGTGGATTCAGGCATAGCAAATAAAAACATTCATCATGCCTTGTATAAATAATTTTCTTAGCTCTTAGTGCAACAAGAGAACAGAATATAAATAACTTCAAGACAATTGAGCAGGTCAGCAGCTGTAACCTTCTGTCCAAGTAAAGCCAGTGGAAAAATTCTTTGACTAAGTACTACTTGATGTTTTAAAATTAAGGATAATAAAACAAATGGAGGTCCTTGTGTTTTCTTGTAACCAAAACAGAGGTATGAGTAGAAGGTCTTTTACATAAAAAGGTGAAATTCAAAGGTGTATTAACAAAGAGTAATTTTAACAAGATTTTTCTCCAAGTTTTATTTTCTTTAGTAACAAAATTAGTTTTCCAGAAACAAGAGTGTGGCTGAAAGTAACTGTGCTTCAAAGAGGCCCATAAAGGGATCTGGCATTATCTGCAGTGCCACTGGCACCTCAGTAAGCAAACTATGCACGTGAAGTTGGGGAAAGAAAATCGGAGCAATCTGTGTAGTTGCTAGGCTGTGTTAAAGCACGTTTAACACTGACAGCCTCCTCTCTTAGGTTTAGACTTCATGTTTTACACTGAGTAAGCCTGTCTGTCTTGGGAGAACAGAAGTATTTTTTGGTTTTTTGCTTTTTTTTTTTTTTTTTTTGGTCAGAGAAAGCTGTCTCTAGGGTTAAGATACTTGTATGGCTTAAGAACCTGATAGTGGAGAAAAGTTCACTGTTAATGTTTTTTCTAACAGAGTGGTACCTTTGTGATCTGCCTTTGTACTAATGACACTAAGTACAAAGGGCTTGCAGGCTGAGAAAGTCAGCTTGTTCCCAGAGCAACCACCTTATACCCCCTCTGGGAAATTCCCATTTGAAAGCTCAGTAGAAATGTCCCCGAGAGATATCCATGTTGTAAATCACAAAGAAGCAAGCTTCAGCTGGCACTGTGTTTCCCTCTCTGAACTGGTCAAAAGGATTGAACCTAATCATTCAGGAACTGGGTGGGAATGACAGCTTCTTGTACATGACTGGGGGTGATGTACATCCTCCCATTGCTTCTTGATCTGTGAAGTGTATTTTGAAAGTCCCATGGGGAAGCCCACAGAGGCTTTTCTCAAAGGAGGAACTTCCGCTGTTCTCATTATTAATAAAGTACCATTAGAGAGCAAGCTGGGAGTGAATTAAGACAAATCAGTTAGCTACAAGTGCTATTAAGAGAGCATTTGGGATTGAAATGGGCACCTGAGAGCATGCAGTATTCTGTCAAATTATTGAATGTAAGAATAGAAAATGGAGGAAGTCCATTTTAGTACAGATGTTCAGCCACATTAATTAGACCACACTGATTACTTTCTTCTGTTGGGAAATGCTGAGTATGTACTCTGAAAACAAGAGCAGCTCTTCACAGCAAGAACTCCATGGCATGCTATCATGTACAAGTTCACCTTATGATTTCAGTACCCCTGTGTCATGTACTTTGTCAGTGTGGGGGAAAGGCAGTGCTATAAAACACAAATATTGGAATTTATTTGACTAAATGCAGCCATCTAATCCTGAATTGTCACACCCCAGCAGAGAAGCAGCCATCTCTAGAGCAGTTATTTTCATCCTAAAGCAGATGTTTTGGTTGAGTCAGATGAATTATGCCTGAAGGTTCTTATTTCTCCCCACTAAAGGAGGCTAGGAAAAGTAATAAAGGGAGCCTAGGAAAACTAATTCAGATATAGAAATTTGCAGTGCTGACCTATAGCGCTAGAGGAAATTAATCCTGCCCAAGATACTAATAACAGAAATGTTCTAGATAAATGTTGTGCTTGGAAACCTACTGTGTAGTGGTGTTACACAGTGTTCCAAGAAAGGTTGTAGAAGTGCCTAAAATCTATGAGGAAGTCAGGGCTCCAATGCTTTGTTTAATTATAATAGAATCACAGAATGGTTAGGTTTCGAAGGGACCTGAAGACCACCTGGTCACAACCCCACTGCATGGGCAAGGACACCTCCCACTAGACCAGGCATCTCAAAACCCCATCCAACCTGGCCTTGAACATGCAAGAAGCATGTTTCAGGATGTTTGTGGTAATGTTACAATTGAGATAATTTCTCTTGGGTAATGCATCCCACAGTGGTTCGCCAGCTATCTTTAAACTCTGGCTAAAGGGAACTCATTGAAGAGTCAATAGGGAACTGAGACTTTATCTCATCTCAGCCTCTGTGAAACTCCTTGCTTATAAAGTAGATGCTTTCCTGTAATTCTTTTGATGATAAAATTCTCCTTTTCATTCTCTTCTAATTGGAATATAATCTATGGTGCCAATTGGATTTTATCCTATTTGTAGTAACCCATTACTCAAAAATGAGAACAAAGAAATATCACATGTGAAGTAATGGCCCAATATATGGACTTACAGAACTTTTAGGGAGACTACAGCAATACAATTAAAATCTCAGAGAATTTATACCTTTTTAAAACATGCTGCTGACACTGGGATATGTTGATGGCCTGTCTCTAACACAAAGGCTGGCTATTTCCCTATATTGAACCATAGTAGCATTTCTAATTTCAAGGACATGAAATTGAAAGCTGCTAAATATATGTACTTTTTAAACTAATAGATGTCTCTATAAAGACAATGAATTGTGACTACTGTCTCATCTTGTGCAAAGAACAATGAGTCTTACAAGGCAGAAGCTTTAAAGATTAGTAGTTTAATTAGAAAGTGCTCTAAATTCAAAGTCTCATCATTTAAATAAATTTCTTCTGGGGTGAAAGAAGTTTCTCTCAAACAAAATTGCTGCAGATGAGTGAGTACTGGAGATCACTAGGGAGACCTTGGCATTTGAAGGCAAGGAGCTTTTAGCAGTGAAACATTTGCTCCTTCTAACTTTGAAGCACACGCCTATGTGTGAGCACTGAATGTGTGTATATAAAATTGAAGAATATAGATATGTGTGTGTATATACACTAAAAAAATGAAAGGAATAAGTATCTTTCCTAGTAGCCCTGGAGGGTGCCAGGTGGTAGCAGAAGTTGATGTGCAAGGTAGTGAGGAAATGGCATAGCCTGAAAAAGGCACTTGGAGCTCAAGATGGGACTCCTGAAGCCAGGGCTGGGCAGACATCACCTTTTGCTACAACCCACATTGCTGACTGGACTTCTGAGAGTTTGTTACATGCCCCATGCCCTTGCCAAAGCAAAAACTGGAAGGGACGTGGGGAAGTGTTGGACCTCTGCTCAGACACCATGACTTTGTGTTTCCAACTTGCATTTTATGGCCCACCCTGGGGGCCAGGTTGGTTGCAGCAAGGAGGCACCTGCTCCTTCTGCACTGTTGGCAGCTGCTGGTACCCACTCTGCCCCCATTTTCCCCAGGACAGTATTTCACACCAGGGAGGGTCCAATAGGGCATGTTTGGGGCCATCCTTCACCATGAGGATATCTGTTAGCTCTCTCTTCTTGCACTGGTGATTTTCCAAGCTGCTTCAATTAACTCATACAGCCTTCTTCCTATGTGATACATGAATAATTCAGAGAAGTTCCCTTGGGACGCTATGTTAAAATGTCATTTCTAAGTGGTGCTGGTACAGGGGCTTCTATGAGAAGCTGATACATCGAGTCTTTGCATGCCAGCTGATCTAATATGCTGGTACTTTCAACAGGCTTCAAGGGATTTTACTGCTTAATCTCTATTTGAAATAGCATTTGTTCTCTGCTTAAACAATCACAGAAAGTTACTTTTGGTAATCTATGCTGCTAGTGTGGCTTCCTGGTATTTTCAGATAGGTAATACTAGTTTTTTTTTTTTTTTTAAATCTGTTTAAAATGTATCAAATCAAGCAATGTTTTATGCAATTTTACTCCTCAGTTCAGCCAGAACAATTTTATAACTTTCACTGCAGGAAACATTCAATTGACTGGTTTAAAGCTTCAGTTGTCAGATTCAAATTCATACTAGCCATTTTAATAGAATGAGGGGTGTGTGTTTATTGAAGAAATATCTGCTTTGGAAAGGCTTATCAAATGTTCACCCCCTCATTATTGGATTAGTGCTGTCTTGTGTATTCAGGTGCACAATCATCTCAAAGCACTGTCTGGCATTTTACTGCAAATTTCTGCTGATTCCTTTGACCTAGACGTTAGTATCTAAAGGCTACAACTACTAGTCTAGCAGGAAGCATTGTTTTAAGAGGAGACACATAAATATTTTCTGCATTGTAGCAGTTTAGATAATGCTGATAAGCAAAAATTTTTCTTCCTTTTTCAAGCAATACAAGGAATATATATCTAACCCATTAAAGAGTCCTCAACTTGCTGCTCTGTACATTGTGAACCTTTTGCATTGCAATTGTATATGGGGAAGGAGAACTTCAGGAGTCAATGAGTATTTAGAGAGGATGACTGGCAGGGATTTCAAAGACTTGTTCACCCAGAACCATCAGAAGGTTCACATTTTACAGTATCCCTGCCCACCCTGCTGTACCTGAGCACTGTCATCTGCTTGAGTCCTCCTCAAGGTGCTCAGCTCCTTTACAAACACTCTCGGAGTCGGCTCTCCTCAGGAGCCAACAACTGGATGGGTGATCTCAAACTACACTGGGAGGGGGCAGCCTTGTCAGGTTAATTGTCTATGAATTTGATGCTGGATTAGATTGTAACAGGATGATGGAATTCCTTTTCAGATCTTTTTCTTAAAGGAGAGTTGAGGCCTGTAGAATCCCACTCTCCTGACTGAAATACAGTACAGGATTGTCACGGTTTAACACTGGCCCAGCAATTAAACTGAGTAACAGTCGCTCTCTATTACTCTCTCCTTCCTCCTTGATAAAGAGTAAGGTTTTCTGCAATAGTCAGATCAGTTCTGCAATAATGATGTTAGTTCATTAATTG
The DNA here is from genome assembly GCF_003957555.1 of Calypte anna. Classification (NCBI taxonomy): domain Eukaryota; kingdom Metazoa; phylum Chordata; class Aves; order Apodiformes; family Trochilidae; genus Calypte; species Calypte anna. The sequence goes on from NC_044244.1 coordinate 94,239,249, forward strand.
ACTATAGTTTATCCGGTTATCTTATTCTGGTCTGTTTTTAATCCTATAAAACTGCTGATTAACTTAATACTACAGTCTGAGACAGTAATGGCACAATAATATTTGTTTTATTCATGATGCATTTCTTAATAAATATATAGCTGGTTTTAGGGCAGCAATTATATGACTTATTGCAATAAT